>NW_023597054.1:50281919-50469064 GCF_011947565.3 Pollicipes pollicipes | reverse complement strand
GGGCCCCCTGCCGACGACAGTGGTGCAGCAACCAGTCACGTGCTTGGTGTCTGGTCAGGGACACGCCGGGGGCACCCGCCGACGAGCAGTGGTGCAGCACCAGTCACGTGCTGGTGTCTAGTCAGGGGCACGCCGGGGCACCCCTGCCGACGAGCTGTGGTGCAGCACCAGTCCAGTGCTTGGTTCTAGTCAGGGGCATGCCGGGGGCAACCCCTGCCGACAGCTGTGGTGCAGCACCAGTCACGTGCTTGGCGTCTGGTCAGAGGCACGGCGGGGAGCACCCCTGCCGACGAGCAGGGTGCAGCACCAGTCACGTGCTTGGCGTCTGGTCAGGGGCACGCCGGGGGCACCCCTGCCGACGAGCAGTGGTGCAGCACCAGTCACGTGCTTGGTGTCTAGTCAGGGGCACGCCGGGGGCACCCCTGCCGACGAGCTGTGGTGCAGCACCAGTCACGCGTTTGGCGTCTGGTCAGGGGCACGCCGGGCACCCCTGCCGACGAGCAGTGGTGCAGCACCAGTCACGCGCTTGGCGTCTGGTCAGGGGCACGCCGGGGAGCGTCGGCATCAGCGCGACACAAAGATACACGTTCGGAACAGTAATGCGAATACCTGCTTACTGCATGTGAAGGATCGGCTGGCGCAACCCGAACCAGATGTGATAGCTCAGAACTGCCCGGTGTCACCAATCGACGCCAATCGATACTTTGCATGACCTGCGCCTTCACGGCAATGAAGCGGACGTGGAACTGCCGTCCGCGTAAAGTGAACTGCGCTATGTAACGCACACCGTACCCCGTGCAGTACAATGCAACATACGCTGCACATGTGCATGTACATCTGTTGCATACGCATACACGGTATGAGGGCTGCAAACGATTGACGCAGACCGCCAGAATTGTGTACTTACGTCGTCTTGCATGCAGACGTAGTTCCCTTGGCCAGCCCAGCCGAAGAGGTTTCCACCGTAGGTCACGGCCACTGACAGCGGGTAGGTGCTGCCCGAAGAGGTATAGCTCGACCTGCCGGTCGGAGGTCACATCCGTGCTGATTGTGACTGGTGGTGGTGGTGGAAACGCATCCATGAACTCCATAACGTCCAGCGCAAAGCTCAGATGGATGTAAGCCGTCACTGGGGCAAAACGTGTTCAGAAACACGCCGTTTGTCGTTACGAAATTGGTGTAAGCAAGTGCTTGCAGGCTTGCCTCGCTGTGCAACGCAGGTTCCACGAACAGTTTGTGTTTGCATTATTTCGGGATGCATTCAATACCCTTCATGGGATTCCCTGACCCACCCGACCTCTCACTGCCAGGGTGCCTAGCGGGAACTGGGCGGGATATGCTAACTATCAGGTACGTAGGCGGGCCATTAGCAAACCGACCATCGGCAGGCCGGTGTTTCGTGCAGCATCATGGGTTAAATCGATTGCAAGCATCACGGAAGTCGGTGGGTAGCAGTCCAGTCTTCCCTCGCCTTCTTCATACATGTACCTAACCAAGTGCATAAAGAGCTCCACTTGGTCCGCTTTTTTTAAAAGATCAATCGTAAGCCCGGGGGAGTGCATTAATTCGAACCTGAGATAAACGTTCCCCAACCGCTCACCGATTTGGCGCCACCTAGTCACGCGTCGATTGTGATGAGGCACAAGGGAACCGCACTTGAAAACCGCACTTGCGATCACTGCAAGATCTCCCTAATTTCACTTCTGCCACTTGTCAACGCTACTGCAATGTTTATGTGTTGTCACACTAGGCCAGCAAAGCCAATGAGAGTGCCATTTTACCATAGCACTGAACGTCGCTCAAAACTGCATTTCTTGGGTCCTCTCATTGCAATCATTGCGAATTATTCGTCACTCGATTCGTGTGGTTTCTCTGACACTTCTCAAAGCGAGGAGTTCGGGAAATGCAATGGACCGTTACCATGACTCACCTTTCTCGCTACAAAGAATGATTGAATGCATGACGGCTGCCGGACGCCCGCAGCAGACGGCGCGTGCGCGTTTCGTCGTTTTACTTGGAATGCTTGCCGCCGGCGATTGGGCGACCACCCGGCGCATTTTGGCGACGCAAAAATGTGGAGCTGCTACCGTTTAAGTTAAGTTTATGTATGGACAGAACAGTGCACATAATTACATATAAATGGGCGGAAAATGCAGGCAATGAATCGGTGCACGCGGTGCCATAAATTTTGCCACAGCTCTCACTGTAGTTTCCATGCAGCACACATCGGTCGTGTGAAAATTTCGGCTAAAAATTCCCGAACATTTAATCCGCACGTGACCCCAAAAAATCGGTGGCGTGCAAACACTCACACACACATGCAGACACACAGACACACACACCACACACACACACACACAACACACACACACACACCACACACACCACACACACCCACACACACACACCACACACACACCCACACACACACACACACCACACACACACACACACACACACACACACACACACACACACACACACACCTGCACTTTTAGTAACACAGGGAAGACAAGGGAATACAATGCCCCGGCTCACCTGAGCAGGACGGCGTTCAGTTCCAATGTTATCGCCCTTCTTTGGGTTGCAGTTGCGCCTTCAAGACGGAAGCTCGCAGAGTTGTACTAAAACAGCAGCAGCGGCATGGTCAGTACCGTCTTGCAAACTTTAACACGGCGCATATGTTTTAGCAAAGTATTCACAAGCTATTGCTTTACGCCAGGCATGTTTGGAATTTAGCAGGAATCCTCGATATGAATAGGTAGGTTGTATGGAATAACATGAGGAGTCAAAAGTATGCCATCAATGCATTGCCAATGAACTCATGTCAGTGATAAATATTCAGAGGAAGGGAGGGCGCATTGCGTATATCGCATTACCAATGACTTCACCAGTGGTAAGGCCATTTCAAGTCCAGTTCTCGTTTCCGAGAGCCTCTGGTAAATAAAATATTTAAGCATATGCCTGTAAAACTACAGACAGTACGTTTGCCTTTATGGGGTTCAATACATTTGTACAACAGAACTGACTTGAAGCATCTTTTTATTCAAGCCACGAATATCTACAATCGAAAATATTCACCAAACAGAACCGGGTCTAATGTTTGCAAAAGAAACCAGTGGAGAAACCAGAAACAACGGCTCAGTGTCTGCAAAGAACAGTCGGAATCTAAGACCCAGGATATGGAGGTGACGACAGAGCCAGTCGGAAGCAAGATCGAGAGTCTGGTTTTTGCGCCTGAGCTGAGCCAGAGCCATGCCCACTGCCGGGCTCGCCGTCGCGCCCGCACTGCCTGCCACCGCACTCACTATGTTCGCGTTCAAACTCGACGCTGCGGTTCAGCTGTTCGGTGACCTGAGAGACGCTCACACTGTCGCCCCATAGCAGGCGAGGACCATACAGCGCATAGCGCGTCCGAGGCGTACCGCGCACGTCGTACCCGAACACGTCGACCTGAGGACGAGGCGCGCGCCACACGCCGTCAGAAGTATCGCAAGCAGCGGCAGCTCGAAAAAGCACGTGCAGTCGCGCCACGGATCGGAAATTCGACGCATCGGCCTCGACGTGTTGCTGGGTCCCAGACTCTCAGCCTCATCCCGTCCGGAGGATGGCAGCACAGCATATTTCACCATACGGCCTGTATTTCTCACGCTTGGCTCCTCATACAATGCTAGAGTTACATCAGCAGGACGAACTGAGGCCATGGATGGTGTAGTTGCTCTGGCTTGTTGCATGGTCTGGTGCGTTGGTACCAGACCAGGACGATAAGTCCCCAACGGTTAGTCCAACCGTGATAATAAGACCTCGTGTCAATCGTCTTGGCACAACGATTGCTGTGTTCTCGTTACCAGAGTCGGTGCCTTCATTCGCTTAGAACGGGTCCTTGGCATTGCTGTTACACGAGTAGCCCGAGAACGTTTGAATTGGACAGTTCACTTGAAAGGTTGGCGTGCGGAGATGCACACACACACACACACACCCACACACACCACACACACACACACACACACACACACACAACACCACACACACACACACACACACACACACACACACCACACACACACACACACACACACACACACACACACACACACACACACACACACAACACACACACACCATCACAACACACCACACACACCACACACACCACACACACACACACCACACACACACCACACACACACACACACACACACACACACACAACACACCACACACACACATACACACACATCACATATACACACATATGAAGTAACAGTCGGGGAATTGTTACAGAAATAACTGAGCGTCTCCGACAATACAGACGTCACTTCGCGACGCTCATAATGAACATATTTCATAGACTTGTGTTGCTGGTGTGACTCTTTTCCATATTCAGGGGATTTTGAGCCAGTAGCAAGACCGGCAGCAAGATGACCATTAGTGAATGAAAACCAAATTGAAGTGAATTCATGATTCTATGAAAGCATCTGTATCACCAGAGGCATCTAAAACCTAACAATGTCATTCGCCAAAAGAAAAGACGGGCCAATGACCTCAGAAGATCCTTTCACAACATTTGGGCCGGATTCGAGTCCCGGGATGTCTGCAATACAATACAGATGACAGAATATGCAATGCAGATGGCGTGATCCGTTTGGAGAGGCGGCGCGCGTGTCCGGGTGGCGTCACGCTGGGCATCGGCGGGGCACCGTTACATGCGCAGATGGGCTGCAACTGAAGGCTGCAACGGCAATGAATGCACTCATACGTATTGAGCAAGTATCCCTGCTCTTCAGTAATCAGTCTCGTCTTTCTGGTGCATTACACGGTTGTCCTGCCACAGAGAGCAGAGCTACCGCTCTTTTCACCATTGTGGTAGAGTTGCAGTGTGGCTAGACCCATCCCTGTACCGATCCGCCCAACACGACCCGCACCTGGAAGTCAGTAGGAGCGACGGATTTGAATTTGGTAAACTCATTTTTAGCTTCAGCAGGAAGGGCACCCCCGGGTACACGGTGGTGTCCGGCGGATCCTTTGTCAGCTCGAAATATATCTTGGCGTAAATCTCTTCTGGGTCGGGCGCCGGCTGCAACAGAGAAGACCATTGTGCTGAAGTTAAGTAGTAGCAAAACATTCTTTCTCACATGGCCCAATGACTAACGCAGGCAGGGCGAAAGCTCATTACTCTGCTCCCGACTTTACTTTCGGACTCATTAATTATCACTGGATGGGAAGAGCTCATACTTTTGACAGAGAATTAGTTATCTCTTAGCAAGGCGAGAGAAATCCAGCGCACAGCATGCCTGCCATACTCGATCATCACAGCACAGATCGCTCTAAAACCATGGCCATGCGAATAGAACCGTACACTGCTCCAAGGTTGTCACGGTTTCAGAAAATATACTGGTCTGTATTGGGAGACTGCTTCATGGTATACATACATGAATATATGTATATATGCATACATGTATATTGTTATGTGCATACCTATATATATATGTATATATATATATGTGTATATATATATATACATATATATATATATATCTATATATATTATATATATATGTATATATATATATACACTGCTGTTGCTTCTGAACTTGTATATTAATGGAAGAAACGCTCACATTCTAAACGCCTAACAAGCACCATAATGGTATGAACAAACACCATCGTATTAGTATTTCGGTATTTCGAGATTACTCGTCTGCATGATGTCTGTCTGTGTGCATTGGCCATATCCGCCTATGTCCTGGAGGGTAAAAGGGAAAATCATAAGCTAACAGACCGATGTTAAACGGAATGTTCCACAGTTGTACAGAGCTTTTAACTGAAACTGTCATGTTGAAGACCATTCGGTGCAGTTCACACCCCGTTCTTCTGAAAGCCTGAAACGTTCTAGTTTCTGGGCTAGACGGCTGCAAAGATGTGCAGACTATTCGGGAGACTATTTCAAGTTCACCCAAACATCCATTACGCTAAATTAGCGTAATTCAAGTCATGCCACTCCATTGGCAATGCAGCGATCAAGGCCAATGAAAATATCATAGTCGACTATTGTGTTAGTAGCATATATTAATTATAAATGCAAATAATGTATCATTGTCGACTGCTTGTATTAGTGAACCATCCGAATGAGTCGACATACGAAGTTGAAGGAAGGCCCTCTCTACCAACATTCTGGCAACATTAACCGTTTGGATAAGTTCTTTCGGTCCAAAGATCTCATTTATAACTAGATTCATGCAGGCCAGGTGGTAAGGAGAATGTGAACGGAGTCTGAGACAGGCTAACCTCGATGGGGCCCTTGTGGCCCTTTGTTGGAAAGGTATATTTATGCCCTTTATGTCCCTATGCATCGAGCAGCATATTTGCTAAGCAGAGGAACTATGTTGTCTTGGGCAGCCTCTTCCACCCAAAGGTATGCCAATAGTTATAAGTTAGCTTATTTCATCATATCTGATGCTTACTTCAATATCTTCAACTGCGGAACATTCCCATTAAGGCCAAGGAGTTGTGTGACATATCTATCTTCCTCTGTCATCACCTATGCAAAACAGCCGAACCTTTGCCAGAGTATCGTGGTTGTTCAAATTCGGCTTTGCTATTAGCACGGCATCTCCGTGAAGAGGAGCAGCAAATGAAACAAGTCGGCGCTGGATCCCGGGGTCGGGGAAGCCCGGAGCTTCCGCCCTCCGTCGAGTAATTGTGCACCACTCACCTCCGTCTCCGTCTCGTGGGAAGACAGCGCTCCGCCTGAAAAGGGGAATGTGTGCTGTAACTCCTACACTCGACTGATAATGCTTGCATAGGTGTCATGTCAAGGATGATTCCCACTGATATCCGCTCCGTGTTTGTGACACACACGCTGACGTCATCACATTGAAAGCATCCAGCCATCGAGCGCTTAGTGGCAGACCCGCCAAATGCATGTGTGTTGTGGAAGTATGCAACGAAAGTTTGAAAAGCTCTGTTTTGAGACCAGTTGGCACATGTGTGCAAACGTTCCGGATCGCTCGTCGCAACGCTCCGACATGAACGCCGCCGGCCAGTGATCTCTGTTCTGTGGGGTGAACTATCAACACGACAGTAAGCTATTCATGTCCTGACATGTCATGCCGTGATTTGTGAGGACCCGCAAGACGGCACTGTATCCACCAAGCTCTGCTAGATGTACTGGTGACAGCTTTTGGGATGATTTTGTGAATGTTCTTTATTTCAGCACCCCAAGGCATAAACTGATGCCTTTGGACTTTCAGCGTGCTTGTTTAGAAGCAATGAGAGATATGCCGAAGTGGTATGTTCTAGAAAACCGAGAGTAGTTCAATAATGAACGATTTAATCTTTGAGTCTGCTGGAGACGTTTGAGCTCCTTTCAGGTTGCAAGTGATCATCGGGTTTTCGGATGACAGGTCACCAGTGGTTGAGTGATTCACAAATCAATCTTAGCTTTCTCTGCGCTCAACTGTTTCATCTCACCTACCATTCGCGCAAGGTGTCTCTGTTTTTCGTCTTTTTCGGTGAGCCCGTCTGCAGGTCAAACGAATAGATACTGGGCTGAAAGTTGCACGCGATGCACGTGCCCACAATACAGCATTCTACGTTTGACTCGTGAGCCGGTGTTGTCCAACGTTTCGGCGTGGCACGTGCCGAAAAAGCCGTTTTTAGGCCCGTTAGATTTGCATTGTGAACGTCTGGAAATGTGACTTGCGGGAAACGGGAGCGCAGCCGATCGGCATCGTGGCCACATCGCGACAACAACGGTCGGAGCGACTCAAAATTGGCACCGTTCGAAAGATAGCTGAGCGAGGTATCGTGTTGCGTCACACGTGTGATAGCACAAGTCAGGTGTTACGTACACGAAAACCATCAAGACAGATTTGAACGTTTGCGACAGTTTTTTACATTTTATGGTACAACTCGATGGGTATGATGGGCATGATGGGTATGGTTCAACTAGCTCTGTCCCACTGCATAACTTTTTAAGTAGAGCGTCGGAAATCGGACGTGCTGTGTGTGAGCCGGCGTCCAGAGGTAGTCTATTCAGCTTTTTTCATTCATTAGTGTAGGCAAAACAGGTGTCACATAGTGAGAACAAAAATGCATTTCTCTGCGAGAAAAACTGCGCACATCGACTTCTTAATGGGTGGCGAAATGTTTATAAATATTTCATACAATCCAATTCGGAGTTGCAACAGAATGCGACAGAAACGTCGTAAAAACGATGATGGCAGGAAGGAGGAAGTCAATGCGACCCCTTCCCTGCCGTTTCCAAGCTAAGAAAGGCAGGGCCTTGTGGAAAAGCAACACTGAATATGTCCAAAAAATCTTACAATTATCAATAAGCAACATGCTGCCAAGTCCATATCGACCCTTCACAGAAAGACCAGGGCTTAAATGCTCTTCAAAATAACAATTTTTGAACATAACCTTATTTTTTAACTTAAAACACCCTTATGTATGAAATCATGCCCCATAGAGAGACGATAGCAAAGCATGCATAATTAATGCCCCGAAAGATGCCGAAAGTTGCGTGCAATTGTACGACATGCCGGAGAGGCATACTGAAAACCTTAGTGGGGCCGTGTGCCAAACCGATCGTTGTCTGGAAGCGCTGGGTGTTGCGCGCGGTCTGCCGGCCTCGGACCTCAAGCGTATCCACGAGACCCTTGTGAACTCAAAATCAGGTCAGCAGCTGCTGCAGACGCGCCTCCCGGTCAGATCCCTACCGATTCTCCTAAAATGCAGGGGCTGATGCAACCATGATATGGCAAATTAACAGCCTGGCTCCGCACCGGAGACTGGTTGGTACCAGTTGAAGTCATGGGAACGAAACTACTGACTTCCTGACTAGCAAAGGGGTAGCTATTTGTTATTTATTATACCTGGCCCCTTATTTATTTACCAAGTTAGTTGTCACGTATGCTTTTTGGTGCGTGAAGCGAATCTTAGCCGAACAAAATTGCGAAAAACACACCTCTGGAGAGCATTGGAAAGACACTGTGACACTATGATCTGTAAAGTCAACAAATATGTAGTATAGTGTGGTGCTTTCTGTCACCTGTTAAAAGCTATCCTGACTAAAGATATTATGTTTCAAAGTGATGTGTGGCTCAGTTTCGCCAGGGCAAGAGCAAGAGTATGAGCAAATTCTTGCTCATACACAAAACGTCAATGATTCGGCAGACGCTCTGCACTAGCTCACGCTGTAAGCATTAGCGGACACAGACAAACACTAAGCTTTGAGTTTGGTCCGACTAGGATGGTCTGTTGTAATTTGTTCCAGTTTTGCAATAACTTTTCACCGATAAGCCCGCGAAAGTGTTCACTTTTGTCACCGATCATAGCCGGTGAATCATAATATTGTCACCGCCTGTCCAGCGTCACGTACAGGCGGATCAGCGGGTGGCTGAACGCTGGAATTTGAACACGACGCGAGCGTGCAGGAGGCGGCTTTCAACGGGTAAACCGCGAGCCGCTACAGTCCAGGGTTCGGACACGCGACAAAAGGGTTGTTTTGGGCCCATCAGTTTTGCACGGGCGGCCCAAAAATGTGACCGACGACAAAGCCGACGAGGAGCCGTTCGAAGCCGCGGCCACATATCGGCAACCAGAGGCCGGAGCAACAAGGACTTGACACGCTTGGGTGTCAAGTTCTTGTTTCGAACAATTGAACGGGGAATCATGTGGTGCCAGATGCCGAGAAGCACGTGCCACTTGTCACGTACACAGAGGCGTCAAGGATAGATGTGCAGTTTTGTAAGTTTTCACGTTTTATATCACAGCCCATCAGCCAGAGCGGGAAGAGAGACGCGAATCCAATTCAGAGCGTTGACGAACGTACCGTCTGCAATTTTATGTGACCAACACGAGTTTGGGACGTAGTACGAAGGCACTGAAAATCCGCGAGAAACCCGGAGATGTCGGCATTTTGAAGAAAAAAAAACACCACCCTCCTATGTCTTTGGTGGTCAGCACACCACAACCGTTTCCTCCCAGGCATCCGGCAGCCTGAGATCGGGTCAACCAGGGAACATCATGAATGGAAATGCATCCCCAAATCATGCAAACACAACTCGTCCCATGGAAGCTCCGTCGCCTTAGCAAAACAAGCCTGCTAGCACTAGTGTAATCCAATGCCCTAATTTCTTGCCACGTGAAGCGTTCGATTACAACATTCTGAAAGGTCGGGGAGTTGAAAATGGGGAGATCAGCGACGTGTTCGTGGCATGTGTTAACGTGATCGCCTTGCCTACCGGTTCTGAACGGTAAGTTGTTACATGGCAGGCGTCTTTAGAATTCAAGGTAAGGTGCGTAGAAACAGGTCAAAAGTTTATCAAGTTACACCACGGGACCACCAAACCGCACTTTTCTTTGTTTGATTAATGGCATGTGTCATCAGTGACTTCACGGTTATTCAGAGCAAAGCACCTGCTAACCGAACGCTAAAAATAAACTCAAAATGATGCCAGTAGTACCTTCAGGGTGAAGCACTTTCCAGCAGGACAGCGCGGATGGTAAACATCACAAACACTTTCCAGCAGGACAGCGCAGAGGCAAACATCACGAGTTTTATAGATAGATATTATAAGCGTAAGATTATTCGACGGTAAACTGCAACCGCCGTGCGGAGAGAGGGAGCTAAATTATTATTTCCGTTTTCCGGAGACACTGTCCGAACCACTCCAGTCATGCCCGCCAAACTTCCATCTTTCACAATCAATCACTTTGACGCGCACTGCAAGGTAAGCAATTTGTGTTTGTGTCCACATTGAATTATGACGTAACAAGTAAATATCTGCAAGGTCGTTTTTACCCGACATGTTATCATCCGCAATTTTCCTTTCCTGCTGTGGATTATGTCAGTGTAAGTCATCGACTGCATATTTTGGTCACCAGCCAATGCCAATCAGGCTGTACGATGTCACATAAACATACCAACACAAATCAGGTCAGGCCAGCTAATAATTCGTCATGCCTAAGTTATTTATAACGCCCATTTGTGAGAAACACCTCAGTTTTACCCAAAAAATTCGAAACCAATGGCTTCTACAATTTAAAAAACAACACGTTAAGAGTCTGAAGCGCTAGTGTGAATTTTTTTTTGTTTTTATGAATATAAAGCCATTGGACCACTATTGTTGGTGCTGAAAATGATTGAACCTGGTCCTCAATTTTGGCGTTCATGTATTTTTGCAGTATTCTGCAGTTAAACTTTTACGCATTGTTTAATGTGTGTTGAGCGATGATTGCCGTCCGGTGACTTCACAAATTTAACTTAAGGATTTCTGGCTGCGTAATGCTCGCATATTTGCCATCGTGAGATTCGATACTGAGATGTCATAACGAACTAGACCAGCTCCCAAGTCAGTTGCTGATGGTGAAGTACCCCGAACAAGTTCGTAGTAATACCAAACTGGTTCACCTCAAACCATGAAAATTAAATTGCAGACTTCGCTCCGAAAGTTTTTAGTTGAGTTTGAGTCATGTTTTATGTTCCGAGCAGGCACTTGGTGGCGTAGAAATGTCAGTTAAGCAAGGATTACTTCTAGCTTTAATCTCATCTTTAGCAACCGGCTCAAACGCATAACTTAGCGGCACCTTTGTTGCAGTTCGGCTTACATAACGTATTCAAACGTTTGTCGCACTTCGGTTTAGTGTGACATCAAACCATTTGTTGCACTTAAGCTTAAGTGAGGTACACATACATTCCTCGCAATTCGGCTTACTTGAGATGTTCAAACTTTTGCCGCACTTCGGCCTACTTGAGATGTTCAAACCGTTATTGCGCTTTGGGTTGCGTGAGGTGTCCAAAACTTTGTTGCACTTCGGCAAACGTGGGATATCTAAACCTTTGTTTCAATTCGGCCTACGTGAGATATTCAAACCTTTGTTGCCGCTGGCTTACGTGAGATACACAAATGCTTTAGCTGAAAGGCCCGACCACGTCTCTGAGTCATCAAATCTAATCTGAGGGGTCTAAACTAAATGACAAAATGCGACCATTGCTCCCAACACCGGCAGATTTCGAACATGTTACATTGTCGCCGTGCGATGCATTTCTATCCTTTTACACTGTCCCAGTGTGCGGCATGCCACCAACGATCATGTCCTTTGAGCTTACCGAAGCAGCAGAAGAGACAGACGACGACGGCCAGCAGGCCAACGGGCCTGGTGAGCGGTGACATGGCGGCGCCCTCTGTGTGACTCGCCTGTGCCCAGTCGGAGCTGACAGTGTCGGCGACGTGTCCACACTGTCCATGTTGTCCGGGCGCCGCTGGCAACGGCATGTGATGACTTATTCAGGTACAGCGATCAGTGACGGCTCCCACGGCGACCTGTCCGCCACCTGACGATTCCCACGGTCGAAGGCGGCTTTTTAGAGCCACGGCGCTGAGTACATGAGGAGGAGAGCTGGTTTGCTTGCGACTCGTGTTGGTAGGTGCGTGATCTGTGATTTAGGCCGCTAAACTCAGGGTGATATTGGTCATTTATTCGGCACGAAGTCCCTTACTTGCTCAGAGAACGGTATAACACCATGTGCCGAAGACTTAGGAGTCAATTAGGATAGCCTCAATGCAAAATCTGTTTGCAATCCCATTTCCTGGAGAGTCATTCTTTCGCAGAAAGGCATTCTTCAAAGCTCGAAATGTTGTGAGAATTTTTGCATCTGGTACATTTCAAGCTTGCTTCGCCAGCCACCGCCGGACCAGAGGCTCAGAGCCCCATTGAGGACTAATAGGTACGACCTTTGACCGTCCAATCCACCATGCTGCAATGCTTTGTGACTGAATCTGCAACCCTCTTAAAGTCGATGCATTTCAAATTTGAAGATCTTGCAAGACATATCTCAAGTGTTGACGTCTTGTAAAAGTCCTGTTGGTTGCATTTTGGCCGTTCAGACATCAGACAACGTACACCTGTGGCACAAAACGCATTCCTAAGATTTCTGGCATGTAACCGTTTTCTCGTATGTTTGATTAGAAGGAGTTTCCATACAATGCAGACGAATTGGGTCATCGAACGTGATACGAGGTCAAATGCGGCGAACGAAGGAATCTTGCGGGAATGTTCTTTTCCTTTTTGCGATTAAGATTGACATGTCTCTGATCACATTATGTGATATTCTATCTACTGAGGCAAGTGATACCCAACGTCATGTGTTTTTTTTTGTCATATTCTGGGTTAGTTTTTGAGATAACAAAGGTTTGTCGAAGAAAAAAGGCTTGAAATGTATAAAATAAGTTTACTTGTCTTGGTCCACACTCACTGACAGAACAGCAGTGGTATGCGAAAGCGTGTCAGGGGCTGAACCATATTCACCGTCATCATTTCATCGATAACAAATAACTTTCCTTACAGTCATGTTGCACACAGTTCAAAATATGTAAATTAGGAATTTATTTGCTACCGTTAAAGTTACGGTGACCTGTCCTAAATAATGCAGAAGTAGGCTTCAAGACATATCGGTTTGATGTACTAATGCCTAATTTTCTTCCAGGTTTGGAAAGACGGACGGAATTTAGGACGGCCCACGTTGACGATGAGGGTCAATGGCAACTTTACCCAGGATTCCATGAACCATCAAATACTGCACCAGCTGGGGGCCCAGGACGCCGTCGCAGCAGCTCTCGTGACCAAAAGGAAGGATGGACACTGGGCGATAGTTACCACGGTTGGTTTGTGACAATAGGGGGGATTGACACTGGGCGATAGTTACCACAGTTGGTTTCACGCCCAAATCGCACGACGAGGACCACGGTTGGGATTTTTATTCACATCGGGAAACATCGGATGCGATGAAGGCGTACACTTTGAACAAGTGGGGATAATTTCATCGCGGCATGCTGATAGTGATTCCTCGTGCGCATGTACACGAGCCTGTCCTTGCTCCACGCCAACTATGCCCGCGAGCCTGGTCATGCTCCAAGTCACCATGTCCACGAGGATGTTCTTGATCCACGCCACTCACGTCCTCAAGTCCGTCCTTGCTCCACGCCACCTATGTCCACGAGCCCTCAACGACGACATATTGCGGCATGGGGCCCCACCAGACGACCAGGGCCATCGCTCAAGGCTCGAGCACCCCTATAAATGGTTGTCCGCGGGGTGCAGGATGAGGCCCTTAATGAAAAAGAAGGTTGAATAACTCAATTCTCCTTTGCTGTTTACATCATTCCGTTCGGTAACATGAGCTTGGCGGGTCCCGGTACATGGGTCGGAGTCATGCTAAGCACGCGTCACGTGACGCAGTCTCACCGAAAAGTGCAGTTAGCTTTCCAGTTTAGCCAAAATTATGGGCTCTGCATGAGCTACACTTTAGTAGCAGCGTATGTTCGTCAAGGGCGGACGACCCAAATTGAACATCAAGCTACCCATTTGTTAGCCCCTTCGTCCAACCCGTGCACGGCGGTCCCGTCCACCAAGGGGCGTGTCAACCGCAGCCGACAGCGCAGCCGGTACGAAGCTCTTGGTGGACAGGGCGGTCCCTGCCGCTGGGTGCAGACGCTCGCGCCGCGGCGCTGCCTCGGCAATGACCGGTGTGAAGGTCACTCCAGGCGAAGGCCTTCACGTGGCGCCGTCAGTAGAGCGGACGATGGCGTTGTGTAGCAGACCGGCCACCCACTGTCTGCGGCAGGTGCAGCCGTCCAGGGATGTCGGCCGTGTAGTGGTTAAGCTGCATGTCTGGCAAACGGAGGTACGTTGTTCGTCCTGCCAGGGGTGAGAGGCAGGCTGGCGCCACATAGCCTCAGTAACTGAGTGCGTTGTAAATGCCCCAAAGATACGCTTGAATTTTGCAGACTGCAGATATTCAGGGCGTGACTCATCGAGACATCCGCGATCAGTGTTCAAACTTCGACCCAAGCAGAACCGCTACAAGGCGGCTCTCATGGCCGAAGTCGGTTTTTTAAAGGCCTGGCGCTGGTTGCATTCCAAGTAGCAAGCATTCCAAGCTGGTTCCAAGAAGGCCGGGTGCGTTTTCATCTCCTCTACATTTTACTGCTCCACTCCCTTCCAGCCGACTTAGATGTCCCCGGTGTCTCCTTCAAATCTTGTTTTCCAAAGGCACGTGACAACGTGCGTCGCGTCCCTTTTATGAAACGCCAGGCGACTGCGTTGGCCATATTGGCGCGCAGGGGCCATGACTCAACCGGGATTTGAATTTGCTTAGAAACTCAAGATATGAGTTCAGCACACCTGACACTATTGAATCCTTCACACAGCTTCGCTCCACGCCTACTCTTTGACTGTATTTTAGACTTCATAAGTCCTCGTTTACCTTCAGTGATATCGTTCATTTCTCTTAAACTTGCTTGGCTGCAACATTTGCCTCCGCTTGCTGGCGCCACTTTTTTCCCACCCCCCACCTCACCGTCGCCTCCCATTTCTCACGCGCGCGCGGTTTCAAGGCGGCGTCCGAACTCAATACCATTGCGCGGCGCACACCACCTCCAGAGGAAAAGTACGGACGGCCTGAATGACCTCCAGCCACTTTAACGGCCCACGTGGCTGCAGACGTGATGAGATGCGCCGCCGTCGATGACATCCTTAGTGAAAATGCAATTACTTCGGTCGCACGTGACGACTTCTGTCTGCCGTCACACGATCGACAGAATTTCACTGTGAAGATCGATAGGATCGAGCGCTTATGCATCACGTATCCGGCCTTAGATCCAATTCAAAATGCGCTCCTCCGACATTCCAGTATATTGGCACACGGATAGTACTTCAACATCTTGACTGGCTGAAAGGTTCAGCCCTAAACACAGCCTCGTGCTACACCTTGAAACTATTGTGAATCACACACATCCAGCCGTGACGTCAGGGTATCCCATTTTACATGCCACTGGCCACTGCCAACTGGGTGTACTCGTGCGCGTCCAGAGTTCATTCAACGCGCGGAGCGACATGCGACATGCAATCAGTACTTTGTGGTATTCACCCCAACGAACAATGCAGAGGGCATCACAGCGCGCGGCCAACAACAGTAACGAAGCGCGTGTTGGCTTGATGTACAGGCGATTTTCACGTGGCGTGTCGGCCTGTCAAACGGCAGACAGTCTCGCTGATAAATGGTGCCTATTTTGGAGCTGGCCGGCTTGCTGCAATATTGTGAGCCCAGCTAATAAAAGCCCGGCGATCTCTCCTCTAGCCGGAGCGTTTCGCAACAGCGCGATCGATGAACAGAGTGCAGTGGAATTCGTTACATATGTGGACCCGGGCAGCCCTGTCCCAACCGCCAAGTGAGCAAGTGCCGTCAGCGAAGATTAGATATACCCATTCACAAGTTTCGGCAACTGCCGGAATACTCGCGTGTCGGTGACATCAAGTGTTACATCGCAGGATTGGGCGGAATTCGGCCTAGTCCATGTCGCCACGGAAGTCTCGCCTGATGCATTCACAACAACCTGCGACCCAACTCGCTAGGCAAGGGCAGCTCAGTCTGGCGGAAAACGTATTTGCGTTCTTTTCATTGGCTTGGAGGCTGAGAACGGAGTAGGATGCACGAATATCCCATCGCAAGTCGACTAGAATGTTGAACCATCCACTTCTGCACAACACATCCATTAAACGATGAGCAGTTTTACACACACCCTGGCCTGCCTTAGCTTGTCTTTTCGCGGGGACTCCTGATATGATGAGCGCCTTTTCACACGGCTAACAAACAGCATTTCCCGAAATTCTGCCCACGATTAGGCCCGTAGACAAAATGACCACGACTTGCTCGCATTATTAGCTTGATGGTAGGGATATCGTTGCGGGAGAATTGACGTTATCAAAGGAAGTGACACAAGTAAGTAATACAACCGTCATATGGGTCCGTCAGAGCGCCTGACGGCCGATTTTCCTCGAAACACAGAAGAAATCAGACAGCCTGAACTGAACAGAAGCTGCGAAATGAAGTATTGGCGAAGTGGCCATCATGCCATGGACCAGTTGACCATGCATGACCATCATGCCATTGACCAGCTGACCATACATGACCATTACAATTATGTCGGCGATAATGTAACTTGGTGCTCACTCAGATAAAAGCAAAGCCACACGGCAGCGGGCAAACAGCAGTTCGGGCGTCAGGAACATAGCAACACGGGAGCAAAAATATGGCGTATGCGAACACGCCAAGAATGAATATAAAGCACATAGACCGTCTTCCTATGCCATTGATTCGACGGTTTCGCACACGGCGACAGAACAAACCGACAGTCAACTGTAACATCGAATAGATGTGCCGCATTTTGTAACAGCATGGCGCCACCCTTTTGGTCGGCGGACAGCAGGGCAGCCCGTGTCAAGTTCAGCACGGTTCACCTCCGGCTCGGTAACGAGCGCGGCCCGGGCGGCTCGGCAGCGCCCTACCCGGCTGAAGTAAGCTCCTCGGAGATCACCGTCTCCGGTGGCAGCGACGACACGCCAGAGGTGGACGGCTGCTCGCTGGCCGCGTCGGCCAGCGCTCGCCGCTCGCAGAAGCACACCGATATATTGATAGGGTGCAGAAGGGAGAGCGGCTCGGCGGAGAGCAGCTCAGCCTGCGGCCCCAGCGCCGCCAGCTCCACCGTCATCGGCAGGTACAGCGAGCCCTTGCTGTGCAGTGCGAACACGGGCACCAGCTGCGAGGGCTGTGAGCGGCGGCGCGTCCGCTCGGCGCCGCTGCCCAGCAACGTCGGCTTCCACTTGTCTGCTTCGACGGCGGCCGCGGCACGCTCTGGCGGCAGCGCTTCGAGCCAAAGCCGTCGGCCATGTCGGCCGAAAAGCGCTTCTTCATGTTGGTCTTGAACTTGTACATGAAGCCGCCGCACTCCTCCGAACTGCGGCTGCTGCTGCTGCTAGGCGGGTGAGCCCGCTTCACCTCGCCTGCCACCTGGCGGCAGGTAAACACAAGCTTGTGCACGACATTCGACCTCGCGGAGGCGGACGGCGCGACGCGTTTAAGCCCAGCCAAAACAGCTATGCATGCGCTACCTACAACAGTGCGATGCTCCTGGCTTAGTGTCGCGTACGATGTGCATGATTTGCACGAACTTGGTTCGAACCTTGACTCGTTTCATTATTGCATAGCTCGATTGCACCAAGGGATGCGGCTTAAGATACACTGATGATGTTGTTGCCATTGGCGTTTTAAGGTGCACTCAGCAGCTAATTCTGTCAGGCGTTACTTGCGTCTTACCATGCTAGGAAGGGCGGACACTGCAGGTTACCGAACCCAAACCCGACCGTCAGCAGAACAAAACCGAACCCTCTCGCTTCCTAGACGCGCATGTGAACCCATAATCTTGCATGCACGGAATGGCATTGGCACGCTGATTCTGGTATGCGAGCGTAAGACAATACACTTTGCTGAAATTACCGAGCGCAATGTGCATGCATCGAAGTCGACTTCCGTTTAATTGCCGTGGCATCAGTTTATTGCTTTTGAGACAAAGCCAAAACTTCTATCAAGATCAAAATTGCATGGCATCATCATTTTGCGACAAGTATTTCCTGCGTTTCAGACTGGATCATCATAACGGGTTGATGCCGGATATCAACCCGTCACGGATTAGGAGCAAGACGCCAGTCTCATGGTCAAGCAAAATCGGGACAACCAGCCACGTAAGAAAGGACGGAGTAACAGCAGAGTAAATGACATTGACAGTTCTACAGCGCAGCATCGAGAAATAGTACAGAATCAACCAAGATTTGTTACGACTTTGGTAGCTTAGAAGTTATAAAATCGCTGTTGATTGATGTTTCGGCCGCATGCCTTCCCCAAAACCTTCATCGTTCCACGACCTGACGAGAATTGATGTGAAACTTGCCTTCAGACCTGTGCCATTAAAAACAACAGTGAGCCAATTTCATCGCCATTCATTTTGGAGCGTTAGACAACGATCACCAGCGAGGATTTTAAATGCTGGCCCTGTGGTACAGAACCTACCGATACATATACACGGATTCACACGATACGAATACAACTACTGGAAATACGCGCACATGCGCCTTTTTCACCACACGCCACGCCTCGTCACTCATCCACGCCTGCATAATCAGTCAGTGCGGAGCTCGACACATTTAAGTCTAGTCATCATCTGATCACCAGAAACATACCGACGACCGTCCGTCGCGATGACTAGTGCCTCGCATATTATTCTAGTCAGAGAGACACATGACTGCCTGGGCTCCGGGCGGCACGTTCGGTCAAAATCAGAGTCGTCTCCGAATGGGCCTTCCTTGTCTGGTTGTTACCATCACACTCTCATTAAATCTCGGGCAAATGGGAGTCATGAACTCTTCGACACAGCTGACGTTGCTTCCATTTTGGTCGCACAGTTCACGCTACATTTTTATGACCCACAGTTTGCGATAAATAGTCCATTTGAAATCCCGATTTGCAAGAGTGACGTTCATGTCTCCCGTCATTGATCATTGATCTTGACGCTTCGATAAGGGATATTTCACCAAAGCCGTTTTGAGCTCGATGTCATTCTTCCATACCACGCCTGAGCACATTTTCAGTTTTCAATGGTATGTTTAGCCTCCCAAACTAATCGTTTGTCCCAGTGAGGTACTGTTAAGAAGCTGCGCAGTAACCTGGGGCGGCTGTGCCGCCAGTGGCCCGTGTCTGCCGGCGTCGCGACGGAGCCGACTTCGACCGGAGCCGCGCTGGAGCTGCACGGCGCGCGTGCGTCATCGGAGAACGAGGGGATGTCGGGCCCGCACGGCCACAACGGCTGCGGTGCTCCCGCTCGGAGAGGGACACCGACTGTCGCCCGTTGCCCGCCGCCCTTAGGCCATCACCGGCTTCTCGGGTGCCGCCGCGCTGTGTCGCGCCTCGGCCCCGGACCCTCTGAGTGCCGGCCCACCTGGCGATCGGTCAGGCCTGCAGTCAGCCGCACCTCCCGCACCAGTTCTGCCAGTCCAACCGGCCCGCCGGGCGATCAGTCAGAGCCTGCAGTCAGCCGCACCTCCCGCGCCAGTTCTGCCAGGCCGGCCGGCCCCGCCGGGCGATCGGTCAGAGCCTGCAGTCAGCCGCACCTCCCGCACCAGTTCTGCCAGGCCAACCGGCCCGCCGGGCGATCAGTCAGAGCCTGCAGTCAGCCGCACCTCCCGCGCCAGTTCTGCCAGGTCAGCCGGCCCGCCGGGCGATCGGTCAGAGCCTGCAGTCAGCCACACACCCCGCGCCAGCTCTGCCAGGCCGGCCGGCCCACCGGGCGATCGGTCAGAGCCTGCAGTCAGCCGCACCTCCCGCGCCAGTTCTGCCAAGCCGGCCGGCCCACCGGGCGATCGGTCAGAGCCTGCAGTCAGCCACACCTCCCGCGCCAGTTCTGCCAGGCCAGCCGGCACACTGACGGTCGGCCACGCCAACGTCCAGTCGTTAGTCCCGAAGATCGACTGCGTTCTTCGGACCGTACGCGACCATGACCTGGGCGCCATGTGCATTACCGAGACGTGGCTCACTGGCCCCGTGATCCCGTCAAGGACGGAATCTTGGTGTTTTCCGGCTACGGGCTGGTGCGCAGGGACCGACCGACCCGGCGCTGCCGGGATCGCCCTGTGGCCGCGGGCCGTGGTGGTGGTGTGGTAATCTTGTGCCGGGAGCACTTGAGCTGCAGCGTTACCAATCTCCGGCGCCGGCGCAGTATACGAGTCGCCGTGGATGTCGATGAGTGGCGGTGGGCAGCTCTCGGCCACCGCCGGCGTTGTCTACAGTCCTCCGCCTCAGCCGACATCAAGCGGCCTTGACGAGATACATGATCAACTAAGAACGGCTGTCACCATTGGCAAACGTGTTTTTTGTTGTCTCGGCGATTTAACATAACGCGCCCCGACAAGCCGTCTGTGCGTCGTTGCATGTCCATTTTAAACGATCTGAGCCTTGTGCAGCTTATTAACACACCAACCCATTCTAAGCCGACCGCGACTCTCCTAGACCACGAATTACCAACATGCCCAAACTAGAGGACACAGCTCTGGTGTCGCTGCCGCTGATTACGGACCATCTCACCACCATCATTCGTGCCCCGTTCAGGCGGCAGCATTTACGTCCTGTTTCTTTTCTTATTCTACTCCTGGCGCGAAGTCTGCTGGGACGAGCTCAGTCTGCATTTACTGCAGGTGGACTGGGACCCGTTGTACCGGGCCGTGGGTGCGGCGGGAAAGCTGGAGGAGTTCATGTGCGTATGGCCAGGTGCCATTGATATGCACCGTACCCTGAAAACAGTGACACCCGGCCGTCCACGCTGCTCCTGGACTGAGACAATCCCATTCTGCTGTGTGTGATGCGGGATTGCTACCACGCTTGCCGGTCATGACGCAGGTCCGCTATACAGACCGACCGCATTGAATATCGGCGTCTGTGAAACCGGGTTAAAGTTTGCTGCACTCAGACCAAGCGTGACTTTCCATGCGCCAGCATGTGAACCGACGGGCCTAAGACCGGGCCTAATTTCTGGCGGACTACCCATAAATCTAGACATAGACCCTCTAGGGGAAGGGGGGAGGAGGTGCGCCGAGGAGGCAATGCCCGCTGGCATAGCCGACGATTTCAATCGTCACTTCATCTCAGCTGGCTCAAAAATCGCGGTTGAGCTAGCGGCGAGCAGTCGGGGCGTCCACCTCTCCCCTCCAAGACCACCGTGCGTAACCATAACAAGGCTAGCTTTACACCCTGTGACCTACCCGAGCTTGCGAAATCTATGCGTGCAGTGTCTTCATCTAGGGCCGGTTGGAGCCGATGGTGTGCCGCTGCTTGCGCTAAGAACTTTTCGCTGTCATGGGGCCTCAAGTGCCTCATCTAGTCAATACTTCCATCGTCATCCGCGTCTTACCCTGTGCGTGGAAGTTAGATTCAGTTCTTCCCATCCAAAAGTCCGGTGTTTGTGACGCTGCAAGCAATTTTAGACCTAAATCATTTTGATCAGTATCGTCAAAAATATGAGAGAAGATTGTCTGTCAGCAGTTGTCCGCATGTCTTGATGCCCACGGCATCTTAACCCCTTCACAGCTTCATATATATGCATATATATACATACATACATATATATATATATATATGCATATATATACATATATATATATATATATATATATATATATATATATATATATATATAATGTCGGACATGTCGTCGCCGTCACCTCCACAAACTTAAGTCGAGTTTTCGACAGCGTTGACCACTGCGTCCTCCCGACCAAGCTGCAAGCCTACAGCATCGATTCGCGATGGTTTACAAATTATTTTGATGGACCACGGCAGGTGGTGATAGGTGGTTCACTATCCATTCCCTTATCCCACGGTGTCCCTCAGGAGTTCCTGGTGGGCCCAGTCCTCTTCAGCATCTTTGCGAACGACCTTCCATCCTGCCTGCCTTACAGGCGTCTGGTTTCCTACGTCGACGATATCCATCTCCTCGACTCCGCCCACCCAGACCACTTGTCCACCCTAAAATCGCGTCAGAAGGAAACCATCCTTGCCCTCCAATCCTGCTTCACTGCCAATGCCCCGAAGATGAACCATACCAAGTCCACTCTTTCCTTGTTCGCACGCCCCAGGTCATCATAAATCATCCTTCCATGTTAACATCTCCCACTTAATGTTAACCCCTCGTCGTGCGTGAAGATGCTGCGAGTGACTATAGATCGCACCCTTTCCTGGGAAGAGCACATAAGCAAATTAGTTAAAAAGTGGAACTCCATCCCGTTTTATCAATATAAAATTTGTCATCATCTCAGACCCGAAGCTCGCAAGCTCCTCTTCCAGGCCCATGTTTTCCCCCCACATCCTGGACTGCCTCTCAGTCTGGGGCGGGGTCGCCGCCTGCTATCTCGGCCGGGTGCCAAAAATCGTGAATGTCGCGGTCAGGATCGTCTTTGGGACGCGGGGTCAAGATCATATTTAATCGGTGGTAGGATCGCTGATGTGGCGCAGAATCAGTAATCTTGTCGCGCGCCACGACCACATTGGCGTCTTCAGGGCCCTAATTGATCTCCGTGTCCCGATGCGCATCACGTGGTCGGCGGTGGCCGGCGCCCCTGAACTGCCGCCTTCCGACTGCCTGTATCGCGCAGGGTGTTCTCATATCGTGCGGCATCGTCCTGGAACCAGCTGCCGCCGGCCGTTGTGGTCTCCCGGAGGCGTGCTGCGCTCAGATCTAAACTTGACCAATGTGAAAAGAGGGTTTTGTTTGACTTTTTGGGCCTTTTTCAAGCTCTCGACGTGTTTTTATCACCACCGTGTCTGAGTTTCTATCGTGTTACTTGTAACCCATTGCCTCGAATAAAGCATTAAATCATGCGTATCGAACGATTCGCAATAAATACATGACGTGACATGTCATCCGATATTTTTTTCGGTTTCAGCTGCCTCTTCCCCCACCTCCACTAGATTTCCGTAGCTCTTCCAACGATCTCCCGAAATGTTGTGGAGAGTAACCATTTCAACATAGCAAAGCCCCTCTTTTGGTCACGCTCTCGAATTTTTTACTATGACTGGATAGTTGTTCAAAACCCTATGTAACATATTTACAATAGTGTCGTGCTTAGTAAAGATGGAGATCTCATATCTACAGTGCAAATTTGGAGGATTACGTATTTGATGTACTTGGTAAAGAGCTCCGTTCCAAACGTTGTACCGTTGTTATATGTAATTGCACATAGGTAGTAAATTGTAAATAATGCAATAGCAAATAAGTCACTGTGCAATTTTTGTGAAATTGTAATTGTTCATCACTTCTCCCATCACCGGTGTGGCCAAATGGTGTGATGCCCCTTTTCATCCCCCAATATGACCCACAATGAAAGCTACGTTTGGGTTCTGTCGGTTGATAAACTCTAAACACTTATCAACCCCTACGCTCTAATCACTTATCAACCTCCGTGTGTTACTAGGGAATCATCGAATTACCCCACTTGGAAAACTGGTTTGGACGGGTGGGCAAGCAGACCCTCCGTTTTAAACCGGTCTAAAAGCATTTTCAAGAAAGGAGGCACACATAGGTTTTTGATTCCCCCTCACTATCTGCCAATATTGGTAATTTGCATACGGAAAAACGCTACCCCGGAAACGTTCAATGAGGCCGCAAAGGGCCTCTTTTGACGGGTCAAAAGTACATGAAAATGTTCGTCTCAATGTTGACGCGACAAATTCTAAAATATTTCTTTCAAATTCAAATGTAAAGTCGGAGCCAGAGTTACCTTTCAAATCTATTCCAGTAAATCCATTTCGCCATGCTGTTTTGACGAGGCTCCTGACCGGAAACTGTTGATACACTGCCATCTCTTTACGTTCTCCATGTACTGAGAGGAACAAAGCTTAGTTAAGTGCCCTTATAACTGACGGCATTGATTTGATTGGTGCCACGTTTTTGTACCAGTGTGATTGTGACTCATTCAGGAGTAGGTGGCGACCACTTTGCAGAAATTTTCAGCTTTACTGAATTACATACACCCGACCTCTGCATCCAGGTGCAGCACTCACGTAGCAGTCCAGAATCTGGCACGTTCAAAGAATGACATCACTCATCCATAGCGCTCTTTAAATGACCCACACACCGATTGCGGTCTGGAGAAGGAACAAGACAAGAGTAAGAATACGACCAAGTGTCGCCATGAAGAGTTCGGGCAGACACTGGTCGCACCCTGGGCTGTGAGCGAGACAACACACGGCTTAAATGGACACGGGAGACGTAAGCATGCAAAAACCCATTACGCCAGACCATGTTGAGAATACGAACAGAGTGTCCGTCACCTGCCGACGAAGTGTTCTGTGATCACTCACGTGCAGAAGTTTGTACAGGTGCGGCTCATCGAAGTCAGCGTCGGCGTCGTCGGCAGGGTACCGTGACATCACGCCGGGACCGGCGCTTGGCTCCGGGTCGCCGCGCTCTAGCGGGAGCCGAACCAGCGCCTGCTGGTTCAGGTCTGAAGAGACGACAAAATCGCGGCCAGTTGACCGGTCCCCCCGACCGCCGACACTGCAGGCCGCCTAGCCTTGGAACATGCGTTCGCGTCCCTCCACCCATCACCACAGCGGGTGTTAGCCGTTATCCTAGTGAAGGTGTGAGTATGCACCTGCCTTTTTTATCACTGCTAGCATGGACGCAGCCCACATCTGTGAGCCGGCCGTGCGCAATTTGCATGATGGTGAACGGTCATATCAAACATCAGCCTTCTCACCGAGCCTCAGTTGCGGGTTTTGTATTAACATTTCCAAAACACTAGGTCGCATGAATTATGTGTTCAGGTGGCTTTGATGTCAGAGCCTTCGCTAAGTGCAGCTTAAAGGGACTGTCCCGCTTCTGGGGCATAATACAAAAATGCCCTAATGAAACCTCAGGACCAGTTGCGCCTTATGATAGAACTGAGAAGTGCTTCTGCAGCCCGTCAGTACATAATGAGAATATCAACGTTAATTACTTTCGAGTCCAGATCGCGCTGCGAACGCTTTGTAAGAGCACTACGCTTCTTCCCCGCATTCGTGACCACTGTTGTCATGCCAACCGCCGCGCGAACCTCCACTGGTGCGAATAAGAATATCTTTGTGTTTGGCCCAGCGGGGGGCAAGAGCCTGTTACCTAGAAGTGCACTGGTTAAGATTCGAACCAGTGCGTCGCCATGGACCATGTGCTACTCCCATTCCCGAAAGCCAAAGTGCACCTCGAAAAGAACCACTCTGGTTAGCATCATAGGGTAGAAATCGAAGCCACCGAATAGCATTTCGTTACATACACGGAATAGCAGCTTAATGCGCACATGTCTTTTTGTCTCAACAGTGTTGCAAGGCCTTGTAGCATCCAATGCACACACATTTCGAAAACAGATTAATGCGTTGCAAACATTACAGAGCACACACGTCGGAAAAAGCAGGTCAAGTGAAATGTATCGTTTTCATAGCGGTGAGCAGGCGGACAAGGGAGATTTCTCACGCAGGGCCGGCTACTGGAAATCGACATTCTGAGCTATTCAGGACGCTTACGAGACAACTGACATTTATGATAAAATCTTACTCATCCGATGTAGCGAAAAGTATCAAAAGGCGGAATACTCCCTTTAATGCATGACAGCTAACATTACCACCGAAGTGGCGATGTCCCATTGCCCGATGTTTAAGTGGGCCGAAATGCGGAATACTTTGTACAGCCTGCCAATTAAGTAATGTTGCCAGGGTTCAACGTGAGATGCAAGCTCGTGATGTGGCCGGCCATAATAAAAAATTCCCGTCCTTTTCACGGAAAAAACGATGCCTTTGACGGGAATCGAACCCACCGGACCATGTCTCTCGAGCCATGTCCGTTGACCAACGGATGAGATAAGACCGTTGTGGTACCGCCATGTCACTGGGACTGCGTAATACAGTGGCCACAGTTATCATCAACCTGTCTGTAGCTGTGTTTTTGAGTGTTGAATCAAGCCGAAGAACACTAATCTTTGGACCAGCAACCCTTCCAGAACATGCCTATCATATCCGGTCCAATTTTTGACGGTGAGACTGAACCGTCTCGAGCTCAATATGCTTCTGAGAGACAATAAGGCAGTAGCCGTGACACTGCCGCTGCCCCTGTGGCCTGGTAGTGTGGGGAAGATCAGCGCAGACGGCGGGCGTGAAGAGCGACCGCAATCTGAGCCCCAGCGCCACAGCGAAAGCGCCCCAATGCGAGGCCGCTGGCGCGGTCAGCGCGCGAAGCCCCGACGCTCGGGTCGATGCCGTGACCGGTGCGCAGCGTCGCAGACTGAGACCCTGACCTGGTGGCGCGTAGCGCATCTCCCGCGGCGCCGACGAGCTGGGCCACTGCGTGCTGCCGCTGTTACCGTCGCTGGACGAGCCGTTGCTGCTGGCGTTCCCGTTGTAGCCGCTCGTGCTGCCACTGAGCGAGCCGACGCGAGAGCCGTGGTGCGGCCGCGGTGGAAAGCCGCCTGCGCGCAGGCGCCGAAGCCATGGTTAGCTCGCCCAACCGATCTCAGACAGCCAAGCTGCGAGTTCCACAAAAGGCGTCCGCAATAGACAATGTGTTATTGTGCCAACTTAGGCACCAGGCCCGTCCAAGGCCGGCTGGTTTTCGATGTGCCCTCGCTGACCTCTGAGCACGAGTGCGATGTGCTCGTGGAGGTGGTTCATGAGACGGGCGCAGAGGGGGTCGCCGGGTATGAAGCCCTCGTGCTCCACCATCCACTGCATCGTCTCGCGCAGACATTCGCGGTAGCCTTCCTCATAGCGGTTGGAGATGGTTGCGCGCCGGCTAGCCGTGTCGGTATCAACGCCATCTGTTGAAAAACAAGGTGACAATGACCAGCGAGCTGTCGAGAGCAGAGCGCGCGCCACCAACGACATGCCCTCCCCCGCTCTTAGGTGTCACACTGAAAACCGGCAGACCGGCACAAATGTTGGCCATGAAACAATCGCCAGACACCTCCAGAAGGATGTCAGGAAAAAGGGACATCGCTGCACTGAGCCCGTTCTGACGTGCACAAATAATGTCTGCCTGCTCAACACCCGAAAGCACGCGATCAGGAATTAAGATCGCTGTACCCAGATCCTCCGTACCCTCGTCCATAACTGCACATAAATATCCAGGTAAGATCGAGTACCGAGTCAGTCACGTCTCTCCCCACCGAGAGATTAGATTTGGTTTTAATTAGAGCCATTCCTACCAGTGAAGGCTATTTCAGGGCAATGGGATGAAAGAGAAAGGATAATGGTGCGGCAAAACTATATGCGCCTAGGGGTCCATCCACCCAGACTTGATCCGTATATACACCCTTACACGGTGTAGGTACTTGGCGCTCGGACAGTACCTCCACCAGGGGCACTTCAGCGCACTCGTGGCTGTACCACCCGTCTTGCCCCAGGCAAATGAGGCGTTACGAGAATGCAGGATAACTAAAGAGTGGAGAAAGAAGGGCGGATACACCAGGAAATACTGAGGAGAGCCAGGAAGCAATGAAGGCGCACAAGGGCCCCAGGACATCACGCATGCCGTTATTGAAAGGTGTTGATAGCTCACTTTCAGCAGCAGTGCAAATATTTGTTTCCGAGATAGCTGTTTCCGGTTAGAAGCGAACGCTAACTCAAACCGAACATGGCGACCGGCGGCCCACCAACGTCATTACTAAAAAACTCAGATACTCGAGGCCAAGCAAGGCTACTATCGTTGGCACCCCTGAAATCCACCGACTAGCCGAGCTTGTCATCAGAGTGTGGGAGACACCCGCGTGATCGTCATGATGGCGGCCATTTGTGAAGATCGTGTGCACTTGATAAGTAGACCATGCCACATATTACGTTCTCGTTTCCGACATCGTCAGTTTTCATGCTGAAATGGCCGACCTTCAACGCACCAAGAGCAAATGGACAACGAGAATACCAGAAGACACAAGAGTCAACATATGGTGCGCGGTTCGGTGTGTGACGAGGCAGAGGTGGTGAAGTTTTGTGACAAAGGGGCGTGGCACACTGTTACTCTTTATGCTGTGTTTAATTACCGTGATAATGCCGAATGGGGCCGAACAATATTTGATGTGAAGCGTAACGTACGTCGTTAGTATTGTGATTCATAGTTATGACGTTATGATTTTCTATCTCGATACGATGATCATGATTGCATACTGTGGGTACTTGCAAAGCCTCCCTGGGTATACAAACGCTGGGTGTTGTAAATGCCCCCAAGTTTCTATGTGACCTTAATCTGCTTATTGGTACCGCGATAGTTTTACGGCTGGGAAGAAAACGTCAAATAATCTTAGGGCATGTGCGGACCAGAAGTAAAATTATAAGAATCACAATCTTGTTGCATCGTGGCCTGGTCTCAGAAGGGTTATATCAGGCAACTTAAACGCTTGAGTGCATACATTGTTCAATGGAAATGCTCAATGTGACAAACAATTCGTTCGTTTCGCTCGGTATGTTGGCATGTTTTTCGAAAACATTGATTTCATTTCTCTTGCGGCTATCGTCCCGGCCTTTCATCCCTCCCCCCCCCCCCCCCCCACACCTCCTCGATGGAACCACCAGCGACGCCAGCAGCCATCTGTATATCACAGGTTATATTTTCCTGTTTGCGTGTTTACAGAGAGCAAATTAGACTAAAACCAGTACCTATTAGTTTTTCCAGTGGGGCAACCACATGGAGACTGAAAAGCGCACAGGACGATGTGTATTGATTGGAGCCTTCCATTCGCACGCTTTCCAGCTGATTCATAGCACGCATCGCTGGAAGACCGCATCACTTCCCTCTTGTGAAATGTCAACGGGACCATGGCCATGGCCATGGCTGCCGGCCGGCCCTGGCGGCGGCCCCGGCGCGCGCGCCACGCTGGCCGCCGTGTCACGTTCGACGTGGCGTGATCCGGCCGGCGCCGGCGGCTGGGAGGCGCGCGCGTCGGCTGTGACGCGTGCCCACCCAGTGCCCGAGTCACGTGGCCGCCATGTGACCGCGCAGCTCCGGCCGTCGGCAGCGGCGTCTGTTCACAGTGCCGACGACGCGGGGCCACGCTAACGAGCGGCGCCACGGCCGCCGAGGAGCGGCCGGGTCGCGTGCGGACGCCGTCCGACGCGTGCGTCGACAGATTTGGCGCGCGCTCGGCGTGGAGCACGTGGACGTCCATGCGGTGAAGCTCCTGCTTTGACGCGCTGTTCGGTCCGCACACCGCGGCCTGGCCGATGCGGCACTGGCGCGTTTTGATCCACGGTGTATTCGCCCGAGACAAGTAACCCATGAGTTCTGTACCGTTTAGGGTTCGCACCGACCCGGGCGACAAAAATTGTACGTGACGATGAGTAGAATCTCTACTGGACGCGCAGAATCTTTTCCACAACTCGACTGGAGTGGGGCAGGAACGGCGCAACAGGTTCAGTTGCAATGAGGTCAATTTACAGATAATAGGTTATAATAGCTTACTTTGCGGCCCAGGACCGACCAGGAATAGTGAAAATGTGTTTTATACGCTGCAATGATCATAAATTGCACTATCCATTTTTAAGCCTGCTCATCGAACCTGCAAACAAAAAACTTTGTCCTTGCATGTGCAGGTACTGTCACGAAAACTCCAACGATGTAAAAACGAACAACGCTGCTAATGCGCATGGGAAAAATTATACGTGGCGTCACGTAAAATAAGATATTCTTGCTGCGCCGTGAATACATCCTCAGTGACTGGCGGAAGGGGGACGTGATCCTGACGTGGGTGTGGCGGAAGTCGGTCGCGACGTCATACAGCACTTCTTGACGGGGAATTGCAATTAAACAAACCTCAAATCACACACTTATAAGAACATGCTCAGTTCCGGCACATAGGTCATCTAAAAAAATTATCGTGTTATAGCTAAAAATTAGGACAGCCAATTTACATTTTCAGTTATGACGTTTAGTATCAATGTAAATAGCCCTAAGAGGCCCATCTGATCGTTATGTCTCCCTTCCCCCTCCCCACCTTCCCCTTCCCCTATTGGACCGGCACTGAATGCACTCAACAATAATGGAGGTTGCACTGACAAAGAAACTCTTAAGCATCAACACTTCCGAAATCCTGTGATAGTCAAGTTGCCAGCATGTTGACCCAGCAATACGAATTACCGCACACTTTTTCACGGAAGTATGTTCTATGTAATAACGAAAGCTATACTAGCTTGGTTGCCGTGTAGCCTTCAGCATTTCTCGGAATTCAACATGGCAGCCGCCGCCATCTTGAATGCTTACCAACTTTCTTATTTTGATCCGGATGACCTAGATGGTCGTGTAATATCTCTTAATAGGGGTTGTCGTGGGTGGCTGAGTCCATTTCTGGACTTTTCTGGGCCACGATGTCTAATTCAACGGCAAATCACAGGTCGAGTATCAAACTCAGAGCAGACCTCTGACCTACAGTGTCACGAAATCTTAAGTGGCATTGAGCGTTTTACTACCAGCCAGCATGCTTTTCATAGTTATCATCATTATGTACACCTAGCCCCCTTCGTTTTCTGCGATGTCCATCTGTTTGCTGGTGCAACGACTATAGCGGGCGATTTCTCCGTAACAATTGCAGTAGTCTGTGCGCCAAAGGCCTGTGCTGTGCCTGTTGCAGCTGCAGCGTGCAGTGCTGTATGCGTTGCTTTCAGTGATGCGGTTGAAGGTCATAACACCCGAGAGCGTTTTGGGAGTAACTGCTGCTGTCAAGACGGCTGGCGTGGTGGGGGCTCCCATGCTCCAACCGAAGCTGGAAATATCTCTACTTTCTCGTCTTCGGGGGGGGGAGGGGGGGGGGGGCACGGAAAGCTTCTTCGCGGGGTTAGGAATGTGGTGGGCCAGTCGAGTCTCTTAACTTTCAGCCAGGCCTTTTGCGGCCCCAGGAACTGGCCAGACGACGCGGTACAGCAGCTGACAGAGACCATCCACCATCTGATCTGCTGGCAACGCGGTCTCGCTATCCGAGTGGCACCAGGCGTACAAGCTGCCAGTAGCTCATCCCTGGCATGCTGGGAAAAGTGCTTCGTCTGTCTCATATGTCAGCTCAAATAACGAGCATAATTGTGGTGAACCGCTACGAAGAAATACGGCAACATTGCCTTGACACATTGCTATCCTAGTTTTTTTTTTCGCTGTGCTCTTTCCAAACTATTTATATAGTTTTTGGAAGCATGGGGACCGAGCCTGTACACACTAACATGGATGTGGTCTGACATAGGCTTAGTAAAACTTTTGACAATCATCCTACTCTTGCAATGGAAATTCCTGTTAATAAGTTCCAGCATCCGAAATGTCTTGCTCCTTGAAGCCACACATTGCTTTTCAGCCTTTAAATCCCTCGAAATCATAACCCTCAAGTCTTTTCCTTCTTGATCTGGCGAACTCCCGGCCTCCCATTTTGTAGCTAATGCCCTCACTGCCAGAACTACCCAAATGCATCACCTCACGTTGATCATAGTTGAATGACACATGCCACAGAGAAACCAAGTTCATTAGCATCTCCAAGTCAGGTTTCAGTCGTTTTAGGCTTTACCTAGTCGGCATTTTTCGACGCCCCTATCAAATTAATATCGTCAGCAAATTTAAGCACCTTGCTTTCTAATCCCTTCGAAATATTATTCAGAAAGATTACAAAGAACAACGGACCCAACACCAACCCCTGTGAAACCCAGCTCTATGCTAGGTCACACTGACATTTAATACCATTGAACACTACTTTTATTTCCTGTCTTGCAGCCCAGCTCTTACCCAGTCAAGAATGTTTTCCCCAAAGCCATGCAATTTTTAACTGATACGCTGGTATGCTACCCTATCAAAGACCTCACCAAATTCTAGATAAACAACATCTGAACTATTGCCTTAGTCTTTCTGACTAGCAACATACTCCATGAACTCCAGAAAGTTGGTCAAGCAAGACCTAACAGAAAGAAAACCATGCTACTACTATTTACCAACTGATGCCTAAGTAAGTGAGACTACATGCTAGCCTTAATGATCTTCTCTACGATCTCAGAAACTAGTGCGGTGAAACTAGCAAGCCTTTAGCTAGTGACACTTTTTTAGTCCCCCTTTTAAAGCAAATGTTTTACATTGAAAGATATTGAAACGAGCCTCAGATAGCACCATTCTCTGTTCAATTAGCATGCTACTCAGTGCGTCATCGTTTAATTCCCTCATGGTACCTTGCACAACATTAATTGAGAGCCACTTGATGATCGTTTTGTCGAAAGATCGCACTCACGAACGCCAGACATGACCGTCTCGACAATTATGTCTTCCTTGGCCTTGTTCGCCGCACGAGTTATGGAATGGCAGAATTTGAATGACGTGATAATGACGTTTTGAATACCAGGTTGGCTTTGATATACTCTCTCCTTTAAACCTTTCCTCATTTTCCCGGCCGTGTAGCTCAGAAACTAGAAAAGTTCAAGTCTTAAGGACAGGATTGTGAGCAACACCGAAAGGTCTTCAATATGGCTATTTCAATTCAAAACTCCGTGTAAATGTGGAGCACTCCCTTAAATGATCGGTATTTCATCGACATTGCGCCAGTCCTTGGGTACTTCTGAAAAACCCGATGACCGATTAAATATAAACATAAAAGATAGCCAAATCACTGGCACGTTCATTCAGCACTCTACCATATATCTGGTCAAGTCCGGCCGCCTGATTAACCTTGATTTCCTGCCAGTTATCCCTTACCATATCCTCGGTCACTGTCAAATCTACAAGACTGCCTTCAGTCAGATTTTGGGTATTACCAGGGAGATCATACACAGCTTCCTTTGAAAAAGCTGAAGAAAACTGCCTGCTAAGGGCATCTTCAATATCCCTGTCCTACACAAATGACTTTACATCTTCCTCGTGGGGACTAACAGAGGATCCCTTAGCATCTTAGACTGGGGCTGAACGCTGAAGAAACTGATGAATGGGAGAAAACTAGCTCCAGCCAACTTCTTAATCTTGGACAACACTGCCGTCCAATCATGCTCCTAGTTCTTCACGAACCTGCACAAAGCCACGCACAGCTACAACACGTGGACGGTGGCGTTTTGTTTATAACGTAGCACGTAGACTTACAAGCAGCGCGGCGATGACAAAACCGCGCAGCAGTCGACGCAGCTGAGCGGTGTTGTCAAACAGTTGGTGCATGCCACCATGGGCGGGCAAGACGGCAGGAAATGACACCATTCAAATTTTTACGGACGGCGTGCTCTCTCCACTCTCTCTTGTTTTCGCGAACACTCTTGACCGCCCTCTCCCCTTGTTTACATAACCTGATCAGCATTGTTTTTTCACTCAAAGTGTCATAACTGTAGCTGGCAATAATTATCTCGAATGGTAACCTAATGTGGCTGGATTTAGTTTGATTGAGAAAAGTTAAAATCCGTACAATTTTTATTTCAATTGGTGCAACGTCAGGTTGAGGTAACACGTACTCAGAACGTGAGACGGATGTTTATGGCTGTTAGTATGATTTATAGTTTAGTAGTCGTCGTCATGCCAACGAGGCATACAAATCTGCGCCACACCAAACTGAACTAGGCACAACAAGGGTATCACGACGGCTCCGAAAAATTGGCTTAATGTGTAGGTTGTACAATTGAAGGTAAACACTAGTGCTTGGCGCAACGTTGTGCTTTTGCTTTGAGAAATTGGCTACAGGTGGCACCCGCTCCCTGAAAAGTGCTGGCGTAGAAGAGATGCTGAATTAATTAGGACAACATGGTGCCTATTCTAATGCATCGCAAAAGTTCTTAGTAGTCACAGCCCACTGCAGAAAAATATCGAAAGCCGCTGCGATGCAGACGTGCAAAACAATTATCTTGTTTACGCACTAATGATGCGTTGAAACCCTACAAACTGTTGAAGGTAGCTTTAATGATCTACCACAGGCCACTTTACACGATTAGGGGAATTCGGACGCCACGAGCATGTGAAACAAAACATATTTCTCGTTTGCTGTCGCATGCTTTGCTTCGCACAGCCCGACCGTTCACATTTTAGACGCTATCCATACGGGATTTGATTACTGAGAGTAATTGATGCCGAACATGGATTCGATTTGCAAAAATATATGCCGAATATATGCCAAAAATATAAAATATATGCCGGAGTTAATGAAATACCGACCGGTTATTTCAGTCACATGACCTGCCAAGATAAGTAACCCTGTGAGGACTTCCGGGAAAGGAATGTGAGACAGGGGGAGGAGGCACATGCATATGCCAATCGGGAAACATAAATAAATATAAGATGCTCCAGCTTGAGCGTTTGAGTTAACTTCGATTTGGCAATCCATGTCTCCTATGGTCCTAGTCCACACACTGTTTTAGCCTTTCAACATAAGACCTTAGTCCCTAATGTCAAAGCAACGCCCCGGAATTGTGCAGAATAACGTGACCGACGGCTGTCATAATCTGCCCCAGCTGAAGTTACGGAACAAGTCTCAGTCCAGCCAACCTTGCGGGTAAAAGATGCTGTTCAGTTTCGGACTGGCGTTAACGATCAACGCCTACGATCTGGCTCCCAGAGCGAGGCGCGCATGACCTGGGCCGAAAGGCAAGGTGCTGGGACCACACCTAACCCTGGGCCGGGCTCTTGGACGCCGGTAGACTCCTCTGAGTAGCGGAGGAGCGGGGCGCACGTGACGCACCGCGCCCGCCTAGGACTAGCCAGGCAAGAGTGCCCCGCCCCTTCCTCCGTCACGTGTCGGCGCAGCAGCCGGGGCGCCGCGCACGTGAGGCGAGGCGAAAGTGCCCCTGGTCGCGTGTCGGTACAGCAGACGAAGCGGGCCGCACGTGACACGGCCCAACGGCCGCTAACTGGCATGGCGAGAGAGTGCCCCTCGTCACGTGCGGCGCGGCGTGCAACGCCGAGCGCGTCCGTCCCAACACACCGACGTGTCGGTGCGTCTTGGCATCGCGGCCACACTGACAATCAATACGGAAGACGGCCGGCCGCCGGCGGACGGCGCTGAATGGCGGCCGCCCGGACCCGGAGGGCATTGGCGCATGATGCCGCTCATAGGATGCCGGCAGGACCGTATGCCGCCCGCACTCGGGAGACACGCTGGAAGCGTGCGTCTGTTGTGCCTACTACACGCTGGGTGTGTCCTTTAGAGGCACAGTCGGGTATACGACGATCGTGGGTTGCAATATGATGCAGGGTTGGACACTGGGCTTATGTTCGCCTGTGGTGCCCTCGCTAGGCAAGGCCTATGGGTTAACACACATTCCCTGCAGTATTGCCTGGTCTGTGAGTAATACTTCATCATCGTTCTACGAGCGTTTTTTTCCTAAACGGAGAACTAATGCGTGCGATCTCTAATTTCATCATAGGGGTCAAATTAGCTCAATATTAAGACCCCGCTCCTGTTATCTCATGCATTAAGCCAGCTACGCCAACGTGGAAAACCACGTTACATAGCTCCGGCCAGCATATATCGGATGCACACTAGTGGATGTCGACAGCTGTGACATGACATACATCTCAGAGGTCAGAGGTCAGAAAAATGAAGGCTGTGGTTCCATTGGCTGTAAGGCTACATCATGACTAAAAAAATCACGTCAGTGGGGAAAAATAGTTTAATAAAGGCCTCTCAAACCTGTGACAAAGATGTAATATAATAAAACCTTGTTCATGCCGAATCTGACCATAACTGTGAACATTTGCAATAGCTTAAATTTGGATGATCTGACCAGGTTGGAGCTACAAAAAACTATTGTAATACCGTTCAGAGGGATACATTAAGAAAATCAGGCTAGCAAACCTTCACAAGAGACCATTTCCTGCGAAAAAAAAGCGTTGTTGCCACTTCCGGTCACACTGCCAATGTCACAAAAGTGACATCGATGCAATGTTGCAGATAATACACCGTGTGGCCCAAAACTTCGAAGCTTCACAACATGTGTAAAGCACGTAATCCCAACTGCACAAAAACTTGATCATTCTTAGCTACAACACTTATGTTCTGACTGTTCATCGAATGTGAGTCATTCAAACTCAAGCCAGGCTAGACTTTAATCTCTGCGACCAGAGCTAAGCCTTTGAAACACACGTCATTTAAACTTTAGTGGCCCAATCATGCAGCTCTGGAACGCTGTTGTTCACGTTGATATGACTTATTTAGTTCTCGGTCAAATCGGAGGGCCGAGGCACCGACAGCCGGCCTCCTTAAACCCCACATGACATATCACAGGCCACGCGTGTGGATATCTACTGTCCGTTAATGCCTTTCTGATGCAAACATCCCTGCGCTCTTCCCAGCGATAGTTTTCCTATTCCACGCCGTTTTCCGCATTGTCGTAGCAGGCTGACATGACCTGACATGACAAGAGAGGGCTATCAAATGCTTCTTTGAACCTTGTGGCCTGATTTGACTTGTGAAAGGTCATTTTCACCATTGATCAGTCAGACTGAATTCATACAGTTTAACAAGAGTTTTCCAAAGCCAATTGATGTAGGACTCCAGTTTCGTTCGTGTTTAAGATATTAAATGAAGCCTTTTGCCTGACGCTCCTTTGAGGATGAAGGTGAGAAAACACTCGTAAGGCGAGGATTAACAGCATAAGTCGAGAAAGTCTGGTGTTTGGAAGACCTGGTGATGTATCTGCATTTAAAAATGGAGAGCAGCGCACGTCATCACGCACTCGTTTATGCAGCACCAGTCGACTGCGAGGTAATATTACGGCCCGGGGCCGTTGCGCAAGCGGAATTACAACCGAGGGCCAACGAGTGCAAGCCAACAGCAGCTCTCCCTACCCCCAATCTGGTGCTTTAGATCGGTGACGTAATTTGCATAATCACTGTATCCGATGCAGAATACGCCATTGTACCTACACCGCTTTCAAAGTTTCGGTTGGAATCAAGGGAATTCGCAGCATACGAACATAATCATGCTTAAACATTCAGATTCATTTGACCTAGAACGGCATTATCTGACTAAAAGAGTAACTGACCTGATTCGATGGCATTAACGGACCTCAGATTCCACAGCATGCACCAGCTGTGCGCTGGTAACTAGCTCTGGGACAAAATGGGAAGCTGATGCCAAACAGTATGCCATGTCTTACTGGGCGTGCTAGCGAGGATTACCACCTATGTGAGCGAGGGCTACATCAGAAGGCTTTTTGGAACACGTGCAGCCGCTGTCAGAAGGATAAGCAGGATGATCCTTTCCATCCTCCACAAAGAGAAGGTAAATCACAGCCCCTATGCACGGGATGACCTCAACCAAGATGACAACGATTTGAACTTTTATTCCTGCCCTCTGCTCCTGGAATATTCAACGGACATTGACCACAAGCGAGCGTCCATCATTCTCAGATTTAGGTGAAATTTCATCCTTTACGATGCGGCGTTCACGACTAGCTCTAAAATCATCCGTGCGAGCCAAGGAATGATATCTGGACTGTAATATAGAAACGAATTTCCACGTAACCGTGCACAGATACACCTAATGGTCAGGCATTCCATACAAAACAGCCAAAAATTATTTTACAAAGCAAAAAAAACTGCGTACGTTGCAAATCAGGACCCCTTAAAAATATGAATAAGAAATTATTCAATTTTGCCCTCCACATTCAGTGCCATGCAACTACAAATCCGGTAAATCGGTGAAACTGGAAAGATTTAGCGGGCGCAGACGAAAACACGGTGAAATTTACTTCAGATGCAGTTTGTTTCGATCACGCAGCGTTACGAAAAGCGATGACGGTAAATACGCACCAGTGTTCCGCTTAGAACGGATAAGAAAAAATCGGAAACACTCGATGGAAAAACCTGAAAGATGAATTCAGTCAAAAGATGTGCATTTGGTAAAAACGTGCTGCTGACTTCTGGTTTATCTGGTGGAATACGATGGTGACAGCTTACATGTATAATGAGCAGATAAAAGAGCAAAGAAGTTTGCCTAGCAGTCATTAATAACGTAGCCCATTCTCAGAACTCTCTCAGCAAATAGTTGATTGGAATCTCGTGTGGAAGCGGTCCATCAGTTGTCCTTTGATGCGTCCGCCTTTCATGTATTTTGCATGCTTAAACATAAAATAATAAAAACATTACTCTAAAGAACAGCCATTCTATATTAAGGACAGTCACCTGTTTCGGTGAAGTGGTAGCTATCAGTTACATACCCTTCTGCAGAAAGATAATCGCTTTATCGAAATACGGCATTCTGCGGGGATTCAATGCCACATTATTTTTCAGCTGAAACTATTACGATACGGAATCATGGACCAAGATAACTCTTGCTCCGACCTAATCCCTCGAAATGGTCAGGGTAGTAATATTATTCTACATAGTCACGTTACCATCGTTGATGCAATTTCATTTGCAGGTAGTAGATGGCGGCGTAATACGGTACTTCGGTAGCAATTGTAAGCAGCTGAGCGCAGGCACCGTGGCACTCGGAACAACCCTCAATCACCGAAACCGGTAGAGACGAAAAAGGGTCCCAGTTCAACCACGCGTCGCAGAGCCACCGGTGGCTGCAACTGTCACTAGCCACCAATCACGACCGTTACACTCCGCTGGGTAGACGGCGGACAGGGGCGACGTTAGACAGGCGGCGGATTGGAAGGGATCGGGCAGACAGCGGACTGGGACAAGTCGGACAGATGGCAGACACTGAGAGATCGGCACACGGCAGACAAAGACGGCGGACTGGGACAGATCGGACAGATGACAGACAGAGATCGGCCCACGGTAGAAAAGACGGCGGACTGGGACAGATCAGACAGATGGCAGTCACTGAGAGATCGGCACACGGCAGACAAAGACGGCGGACTGGGACAGATCAGACAGATGGCAGACACTGAGAGACCGGCACACGGCAGACGAAGACGGCGGACTGGGACAGATCGGACAGTGGCAGACACTGAGAGATCGGCACACGGCAGACAAAGACGGCGGACTGGGACAGATCGGACAGATGGCACACACTGAGAGATCGGCGCACGGCAGACAAAGACGGCGGACTGGGACAGATCAGACAGATGGCAGACACTGAAAGATCGGCGCACGGCAGACAAAGACGGCGGACTGGGACAGATCGGACAGGTGGCAGACACTGAGAGATCGGCCCACGGCAGACAAAGACGGCGGACTGGGACAGATCGGACAGATGGCAGACACTGAGAGATCGGCGCACGGCAGACAAAGACGGCGGACTGGGACAGATCGGACAGATGGCACACACTGAGAGATCGGCGCACGGCAGACAAAGACGGCGGACTGGGACAGATCGGACAGATGGCAGACACCGAGAGATCGGCCCACGGCACACAGAGACTGTGGACAGGGACAGATCAGACAGATGGCAGACACTGAGAGATCGCCACACGGCAGACAGAGAGAGATCAGGCAGACGGCAAAGACTGAGATATCAGGTAGACAGCAGGCAGGACGCGGCCAGCTGGCGGAGGGCGGCTGCCTGGCGCCGGCCAGCCGCGCTCGCTCGGTTGCCGTCTAAACAGAGCGTTGCTTTGTAAGAGCGGGGAGGGGGCAGGACCCGAAAGACTGTAGCCGATTTAGGCTGTTGGGCTGCAGCTGGTAAAAACTGCAGCTGGTAAAGGCTGCAGCTAGTAAAGGCTACAGCTGATTTATAATTCAGCGCAGCATCAAAGCGCGTGAACCGTTGGTAGCGCGACAAGGGCGGCACCATCGACGGGGGAGGGGACGAGCTCAGGCAACGCTCTGTTCAGCCCAATGGAACATTTTACCTGGCCGCGGGCATCTGTGCGCCTGCAGGTGGCGAATGTGTTTCGTTGCCAGCTCAATGATCTCCGTCTTCTCGATGCGTCCGCGGCCCTTGCGCTGGTGACAAGACGGCACGAGCCGCGAAAGATCCGCCAAGCAGTTGTTCATGCGGTCCCGGCGACGTTTCTCGATGATCCGGTGAGATGTGGGGTCCTGGCGGCGTCAGGAGCGGCGCGTCACACGTTGCCCAGCGCTCACAAATCCGCCCAAGCCATCGGCTGCACAATGTGTTGCTTTGAGTTCTAGCATTTGTATGCCTTGCCATGTCACAGGGGCTCTAGTCATCACAATTCAAAATACTTTTCAGTATGTCAGTGCAAGTGTGGTCGGGGCAGCAACGGCACCGGAATTCTGAGCAGAATATATATATATATATATATATATATATATATATATATATATATATATATATATTTGTGTCACATGCATCGGCTGAGTCCGGCTGTTGTACTCAGGAAATAAGCTGTTGAATTGGTCGGACGTGTGTTTTTACACCCCAGTTAGTGTTAATTGTGACGTGTATGTGCCCGTTGGAGGCTAACGAAGCTCGTCAAAGACTAGTTGACTATCAGTGATAATGTTGTGTACCGTATGGCATGTGAATGCTTTTTTTACACGAACATATTGTCGTTTAAAGCTAATTCATTTTCCAGCCTTTAGTTAATTTCGTTTTCATTCCCATTCTCGACGTGCCTGCTAGGTGCGCACAATTTTTTGGGATTAAGAGCGTGACCTTTTGCTGTGAAACATGTTATGGCAGCCGCTGAAATGAACAGCATAGCTATCATTATTAACTAGCGAGCTGCTATGCTATATACTAAACAAGATCGACAGTTTATCCCAAGAAAAAGTCTATGATGGTACAGTGCTTGCGAGATGTAAGGCATTCGTAAGTAACAAGCTGAAATAGAATGACCTTACAACAATTATAGGTATGATGTTCCTTAACTAAGCTGTCTTTTTGAACGAATTTTCTTGGTAGTTGTGTTGATATTTTAATATCCCAAGAAACGCTAGTCTGATAACTTAAAACTTCGACGAGGAGGAAATTGGGACGGGCACTGCCTTGCAGTCATAGGGGTGACTCCGTGAAAGCTGGAAACAGGCATGGCCAGAATAAAAGGTTTCTGAACATTCATGATGCCGTCAAGATAATCATCAAGTGTGACAGTGGAACCTCACCGAGATTTGAAGCCCTAAACCTCGCAAAGCTGCAAACAATATCTGTTTCTCGCGATATCTATTTTCTCGCAAAGCCGCATCAATGTCAGTGCCTTAATACGCAAGCAGCAGCTGATGGAGATGAAAATAAGTCAGGTTAAGAAGGTGGCTGATGACAACCAGACAGCAAACGTGTAAACATCCCGGATAGTTGAGGCCGTGTTGCATGCGAAACTCGCAGACGTCAGGGCCGATGCAGTGGGACCCGGCTCGAGACGACCCGAGTTGAATACCCTGCATTCGAAATTCATGTCTTTTTGGTATTTCTTCAATGCATATTTCTGAGAGTTTAGTAATGAAACGGCCGTATGGTGGAGTTGCTGTGATGTGGATAAGATATCAAGCTTCAAAAGTGAAGCTTATCACCCACTGTGATGACAGAATAATTGGGTTAGAATGTAACTTTGGCAACATCACAACTATGTTGCTGTTAGATGTGTATTTGCTATACAATTCGAACACAATTTGATAATGTTGTGTTTTCATTTGGCAAGATTAGGTAATATCTCATGAGTTCGATTCCCCTCATGTTCGCACCTTTGGCAATTTCAATGTGGACATTTCAGGTTCCTAAGTCATGGCTTTTGGGCCAAATAAGGTCAAACAAGGTCGAGTTCCAGGTTTGTCTTCAAAGTACCCCCAGATCCTAGATAACTGTTTCTAAGCAAAATTTCACATTCCCATTTAAGTTCAATGACCTTGTTTGACCTTTTGAGGGTCATGGTGACCTAAATCATACAAGACTGCTCTGAGTTTTGTGTTTGTATAAGCTACAAACACTACACTGGGCAGTATGTTCCTGAGAACAACATGTTGACCTGGGTCAATTCAGGTCAATGGCCTATTCTGACCTCTAAGAAGTCCATGGAAGACGTATAATGCGGTTCCTGTAACCAAAAATTCGAAATGAGCACCAGAAACTATCCCATACAGCAAGCCCTAGGGTAATAAGACCAGTTGATTTTGACCTTGGTATGACCATTATGCCTGACCATAGGGCAATGTTATTTATTCATTCAATTGTTGTGTTGCCTAAGAAAGCATCTCAGAGATGTATGGCCTCGTCTAACACTCCGTTGTTGCATCGGATTGAACGATTCCCTAAAAATCGACTTCGCTGAAACCACGGCCTGACTATAACATACCGTAGGTCATCGATGTTACAAGGTACATCTAAATTTTTGACATCAAACGATCCACTATTCAATTGTCGACAGCTGTGCAAACTATGGCGCGGCTATGCCGCGCCGTTCCGAAACCATTCTAGTAAAACCTTTAGGGGTTCAATTTGACCCCCACCCGAGCGCGTGTTAAGATGCTGCAGTACTTCCACACTGTACGTGTCAGAACGCATCGATGATTATGAAATAGTGTATAGAAATACGTGTTTGGGGTTCCTATTGCGTCTCTCGCTCTCTCTCTCTCTCTCTCTCTCTCTCTCTCTCTCCTCTCTCTCTCTCTCTCTCTCTCTCTCTCTCTCTCTCTCTCTCTCTCTCTCTCTCTCTCTCTCTCTCTCTCTCTTCCTGTTTTTTTCTCTCTCTCTTTCTCTTTCTTTCTCTCTCCCTTTCCCTCGATCTCTCTATTTCATCTCATTTATTTTTCGTAACATCCATCGTATACATACACACACACATATATATATATATATATATATATATATATATATATATATATATACATGTGTATATCATTAATTTTTTCGGACCATTCCGTGCTGACTTCTTTAAGGTCATCCACACATTCATGACGCTATCTAACGTACCGAAAAGACCGCCGCCTCATTGGGCGTGTAATGTCTGGGCATACATTTCGACACGCTGTACTGTTCCATACTGTCCGTTCAGTATCAGTAAAATTTTCCGGCGAGCTGGGGATAGCAGGCAGGCCGGCCATGGCCAGGAACTCCCCCTCCGAGCAAACGCGACCGTTAGGCCTAAAGGAGCCTGGGAAGTTGATGCATATCCACTAAAACCTGTGCCCGGCCGCCCCGCAACGGCAGAAGTGGTGGAGGAGCTGCTGAACTGATCAGCAGGATAGAGCGACACGCGAAAGATGACCGAGCGCGGTAAACAGCTATCCCTTCAGAACTTTAAAAGACAGCGGCCCAGTTTTTCGTTTCGGACCGCCGCTTCCAAGGGGGGCATCTATTACTGGCCGGGGGAAAATATTGATGGATGCGCGATGCCCGACCATCTGTGGGAGAAAACAGCATAGCTGTGTCACCCTTCACCCTTCCCCCTCTTAGATCCCCGCGGTGTCGGCGCCACGCGGGACTAGGTCAAGGCACGAACACGCAGGAACCGCCCGGGGCGGGACAGGAGGTGGCCGATCGGGCCTTGCAGCACCGCAGTCGACGCGACGCCCGAGTTCTGCCCCCAGGGCCCCAGGGCACGTCGGAGGCCGATCCCAGGAACTAGGACGATTGCCGGCCCGACAGCGCGGCGTGTGAACGGGACATCCCGGCCACACGATTTGATCCTGCGGGAGACGAGGGCGGGCCGACCCGGTTCCAAGAAATGAAGAGGAAATGAAACATGATGCAAATTTTCAAAAAAGAAGTCTCTGGGAAGGAAGTGCCCGGGAGAATTCTCCGAGGAGGGCCTCCGAGGGCAGGGGCCGACCTAGACACAGGCTCTCAGTGAAGCAGGGCTGTCACGGCTGGAAGACTCCGACGCCGGCTCGGCAGTCATCTGCCCAGCCACGACGTCTGGTGTCACGCACAATGTGAGTCCACAAGCTGTCGCCCCCCATCCTAACCGGGCCATGAACGACTGTGTGCTTTGAAATCGTCCCATGACTCCTCCCCACAGGCGGCCGTGAGCCATGATAACCCCTTCCATCGTGTGTGGCAGGGGAAAGAGGATCCTGTGATTCCGCGGTTATGGATGGGTGGGCAGGGGATGTGCCATATGACATATGACGTCATGCGCGCGTGTCGTTGCAGAAGTATCAAGATGGAACCATCTGTCTGGATATGTATCACGGGTGTGGTAACTACAAGCGTGAAGATTCTATAAAGACAGGCGACGACTGCGTTTTAATGTGTAAGCTTGGGCACTATGTCAGAGAAGGGGAGCACAGGGCTTGAACGGCGCCAGCAACATACGAGCGACAGCATACGGCGCTAGCAGCATACGAGCGACAACATACGGCACCAGCAACATACGAGCGACAGCATACGGCGCTAGCAACATACGAGCGACAGCATACGGTGCTAGCAGCATACGAGCGGCAGCATGCGGCGCTAGCAGCATACGAGCGACAGCATGCGGCGCTAGCAGCATACGAGCGACAGCATACGGTGCTAGCAGCATACGAGCGGCAGCATGCGGTGCTAGCAGCATACGAGCGACAGCATGCGGTGCTAGCAGCATACGAGCGACAGCATACGGCGCTAGCAGCATACGAGCGACAGCATACGGTGCTAGCAGCATACGAGCGGCAGCATGCGGCGCTAGCAGCATACGAGCGTCCGAGCTCCGCATGGCTGGTCTTGGCGACCAAGACCGGTCACGTGCGCGCCGGCGCTCCGGCCGAGGCAATCTTGAATTATCCTTCGAAAGCGACCATAAGGATTGATGTCAGTTCACTATGGCCCCCACTGTTCCTGACCGGCGCATAGCGACGCACAGCCCTGTCCGCATATTCATGAAGGCGTCCTTCGGGTAGAACCTCAGTCGATTTGTCAGTTTTTCGGTTCATGTGATTCTTGGCTTCTTAGATTTTCCGGTGATTAGAAACGGTGTAACTCTCAACTGAATCCCGTCCAGCGCACGTGCGCGGCTTTTGTTTAAGATCACGCGTCTTTTTCCTTTCTTTTATTTGCTGTTTGATCCAGCTCGCAAACCTCTTGCCAGCCTGGCACACTTTTCGTCGATTCGGACCCAGCTGCACTTCTTACGAGGGCCGAGTCACACAGGACTGGTATTGGCGGTCACGAAATGCTGATATGCGCGGGACACGCCCGAGCAGTGCGGCTCGGCTTTGGTCACGGTTCAGGAGGAGCCAGGCGACCGCAGTCTGCTTGCTCTTATGCAGGTTAATTTTTGACGGGCAGCGCGACACGGAGGCACGATATAGTTCTTTTGCACTAAGAGATGGCAGAGTCGTTCGTTCGTCCCTCACTAGACATCAGGCGTGACAGCATGAAGAGGCGAAGTTCATGGCATGACCAGAGACCAGTTCGGACCGTACTGGGATATGCACGTCGGTCACTGGATCTATCCTTCCTGTCTGTTGTGTGCAGCGGGAGATCCTCGGGAGATCCTGGGTGGAGATCAGGACAGTGGAAATCAGGACAATGCCCGTTCTCTTTCCGGCGTGTTGTACACCAGACCTCACGTGACCCTGGTGGCGGAACGTTCGGCAAGGATAGAGATCCCGCCATCGTCGCTTACAGAGAGGGTGGCAAAGAACAAAGTCGTCGGACAGGCCTGCCAGGCCGAACCTCCAGAGCACGCCGGCCGTTGGAGACCGTAAGGCGTAAACGCAGGTCATGCCGGGTGCTCACCGTCTGCCGATGGGATCCACCGTCCCACCAGGTGCGCTGTCTGCCCTCCGGCCTCCGAGGGACGCGCGGTTGGGCGGTGCCATGCAAAGCTCACTCCGGCAGACGGGACGCGAGGGCGCAGAAACGCCTGAGTCGAGTCGGAAACTATTCTGGGAAAACCTTTGGGGGGTCAGTCTCACCCCCACCCGAGCGCGTCGTAACTCAAGGTGGATTCGTGCAGACACAACTACTAAATGCCAATGCGCTGGAAGGGGGGGGGGGGGAGAAGGACCCAGCATGTGAGAGATAATGGGCGCCAGTGGATGTGTATGTTTGAGACAAATGTGACGGGGCACCGAATGCATGCAACCTGTGTGGATTGGCTCAGGACGAGGAAAGTTGATAGGGTTGATATCCAAGGTTGATATTCAGCGACCCTTGCCAGTGTCATTCTCCAACAGTGTACGATCCTCGCCAATTTGGGCGTGCGTCGATAGGATGGGAAAGACTTTTAATTTTGGTAAATACAGCCGCATCCGTATTATGTCCCATTTAAAGTTCATTACCAGCTGAACAGTGTGGTTCTGTGGTTAAGGGCGTAACGCAATCTACGGGGAGACAGCCGTTCATAATGGCTGACCGGACCCAACCCGTCAGTAACCCGGGCACCCGCTGGATCCTAGCTCTGTGGCTCACGTGTGTTAGTTAATGTCGGGTGTACCCGACTCATCAAGTGCCGAGTCGTGCACTTAACAACATCCATCTCACATGCTGACCAACGCGCTTTCCATTACAAATGTTCATCTAGCGATGAGGCGTGATGGCGGCAGCCGGCGATGAACACCGGCGTCAGTCATAACACCAATCAGAAAAAACCCACGTATGCTCATGGCCATCACAAATATGATCATCGAATTATTCGTGTCTGACGTACTTTAGCACGATTTGTGGCATCAGCGGCCATCAGCTGTCTTTTGAACATCTTGATGCGTCGAGTGCAAGCTTCGAACACTAAAGTTATGACGGAAGTAAGCCTGGTAATAGAAACGTTTGAAAAAGCACCATAGCTGAAAATGTGAATGCAAGTAAACAAGATAAAACGCAGGGACAAATATACAGCAACACCACAAGAAAGGGCCAAAATACGCACAGATAACGATACTGGAGTTTCGCGAACATGCGCCAGCACGCCAGCCATCTCTCGGCAGATTTAAACACTACAAATGAATGAGCCCGTCCGTTCAGGTGGAAATTCTGGTACGGCCATCTGGCAGTGACTCTTACGTCATACAATCATTCCATAACGTAATCAAATGATGACTTATTGTAGAGCCTATTTACTTCATAGTGAAGTTGTGATCTCTTGAGCAGTCTTTCACACTTAAAAGATACATATTCATATTCCATATACATATTCCAAGTGACTACTTCGCCATATATCATGCTTGCCTCAACATCTTCAACTGTGGAACATTCCCTTCGAGATCGCAAGATCTCAAGGTCAGATTGTAAAAAAATATGGCTTACAAAAACTTCCATGCATTATGGTAAGTTGAACGATATGTAGGCCTTATCGACTAAAAGGATTTGGCTATAATGTATGAACCCCACATATAAACCTGCAGCGTAACCCTTCGAAAATGTCTGAAGCTCTCACTTGGTGACGGCTTTTCGGAGAGGTTCAGGATTCGCACAGGCGTCGTTACAGTCTGACGACATTTTTACAGGAAGTGTTTCACATTTATCTATGGTTTTGAACTGAAATAACCATCTTGAAGACCTATCGGCGCTGTTCACGACACTGCCGCTTTAAAGACATAAACCACTCTAGTTTCTGAGCTACACGACCGCAAAAATGGGGGCAGGTATATACCTGCGGAAGAATTTCAAAGTCACCTAGGCATTCATGACGTCATGATAACGTTATTCAAATCCTGCCATTCCATAAACCAGACGGCGATCAAGGCCAAAATATAATTGTCAAAGCCGTCCTATCTGGTGTTCGAGAGTGCGATTTCCAAATATAGCGACCGTCAATTGGCTCTCAATCAATATTGTGGAAGGTGCGATGGCCTAACCAAACCATGACGCATACAAGAGCATCTTTACTAAACAGAGAATTGTGATGTCTAGAGCAGCCTTTTCCACTTAAAAAGTATACCAATCATTGTAAGTGAGGTTGTTTCATCATGTCTGATGCTTGATTCATTATCTTCAAATGTGAACAATTCCCTTTAATTTCCACTCTCCTATTTTGTGATGACATGAGGATGTAATACCTTACATGTGTTTCCGTAGAATGCCTTAAGAACTCAGCTGTGAAGGTTATATGCGATTTATCTGTTGAATAATGCGAATCAAGGAATAAAAAATAACAGTGTGCCATTTTGATTCCCATGAGTATAGTTTGTTCCACACTGTTTCTGTCATACTCCCCCCCCTACCCAAAAAACAACACATTAGGTCACAAATGATCCGATCTTGCTACCAACGGATTCCTATCAAGTTCAGCGGGGCGGAAACATGTATTTGCCATTACCTTGCTAGACGTGCTGTGGAGCTTTCCAAATCTAGCTCACAGCAGGGTTTGATTTCTATAAAGGGATAAAAAGGATATCACATTTTTTCTACTTTCAAGCCATGCAAAATCACACAGCTCAACCTTCAAAGGCATAGCGCCAAAATGCCAGAGACAAAACTGGCCGATCATCTGAGGGACCTTGCCTCTGAGCTCAACAGCACGAGCCTTTTATGACTAGACAGACTGCGTGCCAGATATAGAACACGAAGTGCAAATATGCAGTGGTATAGATGTTGAATGGATTGTTTTACATTAAAAGATATCGAAGCAAACATCAGATATGATGAAATAAGCTCACTTATAACTATTGGTATACTTTCACGTGGACAGACCGTTCTGGACAACACGATTGTCTGTTTAGTAGAACTAGCCTTTTGCTCTATAATTCGTCACTGTTCAATTACGTCATCGCATCTCGCGTAACATTGATTGAAAGTCAATTGACGCTCGTTATAGCTAGAAATTGTGTTCACGAACGCCAGGTATGAATGACTTGTCATTCTTTTTTTACTTGATCACCGCATGGTCAATGAAATCGCAGGAGCCTTATGACATGGCGTCATGGATTCCAGGGTGACTTGAAACAGTCTCCCCGAAAAAGTCGTCACATCTTCGCTGGCATGCAGCTCAGAAACTAGAGGGGCTTAGGCCTTAGGGAGGACAGGCCTGTGAACTGTACCGATGACCTTCAAGATCGCTATTTGTTATCCGAACCCCCATATAAATATGGAGCATTCTCCTTAAAGTGCTGCAACCATTATCTTGCTCACCATGGTGTTGGCTTAATCGAAAATTGCGCAGCTGCAGGCAGGTTATGAGGCAACCTTAAGAACGAGCTATCGAAAAATCTGGAGTATGTCAGTGCCGGGCCTAGGCCAATCTGTCATGAAATGCTCCATATGTCTCGACGAATTCGTGACCATAGATACCATTGGAAACGCCAGATATTGAAAGCACATATATTTCAGTGTTTGGCTAAAATCTTACGTTGGCTGGTACTCCGGTAGACTGAAGGACCCGTCATTTTCAGCACAAAAATAAAAAAATACTCGGAAGTCAAAGCGTTAAACATTTTTAACTTCAGCCCCGTACTTATAATTTGATTGTGCACCCTCGGATCCGATGCCGAATTCGTGAGCACGTTTTCACTCGGCGTGTGGCATGAAATAGCTTCACTTTGCACGGCCTGGCGTATTGCAACAACGATGACCCTCCCACGTTTGCTTTTCACTCGCTGCTCGGAGCCGGAGTAAAGCCAACAGTAATCGACAGCCTCGGCCCTTCTCAGAAGAAACGTTACGTTAACATTCGTGACAAGGCATCTGGACACGTGAGATAAACTGTTTTACCCACTTTCCGAACACTGGCCACTTTGGAGTCATTCAGCACGCAAAATGTCAGCAGGGAAAGGAAGCCATAATACGTTTAAACCATGGAACTTTCGAGCCTTAGAGAATAAGCATTACAGACGCAAGCATTACGCCAAGCGGATCGAGTCAAGATCAGCGCACAGCAAGATCGGTCGGCCCATTATGATGTTTATGGTGTTTATGTTTGCTGTTCCGAGTAGCATAACAATGTTGCTTCCTTTGGTGACTGGATCCATTATGTCATGGGTTTGTCATGGTTCTCGAAAGTGCTCAAGGTTTGTTGACCAATCTATCAAAAACGGACAGCACAAATAATTGTTGTTCCTCGGGGTGTCATTCGACGAACCAGCTACTTTGGAGTATTACAAAGTTACACCAAAAGATGTCTAAAATTTTGCCTTCTGCTAGATGGCAGTAGATGAATCTTGGCGCATGTTAGCGCAACCTTATCAGTTATCGAAATGATGTGCCGCAATTTTTGAGCGCCTGTTGACCAAGAAGAACTTTTAAGGAATTCAGACGTGGTTTCTCTGTTTGGAAAGACAACCTTGCCTTATATCAGAGCTTCAATCTAACCCATAACAGGACTAAAACGTCTAAGGTCGAGATGTATACCAGATTTAGCGCATCATTTGCCTTGTTCAGTAATGACACAGCACTGATATTTGCAATGCTCACCATAAACGATGCCTATCTCTGCATTAACGATGCCAATGTGGAGGTGAGTATACAACGACCGTATGTGAAACGACAAGGGAACGTTGCCGATTCTTTCAGTTTTAAATGGCCAACGCACTTACTGCTGACAAGCTCTAGCATGATATTCTTCGAAGCAAAAATCACATCGAATTGCTATATTATCGTCTCGATTTCACCAGCTCTGTCTCCAGCAATGTTATTAAAACACAAACGCGTGGTAGTTTTTATAAATGCCACAACGGAAATTAACTTAGGCACGATTACATGAGGGGAAGATCGCATAGTGTGCATACTTTTGATCAATCAAAAACAACGGTTTTCCGTGGTACATTCAGGTAAAGCGTTATGAACTCCACCCTGATTAGCTCTTTTCCATGATACGGACTGATAGCGGGGGATGCGACCCCTCCCCCTGCCTTTTCCAAACTAAAACAGATAGACGCTCGCAGAAAACACAAGTGCATACCAGCGGAACACCAGGTCCTGACGGGAGTCCGCGATTGGTTCGTATGCTTGCGCTTTGCATTTGATTATGCTTTGCATTGGACTGCATGCTTGTGGTCAGTAATGAAACCCATTCTGCCAGGTCAAAGGTCAAATATAAGCTATCAGCTTGTGCGACTCGTTGTAGGACAATGTTCACAGCGTCTGTCACGACAGGGATTTCACACCGTACATGAACATGGGTGAGCTTTTGGTGAACACCTAGGAACTGTTTCACACTTTAAGTCAGCAGTTGGTAGAGAAAAACAGTGTGGATCTGCGCCGCGATGCTGAGCGGTATTGTTGTGATCCGGAGTGCCTGTTGCGTCAGCGTGTCAGTCGGAACTTTCTAGCTTGGGAAGCAAAGGGCGCTTTAAACATTTCTTGAAACGCGTTTGAACAGAGTTTTAATGTTGACAAGACGGTTTGGTCAGTTTGAACAGACGGGTTTTGCGTCACTTTCTGACGTGTTTCCTTCAGTGGTCTTTGCTGCAATGACATTGCCAATTTCATTGTCTGCTTACATCCATTATTACCTGGATCCTAGGCAACAGGACGCGTTATCCAGAAACAGCGCATACCTGCTGCAAACAGTGCTAGTGGGTTTAAGCACACTCGGGTGGCGGCAGGGGTCAATTTATTCTCCTCGGGATTTTTCTAGAATAACTCCAAGACGGTATGGCAAAACCACGCCAGATTCTGTACAGCTACAAAAGCTGAATGGCCGATTTTTGACAGAAAATATAACGTATGCAATTTGAAGTTGCTGACCTGTAGCACGTCAATGCTAGGCTATCTACAACAGCATACGCAATTTTTAGACGCTTCAAGCTGGTGCGACAGCGGAGTGGGAGACGAAGTCTAACAACTTAAAGGTAGTTTCTTACACAATTGGACAATCGAAAGTAGTATTACAGCTAATTCACTTCACCTAGGATCAGGTATGAAAGTGAAAGCAAAATCACAGCAAAATACTTTTTGCTGAAAACCTTGCTTGGGGGTGGGGGGCTGTAAACGTTCATTCAGTTTTCTTGATCACTGGGTCGTCAACACATTCCTTATTTTGACTTCGCGAAGGTCATGGGAGGCCACTGATATAGGGTGACCTCTAACAGCCCATTGCTTAAAGCACTTACGGCGTAGGATAGTTCTTGATGCTGATATTTGTATCAGTTTAACCTTATTAAGTTCAGATAAGGTTACTGACCCGATATAACCCCGTCTGACATTTCAATATGAAAATATACCTAGGTAAGAACTGGTTGCGTTTAGATGCAGTGCAAGGGCACTTCGGACACTGATCTTAGTTCGACCTAGTGCGACCTTATTTGGTCCGAATGGTACGACCTAGAGACTTGACAAGAGTTTACATGCTTGCCACCAACCCCGTGAATTTATGTCTCTATCTCATACTTTTGATATTTAACCGGGGCAAACTGACCAGTCGTTCCCAAGTGAGCGTGTCGCACTGAACTGACCACTCAGGTGCGTGTTACCTTTAATGGGCCATACTAAAACTTTCCGGGGTTTCCTCCGACAATGGCAGGCGAAACGTTCAAGTCTTTTGGTTGGTAGCGCAGTCGTGACAACATTGGTTACATGGAAATTCGCCGCCTTGGGTGATTCGTAACGGTTTGTTACTTGAGTGCGAGTTGCTAGCGCTATCTGGTGTAGTGAAGGCCTCTTGTGTTTGCGTTTCTAGGTACAAGATTTGTCTGCGTGGAGGAGCTTCAATTGTGTTTACTGTTATCAATAAAAAATCGTCATGAAGTGCTGCGTACGTTGAACATGTTCTGAGCCTGGTGGTCACAAGATCCCTGCTGACAGCAGTCCCCTGTTGTCAGCCGTCTTCCTTAAGGTTTCAATCGAAAGGCTAACGCCTATGGATTCGGCCCTAACGTCTTGTCCACGTAAAAAGGATCGTTATCTCCCTGACCTACGTACTGAACATTTGCAACATCGTTTTGAACAATTTATTAACAGAGACCAAATCATATCGGGTCTCTCTTATCTAAGAAGTTCATTTGCGAGTTCTGGAAAGTTTAACCTGGATGCAATTTGCGCTTAATTTATTGTTCTTCGTTGGAGCTCGCAGTTTTTATGCTCTATCCATGGTTTGTCGAATAAAGTGATGCAATGTTGTGTTCATCCACGAATGGAAGTTAGATAGAGTTAATTGGATGAAAGAGGTGAAAAATGCACGTTGCAGAATGATAAATGATCAATTATAGTCGTGTCTTCTATAGCTAGACTAAATGCGCTGGCAATTTGTATCATTTTAAGGAGTCGTCATTCGCCACCTTTTCGGAGAAATATGTCCTTGCGCCTTGTGGAAGGCGGGCAATTTTACACCGGTAGCACATTCAATATATATATATATATATATATATATATATATATATATATATAAACGTTCTGCGGCGAGAGTGGTTAGAACTCAATTGCTCTCCTGTTGACCGAACTCAGCTATTCTAAGAAGCGGATGATATCCAGGATGCTAGGTAATAAGAACATGGAACATGATGATGAACTTTGCAACACCAATACAGCAGGGACTAGGAAATGGAGCACTTAAGGAAGGATGCAAAACAATTTCAAAGACCCCAGGCGAAGTAGCCAATACAACGCACACTTCGCCCCACCGAAAGCTAAGCTTTCGGACGGCGTGCTCATGTCGACTGCACTGCCAACGAATCGTGACCACGGAGCAGGACGCTGCCTTGAATAGCGCTAACACGGTGAGCGCGGACAGGTTTGCCATGGAAAAAACTGGCAGACGGCGGGCTCAAATTGGCTGCAATTCCAACGAATCGTGACCAGGGGACAGGACGTTTCCTTGGATAATGCTAACGCGGTGAGCGCAGACAGCTCTGCCACGAAAAAACCTGGCGGACCAAAGTGCCGCTGTGTTGGCGGTGACGGCTTAATGCAGTTTCATCGGGCGCGTAATAACTACACGTGTACCATGAACTGCAATTCATCACCTTATTGCAAATGGCAGATTAAAAGTGTAAGATGCTGCTTACATTTCGTATGAAATCCAGTGTCATTATATATATATATATATATATATATATATATATATATATATATATATATATATATATATATATATATATATATATATATATATATATATATATATATATATACGTGTGCGTATTCATTTTGCCTCTTGCGTCCCTCCAACATTTTCTCCCTTGGATTGCAGCTTAATGACAGATTGCAATCAGGGAAACGTTGTCAAACGACCGGTCTCAAGATGCCGGGCCGTCGACATACAATCAACCTGTCAGACACTGAAACTCCTGCCGCACCTCCCGGCAAGCCGGGTCCTCCAGTGTCCAGTTCATATAATCGCGTGGTGCGCGCCTGAAGGCGGCCCGTGACACGATCATCAGTGGATGTACAAGTCCAAAACGCCCCATCGTCGGAATAACGCTCGCACCTGCTCTCGACCTACAGCCATGCGAACGAGAGAGGTCACCGGAAGCCAAGGGGGAGGACAAAGCGAAGAGATACCGTGCATAGGCTTTGCCTTAAGTCGGGTTTTCCAAGGCTTTCAACAGGACGGTGACGTCACTGGTGCCGAAACTTCATGGCGTCACGGCCGCTAGCCGGGGGCGTAACGCTGCGCGGCAGCAGAAACATCGGAATCCTCGTACAGATATGAACAAACTGTTCGCGGGATGTGCGTATGACCACAAGCCGACTGCATATAATTAAATGACAATTATTTACAAGCCCATGCCGTTAACCTTTCCTTGAAATGCAATGGCGTGAGAAGTGAAAAGACGCACACACGGTAATAATACGAGATAAGGCAGCTGGAACATCGGACTCGCCTCGCAACCATAACAAACAACCTGTGGGGGGGGGGGGGGGGGGAAACCATGTACACAGGGAGTCGAAGGCGTCACATTTAACGGGAAGTTTCACGGTGTACTACTCACAAGTTAAAATGACTAGCGGCTCACATCCAATCAGCATGTAAAGCGGATACATGCGCGCGCAGATTGCCAGAGATGCACCCTGAGCACCAGGCTATCTTCAACGCGCTCCAGCAAGCAGCAACACGCAGGTGATAACTGGTAGGGGCGTATTTCCGGAAAACCGACCGGGTAGAATTAAATGACAAGTATGAGCATGCGTTTTGGATCACATTCAGCCCAGGACGTTAAAATTCAATCAGCATGGGAAGTGAATACGCTTACGCAGAGGCGCGTGGGTACCGGCGGTGGGATGAGCTCACAACTTTCTTAAAATGGGGCCTTGACCCCATAATAACTGGGGAGAGGTAACCACAGTTTCTATCGTCCGCCTCCCCCCCCCCCCCCTCCCCGGAGAGCTTCCGTCGCTCCTGAGCCTAAGCAGGAGCCGGCAACCTTTTCAAATTTACAAATATTGAAGTAAGCACCTGGTAAAACAAACTCACCAATGACTGTTGTTATACTTCCAAGCAGAGAAAACTGCTCTAGACAGCACAATTTCTCTGTTTAGTCTATGTGCTGCTACATACGTCATTTTTTGATCGTACATTGCTCCGTACCTTGCTCAACATTCACTCAGAGCCAGTTGACGGCAGTTATATCTGAAAATCGTAATTAGAAACCCCAAATATTAGTGATTCGACCATTACATTTTCCTTGGCCTTCATCATCGCATGGCTTGCAAAATGACTTAAATGACGCTTTTATGGCGTCATGAATGCTAATGTGGCTTTCAAATATCCTCCCAAATTACTCTCCCGCATGTCAGCGGCCTTTAAGCTCAGGAACCAGAAGACTTCAGGGTTTTAGATGGGCATGGTCGTGAGCCGCATCAATGAATCTTCAATATGGCTATTTCATTGGAAAAAACAAAACATAGGACGCTCCCTTTAGGGTCCTTGTTTTTGGCCATTATGAGCAAGGAGTTTTATGTTTGTGTGTGTGAGTGGAGGGGGAGGGGGAGGGCTGTGGGTTTGATGCATGCGCTACGCTGCTGCCGCTGGTCGCCGGTGTTCTGCACCGACGGCTGCCGCAATCACGCATCCCCACAAAAGCAAATTTATACTCAGGATCCCACTGGTTAGCATACGAGCCAGATGATCTTCAGCGCACCATTCGGTACTTATATGGTCCTGTCCTGGTGTCCTGGTCTCTTCCGAGACATTGTACACTCACGGATAGATCCAGCTACCGCCGTGCATACCCAGCATCCCCCGTAGTCCGAACTTATCCCTGGCTATACCATGACCTACACCTCTTCATACGCTCACACCCCAGGTCAGGTGAGAGACAAACGAACGAGTGGTGTGGTGTGGCCTCCGGATGGTCCCGGAGCTATTTGCACGATCGGATGCAGGTGGACGACTCCGAGCCGTTACCGCTGTCACACGGCGTGATTTAGGGATTCCTGGTCGGGCCAGACCTGTTCCTCATCTTAAGCAACGACTTTTCCAGCTTCCTCCTCCATGATCGCCTACTTTCCTACGCCGATGACACTCAGCTCCTCGATAGTTACGCACCCGATGTCATCGGCCTGTCCCACCTCAAATCCCGCGTCAGGGAGTCCATACAGTGCTTCCATATTTGGTTTAATCAAACAATCTAAAAATGAACCCGAAAAGACCGAATTCAATCCTCACCATTACACAATCTAGCATTCAAAAGACCGACAACTTTTACATCAACATTCCTGACCCAAATATCCACCGCTCAACAAGTACTAGTACTGGCACTCTTCGACCAGCACCTGACCTGGAAGACCCACGTCGCAGCGGTCATTCGACGTTGCAACGCCATACTCGTGTCGCTGTTCAAGGCACCTGGCATTACCTCAACCCCCATGTTTTGACGATTCTCGTTCGTGCGTACGTTTTCCCATACGTACAGTATTGTTTGGCCGTGTGGGGAGGCACTGCCGATTGCGCCGGGCCTAACAGATAGTCCACTCTGCCGCTACGATGGTGACCGCCATCCGCCGCTGCGACCACCTTACGCCTGAGTTAGAAGCGCTGGGATGGTGCAGCGTGGCGGTCATCGTACGCCGACGTGACCGTGCCGATGTGTACCGTACATTGCAGGTCAGCGGGGCGCCCGCCGCCCGGTGTTCGTTTTTCCGCACGCGCGCGGAGGCCTCCCAGCGTTTTACCCGATCCGCCGCGGCCCGTGGTAACGGTGCACTGCACCTGGAGCACGTCACATCAACTGCAACTCAGCGGCGGTTTCCGCACCCGGTGGCTACCGCATGGGACTGCTTGCCCCCACGGCCGCCCTCGCTCCATCGCCTTCTGGTCTGTTTTAAGGCTCTGATTTTGTGACTGAGTAGTGTGACTGTGTGTGTGCGTGTGTGCTAGTGCCGACCTTAGAAATGTGTTTCTCGCATACTTTTATGTTCAACCTTCTTGTATAAAACCGACTGGGTGCAGCAAAGCCACCACGTGGAGGTCCCCTTAATAGACGAACTAAATATCATGGCAACGGGCCATATCGCAGGCGGACGAGGCCCGTACGCCGCGCCCGGCCGCGACGCAAAACTGGTGAGGGCCGCGACGTAACACTGTTGAGGGCCATGATGAAACGCCTGGATCCTATGGCCGCCTCCAACGGCTAAGCCAAAATAGCCTCGGCGTAAGTTAATGAACGAGCCAACGCGCCGAAGCGCGCGTCGCCGGCCTCGGTCACCATGTCTGCCCACGCCGGGCGCGAGTGCCGTGTCGCCGCCGGATTAAATCACCTGCAGCTTCGCGTCAACGCCTAACGCTTTAAACGCAGCTCATCACCTCTACTTAAAGGCATTCGCGCATAGTCACGTACCAGCATACTGGCCGGACTTCCGCCCTACGTCCTCATAAGTTTACAGCCGCTGGCCCGCCACATCCTTTATTATGGGATCACACCTCTCACCTCTGCACGCAGCGCCAGGCCGGGAGTATCGCATGACACGTGCTCCCCCCTTCCCCGACTTCACAAGGGGGAAAAGGTTGTGGTCTACGCCCGCCCGGTGGGAAGGGGTCAATGGACATCCTCGGAGCGTACAGCTGCCCATGGTCCGGTTAAGATGGTGGACGACAACCTGTAGACTGACATCGGGCGTGATGCGAGACTCCGTGCCTGGACTGATGACTGCGAAGCCCGGCATCGGAGTACTCCAGCAGCCACTGTCCTGCTCTAATATGGCAGTCTCACTCCGTCCCCCGGCGTTGGAGCTCTCTCTCCTTAGGCTTCCCCCCGCAAATGCTTTACTTTTCGTGACTTCTTCTAACTGGGTCGGCCCGCGCTCATTTTCTGCCTGATCCGATAGTTTTTCCGGATGAATGAGCGACACTCAGATATGCTGCAATAAAAATTAGAGCTCTTTTTCATAACATAGCTAACATTCCTACTGACCTTGTCAGCAATGCCATTTAATCCAAGGTGAAACTGCATTTTAGGGTTGAAAAACATGGCATGAGCATGTTTTGTTGGTGAACTACAGAGTTTTGAAATACACGTTTCTGCCTGCGGAAAATGAGAAAGGTTAGCTCCATTATAGTTTCTTTCATCTTATCAACCAGCCACACTGACTCGATTTCCAGGTGTGTGCCAGAGCAAACATTGTTGCATCCTCACAATTGTTATTTTACCCACTTTCATACCTCAATGGAGTTTTGATAAAATTTGGAGTAGCTTATGCGATCACCCAAGCCTTTGACAAATGGCTAGTATGTATATGAGACGTCAAAACACCAGCTGTCGTGACAGGTGTCGGATAAAGGGCAACAAGTATATAACTCTCACACTAAGTTTTGTGAATATGGGATACTTCTACATTTGTGCCTGAGACACTTTCGGCGCATGTGGGACGTTACACGCCTTGACTACGACGTTGCACCATCTATCAAGTGTTCATGGCAGTTCTCTTAGCGCGTTGACACGAAGCAACGGATACAATATTACAGATCACTGTAAACATGCATTGCCAACTTTACTTTGGGCCACGGGTGGCTTGCTTGCCGTCCAATGCCCCGCCAGAAAGCTCCTGCGATCCTTGACGGCTGGTGGTGGGTGCACAAAGTGCAAATTATCGAAATATGTGCGTGTACTGACAATAATGGACTTTTATAACCTCAGAAGTTACTGGCTGAGAGACGTCACTAAGCACACATTGGTTATATTATTAAAATTCGACAGGTAGTGATTGATGATTGGCGATATTAATTTAAATCGTAATTTAACCATCCGCGTTTTGCTTAGCCCTCAGCACAGCGCGGAGTATTGGGTCTTAGGGCATGAGAGGCTGATTGGCGGATGTGCGCGATGTTCGTGCAGTGTTTGTGGGACCTGGTGTTCGCCGTAAGTAATTTACCAACCTTTTGATCAAATTGAGTCATGGTAAATGTTTGGCTTGGCCGCTTCTATTATGTGCACCCTTAAGCATAATACCGTACGTCGGATTTTTGGATGTGTATGCAAGAATAATTGATTTTTTTGTGATGACAGGTGAGCAACTTTGAATCATTGTCCTCTCGCGCGTGCCATAGTTTTAAAATACATTTATTCTTGACCTAGGCAACTCGTGACCATGAGCACAGTTTGAATCGTCCAGTTTTGGCATACACACAATGTTTGTCTAAAACCGTTGCTTACCCGGTACCCCCGGGAAAATTAATTAGTCAGCGTGAGTATTTTAAACTCATAATTAGGACATCCCGATGTCTAACTCTGTAGAACAGATGACCGTATGATGCCAAAAACCATGCAATGGGTATTAGTATTCGAACAGCGGCCTGAGTGCTCTATGGCACATCTGAGCAGCTAAACACTTAACCATGCATAATTGCTTCTTAACAAGGAACCTAACTTTAAAATTGCTGGTTTAATTACGTCGTCAAATGTTCAGTGGATCTTCAAGGGGCTGACTTTAAGACTACTAAGTATTTTCACATTCTCATTGGCAAGGATGTCTGGACACTTGTCTGGATCTGTAAACTTTGACTTGGACGATGAGTGACATCTTGTTTGTCGTTTACCATGGTTGTCGTAACACGCTTAGTCATTGAGATAACAATAACGATCTATATTTGGATGACATGTTTTGGCCCCCATGACCTGACTTGCGTAGCCAAGGGATACATTCACCATTGCTCAGTCCTATCTACCTCATGCAGTTTCACAAGAGCTTTTAGATCTTGTTCTTCCCGTTGCTTTAGCTTGCCCAGTTTTCCAGACATGTCGTGCCTTGCACAACACTGACTGCGGGCCAATTGACGGCCGTACATGTGGAAACAGCACTCACGAACGCCAGACATCAACGCCCCGACAATTACATTTTTATTTACCTTGAACACCGCATGGCTTATGGAATGTCAATATCTGAATGACGTTATTATGACGTCATGAATACCAAGGTGGCTTTGAAATACTCTCCCTGATATATCTCCCCATTTTTGCGGGCGTGTAGCTCAGAAACTAAAGGGGCTTGGGTCTTCAATATGGGGCAAGGTTGTGAATGGCACCGAAGGGTCTTCAAGATGGCCATTTAAGTTAAAAACCCCACATAAATGAGGAGCATCCCCTTCAAACATTAAGACATTTACACATGGCCGAGGGTGAGCAATATCTTTACGGCAAAAGATTGAAGATGAAATTCACTACAAGACCGATACCCGATTACATAGATTTCACTCAAATGCCGCGGAGCTCCGCTACTAGAAAAGCCAGGACCTGCTGAAACCAAGCATCGCAGCAGGCGCGGGCGCCTCGGACAGCGGGCGCGGCTGTAGAGAGAACATTCCGTCTCACATATCTTGCTGATGTTTTTGGGGCCAGCGTTCGTAAGCCAGGTGTTTGCTGACTCCTGAGAACTGTTTATTATGTCAATGGAAGTCCATTCCGTACCTCGGAGTAACCCCATCCCTTACCTATGACGTCCACACCCAAGCCCATTCCTACTCGGCAGGGAGGCGAGGTAAGTGCGTTTGTTTACAAGTAAGTCGTCGGTGCTAGCATAGCGACGCATAGCAACGGTTCATGCGCCACTGACGGTCTTGTGTGTCCGGCAAACATCCAGGTCTCGGGCCTCATGTGAAAAGCGTGGTCAGTAATGGTGAATGCTGTATTTTTCTTTTCGTTGCATGCTACATGACATCTATTGCAAAACTCCTGTCCTACCGAGTTTGGTCTAGTTCTGCTGTTTGACATTATTCAATGATATTTTAACTTCTACAGCCCGCAATAGTTTCCATTATTCTGCTTCGACGTCTTATCTACCCTACTGCCTCGTTATAGAACTTTGCCAACGGCTGTAGCAAGAACATTCCAACTCACACAGCTTATTGACATTTGTATGATCAGCGCAGTCGTGATCGAAATAATAGTTCTCCTCGATCTTCGGAGCAAAAATCGGCCGATCAGCAAAAAGAAAAGAAAAAGAAACAACTGTACCAATCAACGTTCTTAAGGCCTATTTTGACGCATGAGCGCCTTGCTTGTTATCACATAACGCGGGTAAAATGAATGCTACGAAGTTAAAAAAAACAATTTGGCATCAATTCAAATCTGCATGCACACGGGGCAAAGAATGATAAAGACAACATCTATTGTGGAAATATGTGTAGGTTGATGTAGGCATAAATTTCGCTGCCTTGCATTTCCCAAACCATCCGTTCATAATCGGTGGAGCCACCCGGCAGGGCACGGGACAGCAAACAAGCCGGCCGTGGCCAGCAACTCCAAAAATCGGTAGGACGAAAGGAGCCTGAGAAATCGATGCAGACCCGCCACAAACCTGCGCCTGGTCGCCTGGCAACAGAAGGAGGGTGTCTGCTCGTGAGCCGATCTGCGGGATAAGGACGGCACTCGAAAGCTGACCGGGCACGGTAATCGACCATCCCTGCGGAACCTTACAGGGCAGCGGCGCTCTTCCGTTTAAGACCGCCAATTGAAAGGGAGGGACATCTGCCACCGGCCGGCAGGACAAGATTGATGGACGCGCGGCACCCGATCGGCGGTGGGAGAGGAAACAGCATAGCTGCATCATCCCCTCCCCCCTCCCCCTCCCAGATCCCTCCGGCGTCCGCCCGAGCGGGAATTGGGTCAAAGGCGCGCGGGATCCGCCCGCGGCAAGACGGGAAGAGAGAGGGCGGACCTTGCACCGCCATGGGCCACTGTAACGCGCAAGTCCTGGCCCCAGAGCACGTCGCGGGCCAATCCCAGGAATACGGCGAGCCGGCCCGGCAAGGGCTTGGGAGAAAGAGACGTTCCGGCCGAGACAAACGGGACATGCATCTGCAGTCGACCCTCGTGCATTGAGAACCCGACGGCTCCGACGGGCATCATTTACCCACGATCGTTGGCTCCACAGGCCACGGGACGCTGGCAGAAACACGCACAATATGAGTGCCCGGGCTCGTGGCCCCGTCCCGACTAGGCCATGAACCTCTGTATGCTCGAAACCGTCCCATGATCCCCAACGGGCGGGCGTGAGCAGCATAGCTCCGTCCCTCTTCTGCAACGGGAGCCTTGTTTACATGGGCAAATATGCGGTTACCAGATATCAGAAACTTTCCAAAAATGGAATTCGCTAAGATGCTGGATGAAAATTGTTTTTAGACCATACCAAAAAGCATAATTGATGCCAAGCGGTATGTGTTCAAAAGCGCGCCTTGCAACTCACTTGAATGGCTTTAGAAGCTCGATACACATTTCCCAAATAAAGGGTTCTTTCAATACGCACCTTATCGTTCCAGGTAAGGCCGCTTAGTCGTGCTGGGCCCCGTTCGATTTGTCGTCCGCACGACTGTCCGCTGGAATACGTGACGTCATGCGTGCTGACGGACAGGTCGATGTGTGAGCTGACGGGAGATTTTTTTCCCTTTACCTTCTTTTTCCCTTTACCTTTTAGCTACTTCAGACTATACACTAACTCTGGCTTACCGCCGTCCATGGCACATACCTATAAAATGGTGGTTGGGAGTGTGAATCCTGTCTGATTTTACCACCATCTAACCCGTCCGTAAGTTGAGTGCTTCTTTTCATTTCCATACCTCTTCAGTTTCTTTCCTTCTCATTTTAAGTGTTCACTCATTTTTGTGTGAAAAAGGCCTATCGGTCGTGCACTGGTACTTGTGCTGGCATGAGGCCCGTTTTTCATTAAACTCTCACTTGAACTGACAAAGCTCATATTCGAGGCCCGTGGCGTTACGCTTCTGTTCTCCATCTCTTACAATAACTTCAATGCTATTAATAAATTGGGGACCCAACAGCACATCACACCGATCACAGTCACCCACCTTTTGATGGATGCTGTTGGCGGCTCAATTCCTTTCTTATCTATCCTAAGTTGAATTCCCCCCAAATTATATATAAGTGCTCCACTTCACCTAACGTGCTCGCCAACGGCAATCAGCTACCGAATCCAACTCCCGCTTCTTTGTCAGAGGGTTTATCAATCTGGTGGTGCTCTCTCTTCGTGCTGACGGGCTGACAAAAAATCCTGGCATTATCGTCAGCCGTCGCGTGATGTCAGAAGTAACGTGACTTTGAGGTCACGTGGCGTGACGTACGGCGAATACTGGGCCGTGATTGCTGCTGTCAAACGCGCGGAGGACAGATCGAACGTGGTCATAGCGAAGATGGTCAAGCTGCCACATATGCGCGTTTACTGGCGCCCTGGAACGTGGGCCGCTTTACGCGCGCATCGTGCGGCGTCTTTTCACGCGTCTTTTGAAGTACCCTCGTAGTTCCGGGTGTTGCGTGCGGGCGGCGTTCGAGGCTGGGAGTGGGCGGTTCGGCCGTCGCGCTCACACACGGGAGAGCGAAATGCAGTTATCCGCCATCCAACGAGTAAGGGCTTTTGTTTGACCCACGAAACGCCGGTAAAGGAGGCCAGCAGGAGTGTCACAGTTGTCATCAGGTGAGACCGGAGACACTTAGATAAGCGCGAGTTGATGCCAATCTGCCACATCAAGAATTTGCTGCGTAAACAGGGCTGGGGAAAAGGAAGGGGCGGTGGGGGGGGGGGGGGGGGGTAGCAGGATCTTGTAACGCGATGCGTAACGAGGTAATGACCGCGAAGTGGCGCAGAAGTGGGGAGTGGCACAAAAAGGGTAGTGACCGCGAAGTATGATAAGCGCGGAACGCGACCGAGCATTGCGGCTCGGCCACCATATTGGTTAAGGAGCAGCCAGACGACCGCAGTCCTGCGCTTAGGCAGACAGTGGTTTGATGGGTGGCGCGACTCGAGGGCACGGCTTTGTTCTTTGTTGGAGGGCTAGAAGGCGGCCGACTCGTTCCGTTTGTCGCTCACTTGGCCTCAGGCGTGACGGCATGAGGTGACGTAGATCATCTGCTGAGGCCAAGGACCAGTTCAGACCGCCCGGGATGCAGGGCTATGTGACTGGATGCAGGGTACGGTAATGACTGGATCTATCCGTCCGTGTACAACGCCACGAGAGAGATCAGGACACAGCTCGTTCCCTTCCGACGTGGTGTACGCCAGGTCCTTTATAAGCCCTTGGTGACGGGATGTTCGGTACGGATAGAGATCCGCCATCGACGCTTACAGGGAAGACAACAACGAATCAAGTCATCAGACAGGCCGGTCAGGGCGTTTTCAGCGTGCGCTGGCGTGGAGACCGTGAGCGGCAAGCGCAGGTCTTGCCGGGCGCTCACTGTCTGCCGATGGGTTCTACCGTCCTATCACGTTCGCTATCTACCTTCAGGCATCTGTGAGACGACTGTTGGGCGGTGCCTTGCAAAGCTCACTCCGACAGGCCGGGAACGGCGTGGTGTGAACGCCGTGTCGTGCCGTGCCGGCGCTGGGGAGGTGCCGTCCGGAGTGGGCCGGCGGCAGCCGGTGACAAAGGCGGCACCCGTGGTGCTGGGGCCAGGGGGGGGGGGGGGGCGTCCGGGGCGGCGGCCGAGGGCGAAGATGGCACCGCTGCAGCATGGTGACCGCCCCCAGGAGGAACAGGTGAGCTGTGAGATGTCCAGGACGAAGTCGTTAAATTTAATCAAGCGCGTTACAGCCGGCGGGCGCAGAGGCGCCGGAGACGACGCCTCCGTGCTGGACGAGCCGCGGCCGGGGGCATGTGCGTGACAGGTGGGAAGCTGCGAGCGGTGGACGTGGCCGTAGGAGTGGTGGGCCGCCCCATCGTGGGCGAGATGCGAGGGGGCGTCGTCCACATAGGAGCCGTTACCCTGGAGGTCAGGCTAGGGAGCGAGTCGTTTAGCTTTGGTACACCTGATGCACCGGCCCAGTAGCTGCGTCAGCTCTAAGCTGATAGCACTTCATCTGATTATTTTACGCAGGTTATATATGTGGCTTTATTAGACACCTCAAATGCGTTAAATGATGTCTTGTTTAGCTAAACGAGGATTCCCGCAGACGTGGCAATTATGATGTCAAGGCGCTAGAAACGGGAGAGGACAAAGGGGGAATGGGCCTACCCGTGCGCGAGCAAGGAATGGGTGGAATGACGTTGACGCCAGCAGGTATGTGTGTTTGGACTGAACGTGGTAGGGTGCCGAATGCACGAATTATGTGTGGACTAGTTAAAGACGAGAGGGGCTCCCAGGGTTGTTATCCAGCTAACCGTTGACAATGTAGTTCACCAGTAGCCTGGACACTAACCAAATATGGACGTACCATGCAGTTCAGGACGGCGAATGTTATTTAACGCATATTGTTCCGCTTCTGGTCCGTTTCAATATTATCATTAGCTAAACGGTAGAGAGGGATACCATTGTTAAGGGCACAGGGGGATGCCGTTGTTAAGGGCACACAATCATTGTACGGGAGACATGACATGCATGGTGCCTGACTATCATCTCGACGATGCCGTTCACCCGCTACATCCTAGCCCTGTGGCTGACGCGTGTATGTTGATGTCGGGTATACCGAAGTTTACACCAGCCAAGCCGTGCATTTTACATGATCTTGTTCATATGCTGACCAATGGCCTCCTCAGGATAATTTGCCCGTGTGAGGAGGTGTGATAACTGCGGCCGGCGACGCAAAGCACCAGCGGCAGTCGGACAGCTGCGCGACGCGCGTACCCGGCCGCCGAAACTCCCGCAGAGACCTGGCGCCCGAACGTGGTCAAGCGTGGTCGACTTACGCTAATCGGCAGCATTACGAAGTCAAATAGCTCGCGACCACCCAGGTCGCTGAACCCACAGTGCATGGATAGTTGCCACCTTTGAACAAGCCTGTCGGTAGCAGGTTAGGGTGACGGGAAAACCCCGCTGGGACAAGTAAACAAGTCACGTGACAAAGCAAAATCAGGGGCTATTTCTACGACGGAAGTTGGAACGATGTATCTCAGAACAGAAGAGAAAAGATGGAAACAATGGAATGAACATGACCGACCACCGCGTAGCAGTGACAAACGGAAGCACCTCCGAGCTAGCGAGTGGACGGAGGCGGGAAGTTCTCGGGACGACGCGGCCTAATCGAGAGCTCCAGCAGCTTAAGTGGCCGCCGTGCCGCACATCAAACAATGTGCGGCGCTCCTGATGAGCACCGTCGAACCGGCGCTGCTGGCCCGCTTCGGTCGATTGCTGCGGCGGCGGCAGCCACCGAGCCGCTGGATGCGAAGCGGCGGCAGGTGCGGCGGCTGAGACTGCGACGCGGCCGACTGGTGGTCGGCGCCGGCCCTCTGACACTGGCGGCCGAGCGGTGTGACCGGGCCGGTCGGGTTCAGTCGCGATGTAAGGCGGCGAATAACCGTGTGCATAGCGCCGCAAGCGCCCTGCGTCTCCGCCGGCGAAGCGCGTTGGCTGTCGATCCGACCCGCATACGTTTATCGCGCCGCTTGTCCGCGGTGAGCATGCCGTCTGTATCTTAAGTGGGTGTCCATGTGGGTACAACGTAGTATATATAGTGACGGCTTGCAATTGTCTGTGGTGTACATGGGAAGGGTGAACGCACATGCGTCGTGTGCATAGGGATTGCGTATGTGCGATTGCGTATGGGAAAAGCAGGAAAGTGGCTCCGGCTGAGGAGGCGTCTTTACTTTTCATGGGGACGTACGTGAACTTAAGGGAGTTTCATTACCGTGGGCAAATATTTCGATGCTTTGCATTTTCCGCAACGCCCGTCCAGGACCGATGGAGCTTCCCAACAAGACGTGGGACAGCAAGGCAACCGGCCGTGGCCAGGAACCCCCTTCGAAAAAAACTGGACCATAAGGACAAAAGGATCCTGAGGAATCAATGCAGATCCACCAAGAGCATGCGCCAGACAGTCCCGCGCCAGCAGTGGGCGCCGGCTGGTAAATTGATCTTCACGATAGAACAGCGCGGGAAATCTGACCTGCTGGGGGCTTGATATGATAAGCGAGCTTATTACATCGCATCTGATGTTTGCTGCATGTATCTTCAAATATGGAACATTTTTGTTTAGGGCGCACAACCACGTATGAGGAGCCAGCCGTTCATGGTGCCTGACCGAACCTACCATCCCATCAAGATGCCGGTCAGCCGCTTCATCCGAGCTCTGTGGCTCACACGCGTTTGTTGATGTCGGGTGCACCAGAGTCCATAGTGCCGAGTCGTGCGCTTATCATTATGTGACTCGTATGCTGACCGATGGCAATCGGCGACGCCACGGATCACCATGTCTCTAGACTGACGCTAGATCAATTGGCGTCCGCCGCGGTGCAGTCACGGGCATGGGCTACCTTTAGATAGATTCCGAGGTCCGGTTGCCCACCGCGAAAACACGGCTTAGCTCTGAGTCGTCGGAGCAGTTGTGTAACCTCCAGGTCCGAGAAATCGGTAAAGGTCTCTGTATGCCAGCGTGCAACGGCGAGCGTTCTGTTAGCAAGCACGTGACCAAGACAGTTCCGCGAGAGTGCCGAAAATGAAACCTCCATTATGTACAATGCACATAGTGTATAATGTAGTGTAGACTCGGCGCCGATCGTGTTTGACTGCACCTGCAACTTGCTGCACGATGACAAACCATGCACGACGTGCGTTGACTGCGTCAGGTGTTAAACCATTCTTCGGGTACCAAAACTGTGTCTGCACCCACGTTCCACTAAGTCAACGAATGGAACTCACCGTGTTATCATGGACATGGACGCATCATCTTGGAACTCTCTGAACCAGATCCAACACACGGATGTTGCGCCCAGCCAGTGCATTGACCACGACCTGGCCAATTGTATGATAAACGTAAAACGGAACAGAACAGCAGCAAAAGCTATGCACTGGCAGAAGTGGCGCCACGGATTTTCAGTTGGGAGGTAGCAGGGTTTTCCACGGGTCCTAACGGAAAAAAATGGAGCCTTCTCACAGTGACGGCCTCCTGGGAAGTGTTGTGTTTACGGGGAGGGGCCGCGGGGCCACGTGCTCCCTAATCGAATTGTTTCATGCATCAATATGGATGTAAGGTAACATCGTCGATTAAAGATTCAGAAGGAAGGTATTCTGACCAATACAGGCGTCTTCTTGAACCAGCGACGGGCCTTTCAATCCGACAACAAAGCTTTCTTTGCCAGAAAAGGGCTTTCTAATGCATAGAGAAGACTCCTGGTTAGAACAGCTCCTTTTCGATTCAGAAAGTAGGCCACCAAATCCATCAAAGGGCATCGTTATCCCAAAACAAGGATCTCTGATCCGGGAATGAGGCTGTTTGGTACACAGGTCCGTAGCCAGCCGCGTGCAGTGGGTGCCTGTGCATCCGCTGTGGTGCAGGGTTCTTTCCCAGCTTCGTTCCGTGGAGGCCCTGTGCTTAGAAGGAATGTTTCACATTCGAGGATATTGAAGCGAGCATCAGATATGATACAACAACCCAACTTACACAACTGGTATGCTTTGCGCAGAAAAGGCTGCTCTAGACACCACAATTTCTCCGTTTCATACACATGCTCCTCGATACGTCATTGTTTGATTACATCATCGTATCTGGCACAACATTGAATGAGAGCCAATTGATGGCCGCTGTATCTGGAAATCGTAATTACGAACGCAAGATATGAGCAACTAGACCATGCAATTTTTCTCAGCCCTGGTCGCTGGAGATCTTATCGGCGAAAATATTTCAAAGTCACCTTGGCATCCATGACGTCTTAATAATGCCATTCAAACCCTGCCATTCAAACCCTCCATTAGCCATTCGGCGATCAATGCCAAATGAAAATATCATAGTAGAGTCCGTTGTATCTGGCGTCCATGAGCACGTCTACCAGATATAACGGCCGCCAATTGGCCCTCACTAAGTGCTGTGCAAGGTACGATGACGTAATCAATGATGTATCAAGGAACGAATTTACTAAACAGAGAATTGTTGTGGTCCTTAGCAGTCTTTCCCGCTTAAGAGTATACGAACAGTAATTAGTGGGCTTGCTTCATCATGTTTCATGCTCGCTTCGATACCTTTCAATTTTTAAAATTCCCTTTAAGATATAAGGGTTTATCGACGATTGGACGGAACCCTTCCTTTTGTTGAGATATGTAGCTATAGGCATGCATTCTCACATGTCCTCATTCCCCGATTTCCGCTTGCTGAACGCCGGCTCAGGATCGTGTGGCAGAGGGAGGGTGGCTTCTGAAAGCCGACTCGGCGCGGCAATCGGCCATTCGGGCAGAACTTCACACGGAAGCGGCGTTTTTGTTTTTTGTTTTGTTTTTTGTTTCTGACCGCCACTTCACGACAGTCTGCCGCCGACCGGCCAGACAAGATGGATGGACGCGCGGCACCCGATGGGCGGTGTAAGACTTGGAACACCACAGCTGCCTCATCCCCCACATATCCGCCGCGGCGACGACGGGGGGCCCTGGGTCGGAGGGCGACCCATAAAACCCGCCCGCAGCAAGGGCGGGCGGGTCCTTGCGCCGCCGACGGCGAACCCACGCCCCAGTTCCGGCTCCCGTGGCACGTTGGGCACCGAGGACTGGAAGTAAGGCTGACCGGCCCGGCAATACATTGGAAGGAGGGTAGATGGCTGTCAATGCCAAGCTATTTGACCATGCGAAAAACGAGAGCAGGTCGGTCCAGTTAGGAGGAATTAAGACAAAATATAGCAAGATGCAAAGGGTCTGAGAGGTGCAGTACGAATCCTCCAGAGGAGGTTTCATCTGGACCTTGGAGAGTGAGAGTCAAGGAGTCTCTAGAACAGAGGAAGAGAGTGCAGTGCATCAGGGGTCGCGGGCATCGCGGACAGCGCGGCACCGATGCTGATCACCTAGCGATGACCCCTAGCTCCAGTGGCAACGGGACGCCGGCGACAACGCTTGTAAACAATGTTGTGTGAGTCTACGACGTGAGTCTACATAGCTGTCGTCCTTCATCCCAGCCGGACCATGAACGGCCGTACGCTTCAAAGGCGTCCCATGTCCTCTCCTCAACGGGTGAGCGCGACCACGGCGACTTCTTCCCTCCCGTGCCATTGGGAAGGAGGAGGGGAAGCCGACCATGCAGCCCTCCCAGCCTGACACTGAGCCTCACCGCGAGATGCGAGGCGACCCTCTGATTCCATAAAGAAAGACGGAAGGGCGGGGGAGGGGGGGGGGGGGGGTGCTCGATGTGGCCCGCGTGGGGCCTTGTAGTAAGCTATGATGTGAATATGTGTGATTCACTGCAAATACCCGTGATTAGCTGCGTTTTAATTATTGAGCGTCGAAGCAAGGCTAGAGGGCACTCGTGCCCGGAGCGCGTGGACATGGTGACCGACGTCGGTGACGCGCTTAATAGACCGCGGCGGCTCGTTCATTTGCCTGTGCCGGGCTTTATTAGTCTAGCCGTTGGACGGCGACCATAAGGATCCAGGCTGTTTCCTTATGACTCTGACCGGTCATGCGACGAGGCCGGCGAGGCGCACGAGCCGCGATCGCACATCCAAGACAGCTTTCTTTGGCCAGAACGCCGGTCTATTTTTCAGCTCGTCGGCTTGCCCGTTTCTCGTTTTCTTAATTTTTCCAGGGGCGACAGAACTCCCAGCCTAAGCCTCGTCCAGTTCACATGTACGGGTTTTGCTTACGATGCAATTTTTTCCCTTTTTGATTCTTGCTTGATCTAGCTCGCGAGGCCTCAGCCAGACTGACAGATTCCTTTGTCGATCTGCGTCCAGCTGCTCTTTTAACGAGGGACGGGTCTTGCAGTGACCGAAATGGCCGCAAATAAGATCAGCGTTGGAATCGCCTGGGTACGGCTTGGATATGGTGAGGATTAGGGAGGAGCCAGACGACCACAGTCCTGCTCTCACGCGATAAATGTTCGATCGGTGGCGCGACCCGGAGGCACTGTTTTGCTCTTTTTTGACATAGCCCGCTTTCTTCTGACGTGGTGTACGCCGGACCTCATAAACTCTCGATGGCGAGATGTCCGGTACGGTCAGAGATACCGCCACCGACGGTTAAAGGAAAGGTGGCAAGGGACTCAGTCATCAGACAGGCCAGTTAGGCCGAGTCTCTATAGAGCGCGCGGGCCGAGGACACCGTACGGCGTAAACGCAAGTCATGCTGGGCGCTCGTTGTATGCAGAGGGGCTCCGTCGTCCTGTCGGACGCGCTGTCTACCCCCAGACCTCCGAGGGACGCGCCGTGGTATGGCGCCTTGCGAAGCTCACTCCCGTAGGCGGGAGGCGAGGGCGCAGAAGCGCCGGAGAGGAAGTCTCCGTACTGGACGGGGGGGGGGGGGCTGCCTGAAGGCGCTTGCGCAGCAGCGGCAAGCTGCGAACGGTGGGTATGGCCGGGGGAACGGTGGGCCACCCCATCCATCGCCAACGGGACGCGAAGGAGCGTCGTCCAAATGGGGAGCTGACAGCCTGGAGGTCAGGCGAGGAAACGAGTCGCCGTCCAGCTTTAGTAAACCGGATACCGGCCCTGTAGTGCGTCGGTGCCAAACTGATCCCAGATTAGCCTGAGAGTTAATTTAAAATTGAATCTAGCTCAACAAGGACCCGCGCAGACGTGCCAATTATAATGTCACGACGCTGAAAAATGAGTTTAACGTTTCACAACTAAATAACGTTTCACCACTGCACGATTCGTCCAATGCTCACGTCGCGTACTGTGATAATAACAAACTTTCACACCTACTGACAAAATCCATACCAAATCAACAAACAAATGTAATACATATCCGCTACTGCAATTATGGGGAAAGGAAGCATCACGTAATAATAATGAGCATTTGCCACAAAATAATTCCATTCTGAATTTATCAGCATTGCCTCACATTAACGTGTTTGATACCCACTCCATCATCAACTCAACCCCGATCATCGTTATCAGCACATCATTAACCTACTCATGCACTCATGGTAATTCTAAAAATGGTTACATTATTGAGAAAATGTGCTCATTTTGCTATTGTCCATTTTGTTTGTCAGTGCACAATGCCAGGATGGCTCATTGTATAAGCAATTGTACTGGATCACTAATTGTAATTAAGCCGCATGACTGGAGACTGGAAAGTGTGTAAATATTCATAAATAAGTTTGAAGCGTCCCACTCAGCATGCAATGGCCGCCTTTTCCCCAGAATATTGTATGATAGTTACAGAACAACACCTGTACCTCACGATCAAATAGCTTGTTGAAAACTTGAAAGCAGCTTGAAAGACTTGTAAAGAAGTGTAAATAACTTCAAAATAGCTTGTCATAATCAGCCATTTATTACCTGTAGCCAGTTAATGGATACATTTTGTTGTGGCATACCTATGCGTTATTCTAGCCCATAACATGCTTCATGTTTCTGCCCTTCGTTTTTTGTCGAACTCTGCAAGTGAAAACTGTAGAGGTTCGCCTGAAATCATGAGCACAGCCAACAGTCTGCAACATGAGTGTAAGAATTCGAAACATCATTATGATATGATCTTGCCATTATCGCATACCGCAAATGGTCTCCGGATCGGATAAATAACATTATTTTCCTATTTTCTTCAAGCCCTTTTGCCGGTACAGTATGCCTGTCTCGTACAAAATATAAATGTTCTGAGCCATCTCCTTAACGTGATTTGCAGTAAGATCTAAAATGCGCAGCTCGTTGGTTTGCACTCAAAAACAGTCTACCTGCTATGACCTTTTTGGGAAATTTAACCGTACTCCGTTCCTTTCCACCGACAACCCATATTAATATCAAGAGGAGACATTGTTTAAAGGATTTCCTTTTATGTATACCACTGAAAAATTTGGTGTGGCAGACCCCCTTGCCCCACATACACAATGCTCCAATACTTTAGTGATATATAATCTAGGTATCCATATTGCACAAAAACAACTCTCGCCAGTAATGCATTACTTGTATGAATCAAAACACCATGTTGCCGCACACCATATGGCGTGCTTTTCGTGGGATACCAATCCAATCCTCGTATTGGAAATTGTTTCCTGAGGTAATCAGCCAGCCTTCAAACTATGACAGGTATGTCAGCAATATGTTAAGCCTGAAGGTTTCCTGAATCTTGCACCAAAGGGGTAGGTGTCAACGCCGTTGCTCCATGCATGCTCCAACATATGCCCTATCACCAAATTTACACCACTTGGCACACGCCCACAAAACTTAACAAAGCTCAAACGGGAAGACGCTCCTGAAATCAGCATCCTCAGTGTTCGTGTCAGGTTATTTTTCAAGGTCACCTTCAAATATGCACACTAGCAGATATCAAACATACCATAGAATGCATTATAATTCAAAATAGCTCTAAGTGTCTGACATCAGTTTTTTAAAGTGACTTAACATGGTGAAAATGGCGATGGAATGTATATGCCAGACGTATATATGAGCCATGGAATGCATCTTTCTCCAAAAACAGCACTGTCTTGCTTTATTGGTGACGCTGCCTGTCAGGCAAGTATAGTTTAAACTTAGAAATTCCACTGGACATCAAGCACCTTGCCTTCACATGCTGAGCTCATTCCCAAAAGTTACATACCAACCCTAAATGGGGGTTTGGACTGAAATAACCATCTTGAAGACATTTCAGTGCTGCTCACAATCCTGCCCCTCTTGAAATATAAGCCTCTCTAGTTTCTAAGCTACATACCCGCCAAAATGGGGAGAGTATTTAGGGAGACTATTTTAAGGTCGCCTTAGCATTCATGGCGTCATAATAACACCATTGAAATCCTGCCATTCCACACACCACGCGGCCACCAAGGGCAGGCCAAGACATATATACATATATATATATATATATATATATATATATATATATATATATATATATATATATACATTTGTCGAGGTGTTCCTTATCAGGCGTTCGTGAGCGCGATTTTCCGGATATAAGGGTCGTCAATTGGCTCTCAATCAATGTTGTGCAAGGCACGATGTCATAATTAAGCCATGACGCGTTGAAGGGCACATTTACTAAACAGAGAATCATGCTGTCTAGAGCAGTCTTTTCCACTTAGAAACCACACCAATAGGTATAAGTGAGGTCGTTTCGTCATTTCTGATGCTTGCTTCAATATCTTCAAATGTGAAGCATTCCCCACAAGCTCAGAAACAAGGGAGGTTAATTCTGAAAAAGGACATGACGGTGAATTGAAGGAAAGATGAAAAACATGGTGACTTATGGTGAATTCAAAGCTCCATACAAATATGAAACCCGGGTAGGTGTGTTTTCCAATCTTTCAGTGCTGCGGCAACTGACAGCCTGTCACATATGGGGACGCTGCATTCACCGTTGCTCGAGCTTTGCGACGTGTTTTGGGCGGCTTGGTCTTTACGCAACGCTTTCTTCTATGCGTATGAAAATGTCTAGCTGATATACGCCAAAATACACCCACTCTCGCGAGCGCGGCGACATCCACGGGCACGCGAAAATGAGCGTACGTACCGGGCGGGCGTGAATTTATGTCATAAATCGTCACAAGGAATGGGCACGGTACGCGTAACTTTTTCTGAAATCCGTGCCAATGTCTGGGCTGCGTGTTTGTCAGAAACACAGTCTATCCTCGGTGTCTGTCAAGAAAGGCAGATAGCTAGACGAACAGACAGACCGGCACATGAGTTGGAAATCGGTTAATTACATGTATACATGAAACATTCCTGGCACCATTGTTCCCCGCATGGATTGCTGAGGGTGAGCGTCATTGACACTAAGGCATAGTGTGACGCTGCGATTGACCCCGCCGGGGAGGGGGAGGGGGGACGCCTGCCGCTGAAGACGCCGAGTAGCCCCCGGGGTTGGAACTTTACATCTCTTTGAGGACCATTCCGCAACGTTGAGCTGTCTCCCCCCAATGTTGGGCTGTCCCTTCCCAGTGGTGGACTGGGCCCTCCCCCTCTCCAATATTGGGCTGGGCCCCCGCTACATTGGCTCACTCTTTACAATGTAGAACCTGGGTCACGATGCTCTACCAGTTTTTGAAAGCGAAGCCAGTGTGAGATTTTTGGGGACTCATAATTTGGTAATAAAGAAAAACACTATAACACAAGACCCATGCCTTAAGAAAAACGAAACAGGCAAAAACTTGCATTTTTAAGTCGCTAACCTCACAATGGATGTTTGCGCGCCATTGGGACTTTACGACGCCTCTGAGACATTATACCCACGGCTGTCTCTCATCATAGTAGAAAGGGCGGGCACCGCGGGCAGTTAAACTCGACAGGAAATGGTCCAACTCAAGAGCAGTCACTTGTACGCATTGTCTAATTCGTAATGCCACTAGAGTAACATGTCATGACTCGAACATTGAAATGTTGTTGGTGGTAGCAAAAGCGGCGAAACTATGCAGATCCGCAGACTTTTGACGCGATATTCTTTCCTGACGCAGCAACACGCGGCCAGCTCTCTGGACTATGTGGCTTGTTCAGATAGTGCTACATTGTGTGTTTGTGCTACGTGTTTTGAGTATCATGAAGAAGTACGAAAATGTCTTACCTTCTTATTGATAAATATGACACGAACGATGCAAGAACAATATGAGTTCTAGACAGGCGAGGATCCAGAAGGGACATGGCCGGCCCCTCGTGCCACAAAGAGGCTCATAGACTCCGAAGAGGCCCGTAGCCGGCCGAGCAGACGCAGTTTTTTTTTAAAACAAAATGAAACAACATTGGATGCCTTGGGGCTCCCAGACCACCAAAAACAGTCACAAGCAAAAGTGATCAACCTAGAAGAGTCTGCCGATAAGATGGCGGTAATTGAGAGCTTTTAAGGCTCATTGCCCCGTCCGGAGCCCCTAACCTGTTTTTTGAGCCCCATATGTCCAATTGCAGGATAAGTCCGATGTTTAAGGAGCCCTCCACGTCGTCCTTCATTTCTTTACATTTGTTCGGAGGGTCCCACGCTGTTGTCGGCGCCCATTCTTCTGGCATGCCGGGAGGCAATCTTACTGATCAGGGGCCTTCCATGGATTTGTTTCATTCGCCCGAAAGGATCAAGGTTGTTCTGGGGCCCTTCGCGTTGGTTGTGGTTGACCTACCGACACACTTGCGATATGCTCATGGGCACCCTACATCGGCCTAGGACCATTCTAGTTCCCTGTCACTCGCGGAGGGGTCTATGCTCTTGTCGGGGCTTCATCTGTTCACCTCACCTCGGGCAAACGGGATTGCTTGGGGCCCTCCGTATTGGGTCTCGGGCACCTCTTATTTCAATGGAGGGCTCTACGCTCTCGTCGAGGGTCCACCTGTTAAGCTTTCCGGCCACACCCGATCCTTCAGGGGCCATCACACTCGGTCTTGCGTACTTCCTTTTGGCTTTTGAGGGCCCACGCTTTTGACGGGACCTCATCTGTCAACCCGCTCGGGCGCATTCCATCGATCGGGGGCCCTCCACTTTGGGTCTTGAGTACTTCACATTTGAATGTTCGGTCCTACCATAGCACGGTCCTACATCTGCTAAAATGCCTGAGCACTCTTAATCGATCAAGGATCCTCGACGGATTCTTCGTATTCGTCCGAAAGGCTCTACGCGCTACCGCCGGCGTCTCGTATGCCGGGCACCATGTGCCGGGGCTCCATGTGCTGGGGAACGCTCGGTTGCACAGACCCTTGATATTGGCGTCAGGTTTTATCACCTGCTCGAGGGGAACTGTACTGTTGTCGGGGCCCATTTTGGGTAATGCACCGGGGAACTCGATGCTCAGTAACCCTTTTCATTGATCTAGGGCTATTTACCTTTGGCGTCATTTGCGGACGACCCTTGACTTAGGTCAGAGCCATTTCTGTTAACCTGCCCGGGCACTCTTGATCGCAAAGGCGCATTAACTCATGTACACTGGTCTTGGGTTATTATCTTTTGCTCAGATACTACTGTGCTCTGGCCTGGTCCTATATATTAGCCTATCGGGGAACTCCTCATCGCCCAGGGACCCCACCATACTGGTCTTAGATTCTTCTGTCTTGTTTGAAGGACCTTGCACTGTTGACAGGAGCCCCTTTGTTGACCTGCCGCGGCACCATTGATTGCTAAGGTACCGCCCCTATTGGTCTTGGGTTTTCCCATAACAAAGTAGGGCCTGCGCACCAAGGACCGCAAAGTAGGGCCTATGTCGACGGGAACCTAAATCGTAATAATGCATATCGGAGCTTTCTGTGTCTCACCAACTGCCAGCGACATCTTGAGCCGCATGCCTTGTTTAGACATCATGTGGGGTGCGGTGGCCCGAATCCCACACCGACAGGTCCAGAATCGAGCGCCCGAACTATTATACCACCACCGCCCAGGCCTACATCTTGATCGGCCGAAGCGCCCTTTGTCGCTCCTGCCCCTACGTTGGTCGTGGGTTTTCCGATGAAGTCAGAAAGATCTATTCTGTTGCCGAAAGCCCGCGTGTGGTTGCGATGCGAGGGCGTTTCGCCTACTCGTGTGTATAGGCCTGACTAAATTACTTCATTTATACTAGTCCGAGACTAAAGAATGACGACTTCCCTGGGTGTCTTAGCCTTATACGCGCAAATATGTCTTTTTCGTGCGGATTACCTCAAGCCCATTCAGGCATCCATGAACCTATAAAAACATCATTAAAATCTTGCCAGTTCATTGGCTATACCGTAACCCAGGCCAATAATACAATTGACGAGCCTTTCATATCTGGCGTTTGTGAGCAATATCTCCAAATACACCTGCGGTCAATTTGCTTTCAAGCAATGTTGCGCAAGATACGGTGACGTAGTAGAACATCAACCTATTGAGGAGCATATTAATCAAATAGCGAAACTGTTGTCGAGAGCAGTCTCCTCTACTTCAAAAATACCAAGTAGTTTTAACTGAGCTTGTTCCACTATATCTGATGCATCTTCATCTGTGCGACATCTCCATGAATCTCGTAAAAACAACTTTACGATCACCTCTCAGCTCAGGATGCTAACCGGCTCTAAAGCAGCAGTCGGATATGCGCAGATGAGTTCTTACGCATAATTGGCGAACATAATTTTACGTGCCGCCGATGTCATGCATGCCATTTCTTGGAGTTATTGAATTTTTGACACTTACTTAACTGGTGCATTACGTTCTTAATCTATTTTGAAATCTCTCATGCTTTGTCATTCATAATTGTCAAAGCAAAACTTCTGTATTAGTGATCAGCCATCAGCTGATCGCCGATGATGGTGATCGATGACACGGCTGACAGTAAGTACGCTAGGAATCAAGTTCGTGTTTGATTTCGATGTGATTTAGCGGTCAACTTTAGAGCATTTTACCATTTTTCTCTGAAACACTTCTTCAAAACGACAGAATCAATCATGATCTGGAGAAAAAGCAACAAACATCATGTATTTGCTCAGACGGCACGCCTGGTTTTCTAGGTCTGCGCATATCCGAATGGATTCCCGTTAAGAAAATAAGATAGACAAGAATCTAAAATTGAATAGCTGTAATGCGAGGATTTTTAGGAGAGGGGGCCAGAAAACTCCAGGGGGCCACAATGTTGCGTGCCCTCCCTTTTGACGTAACTCTGGACCCGCCACTGGTTGTAGACATCAAAAATAAAGATATTAGACATACTGCACATCCGGCACGTAAAGTCATCTTGCATTCGAACTATAAGATAGCTGTTTTATAACATAGGAAGTTGCTTGCAAATGAAGCAAATCTTGTAACACGTAATAAACATGATACGCAGTATCTAATATGCACGTAGTAAATACGCAATGGCTATGTATTTTCACAATGTTTTAACATGTATAATACCACAGACTCATGACGCATAATAACGCCCCGAAAATTTACCCAGGAATCGCACAGCTGAGTCTTCTGGTCAGCAACTGAAGGGCCCTTTCGTCTCAGCTCGGGTTACCTAGCAACTGCTATTCTGGCGACACGGGGACCGGGGTGCCCTGGTCGATCCGGAAGCCCACAGAGGGATACGTTATGCACCGGTCCCATCCCTGATGTGGCAGGCCCTCGGACTTGACATCTGACACAGGATCGACGCAGGGACACGTCATTGACGCAACAGGGACTCTTACCGAAACAGAGTTCAATGCGTAACTGGCGCCGGAACACCAGTTCGGTTTATTGACCCCTGCCTCCCCGTTGAAACAGCGTGGAGGGCCCCTCGTTCGGTCCCACGGTCTCTGAATGGCACAGATCACTGCCTGATCGTGACTCCAAACCGTTGCATCATCATTTCTTATGTATTCTGTCATTGTCAAGAGGGTCCTGACCAACGCATGAGCCTTGTTGGTATTCCAGTTCCCGCTCCCGTCCCCGTTCAGCAAATGTGCCTGCGGCCATCTTTGGGCTTATAGCCGACACGGGGCCCTTTGTTTGGCACTCAGCCCCTGAACAGCACATGGCCTCGACCAATGCACAATCTTGCGGATTCACATTTGCAGGCTCGGCCTTGCCCCGACTTGGCCTGCCCTTGGACCCTTGGTCGTCGTTCCCTTGGGCCCAGAAGACTCCCGTGGACTCTCCGGGACCTAAAAACATCGCTTGTTTGACGACGAGTTTGATGTGTCAAGCAGACGAACTCGGTGTCAAACACCGTGTGTGACGCCACTTGAAATCAAATGACTTAGAGGCCTTCGTGGTGTCTCCCTAAAAGTGGAATGCTTCTTCAAAATACGAATCGTATTGTCCGAAATGAAGGCATCGGGTAGCTCTTCGACGAGCAGCCCGAATTAGGATTTTGTCAGGATAGAAGGCACGGAAGTTGTATTGCCCCTAATTTTGGTGCCCTTTGAAAATCGAGATGATGGGGTCTTTTGAATGACCCGTTTGGATTTGGTGCCTGTTAAAATGGGTTATGGTGCCTTAAACTACAAGTTTTGTTGATCCATTGCCGGATGGGCAGCTTCCGGATTTCTTTCATGGGGAGGTACCGACATTGTCGTGCACCTAAAATGATTTATCTCTTTCTTGAAAACGAAGATTTTGGGACCCATTGTGGTGTCCCCTGGAATTGAGTGTTTGAGTGCATTTTCGGAAGCTGCGAGACGTCTATGAGGAAACATTACTAGAATACAAATGTCCATCTGCTGTCCCTTGCTCATCCTCAGGAGATGAGTTCTCGAGTACGCTCGAAATATTAATAACCGCCAATATGCGTTATATGCGCATGTCAATATGCGTTACGCGCAAGCGAGACCAGGGAGATTGATCCTGACAACACGCGAGAGCCGGGCACGTAGCAGCGCCGCGCTCGGGACAGACGAGAGCAGGAAGGTGACGTGTGTTACGCGTCAGGTACAGGTAACTAGCTGTTCTGCTTCGAGAATCTGTGCGTAGATGGGCCCCACAGTCTTTGGATCTCCCGCTGCAGCAATCACAACAGTCACTTCCAGGTGCATTATAATAGGACTGACGTTGCTGACCCCGGGCGAGGCAGAACCTGGCATGTCGTCTCCAACAATCCGCTCACATCGCAGCACACTTGATGAACATCAGCGCAGTCGGCCAAGGTTCGCCTGTTATTTAAGACGCCTTTTACTTCTTCAGTACATTTGCGTCGTATTTGTTTTTGTGTTCGTATTTGTATGTCGAACTTTTTACTTGCAGTGACATGTCAGGTGAAGAGTCAACATAGCTATATTTACCTCCCCATTGGTTCCTTGGATCTTGGATTGGATACTTGGTGGATCCTTGACGAAAAGGAAAACATCTAAATCTGAATCTAATTGTAGTCTACAGGCATTGTTGTAATCTCGGGCACCACTGTTGCCCGAGGCCTCCTCGACGCCTGTTTTGATAATGATCAGCTGAATAGGCACATCGAGCTCTCACTGCGCCGCACTTCAAGTAAAACATTGCCCCACAGCCGTCGCAAAACGACTTGACAGATCTCATCAACCGAATAAAAAGTGCTCCGTGACAAACTAGATCCTTCTTTCCCACCGATCCGTAATTGATGCGCCATGAGTTGTGGAATGCAGCAGTTCAAAACACGAAGCTGCTCAACGAAACGCATGGCGACTGAGGTACGGAGCTGCGGCAGTCGTGATGGGAAGATCACTACGATCTCACGTCAAATGGTGCAGCGCGCTGAAATGGCACAATGTACTCATCTGTGTCACGTGTCTTCCCATATTACCATGACAACGCGATCGCTATCCCAGGTAGTTTACCCCCTATGAATTGCCGAGATTGACGCCGCTTTAGCCGACGGCGACAACGATCGCGGTCTGCCGGCATCGGGCTGGCGCGGACAGTGCACGTGCCTGGTACGTAACTCGAGAACGTCGCCGGATGGGACCGCGCGTGGATCTGTCTCTCCCTTTCGGAAAAAGCAGAGAACCGCCGGCCCACAGCGAACCACCGCGGCCTCCGCAGCAAGATGGCAGTTATATAACAGTTGCCGGCGCTTCTCATGCACAGGTGCGTCGCAGGCATCGCCACGTCCGTGCAAGCCACCTGCAGTGGCAGGTTGTTACGTAAGCGGCCAGGAGTGAACCACTGCACGCGGCCGGGCGGCCGACCGGGCGGCAGGCCCGGGCCGCCAGCGAGGCCAGGTACGCTCGCACCGCGGTAGCGTGCCGGCACGGGAAAGCCGCCAGCTGGAGCACGCGTCTGCAGCAGCGCTGGTGAAACGAATAAGATTTTCATGCAAGCGATGCGATTTATCAATATAAAGTTTAAGCTGATTCTTGACATGCGGGAGCGGGAATCGTGAAAACTTATGGTTTTTGGATTGAGAGTTGACATATCCTATTCTGACAATAAACGTCCTCTAATACACAAAATATAAACAATTTCCACGTTACATTTGGACCGAAATGATTGACTGCCAGGCCAAAGCATTGAAACAGTAGGGTGGTCGATGCTGCGGGGACCACACAAGGTCTCAGGGATCATGGACTCCACTCTCTTCTTCCCATCAGCGACGCCCCATCATTTTCTTGTCACAACCCCTTCAGCAAGGTAGTTGCCAGAAGAAGCATCTGAAGGCGCCAAACCAAAAACAGCTGAGATTTCCAGACTTTCGCGACAACGAAAGCAGCCCACCAGCCAATTCGTGAACTCCTGTGACCGTCAGGTTATTGGGGCGAGTCAGGGCGGGTCCGCCGGATATGGCTCCACAGTCTGCTTATGGCAGCAGGGTCAGCTTCCTACTGGCCGGCATCGCTGCGTTCGGAACGAGATGTGAATGCTGTAAACAGTCACTGGATACACTTTGTTTTGGCATACCGTTCACTGCGATATCTCTTAGCTTGGAATGGATCTGTTCCTTGACCCGTAATGATCTGAGGAAAGGAGGAGGGGGGGGGGGGGCGTTCAATGCCCCACTATTACTTTTGAAACAACTCCGGAACGCATAGATCCAGGAGGTTGAACTTTGGTGGTCATTTCATAGCCTTCACCCCAGTCAATGCCAAGTGACAAGTAAGCTAGCAAATGGCCAGGCAAGAAGGCATGCTAAGACTCTCCAGTCCACCATCACCAGAACGACATAGTCATATCATGTGTGGTATCGTGCGGTTACGAACGTCCCAAATAGGAGAAACTGTGTGCCTCTTGCATCCCACGCCCCAGCCTCTATGATACACGGTAAGGAAACAAAAGACTGACCATCTTTGCATGGAAGAGTGGTCATCTTTGCTTGAGTTTCCAAACTGATGTTTCTGGGTGGTCAAGGCAGAGATTCTCACAGTAATGCAGCTGCTAACCCCGCTACTTTTAAAATCTTCAGATTAACTCCAGAGGGTCGTAATATCTCCCTGATGATTCCATTGTGTAATCCAAGAATTAATTTCACATGCGTCAAAAGCTGCTGATAATTTCAGGGTGACGACCTCGACAATTTAATCGAGGCTTTGCTGGATCAAACCGTTGTTGGATATCACATCCGTTAGTAATGCGTTCTAGTGCGGTGGCGTTCTATTTTGGTTCACTTCTCTACATAACCCTTTCAATTCCTGATCTCTAAATTGCACCCTTGTGTCGACATAAAACTGACCCCAGTTCGCCTTCACTTCCGATCCACAGTTGCCCACTTTGCTCTCCCTTAATGCATAGTGTTGTTTGTAAGCTTGACAGCGCCGCCTTTTGGCGTGATTGATATTGAGTTAAGTAGATCGCCATAGGTCGTCGACCCAAGTTGGCTTTATCGTGAATTTTATCAAGTTCGCGAGAACAGGGCAAGTTAAGTATTTTTGTACATCTCCGGGCTAGATAGTGACATTCTCTCACCCAAACGCGACTTTTATCACGACAGGTCACTGACCATAGAACACGAACCTACATTGGGTTTGGAGTAGATTCAACTTTTCAGCCCGCCAAGCCGCCAATATCTAGCTTGCAGGAACCCGCGGGATTTTGGCTAGGTTGTGGGCTAGACTTGGTGGGCCTATGCGGGTCAATACTATAAACAAGCAAAATAATATATTTTTGCACTATTCCTTAAGTTTTAAAACCAACCAAGTCCAAAGTGCAACGTCAAACACAAAGTAATTATTACAAAATCAAGTTTATTTTTACAACAACACCAGGTACAGAAAACCCACGACAGAAATGACGCATCAGTAAACAAGGTTGCACAAATTGAACAGTTTTAAGCAGACATGGTACTGAAACTGAGGAACAACAACACAACTGTTCAAAGTTACGGCCCATTTTCATTAAGCGGAAGTCACGTGGGCCCTTGATATAAACACAGGTACGCAGTGAACTGAGATGTTATTGTTAGGGTGTTATTAGGGTGTATTGTTATTGTACACCCAAACTTCCTGGTTTACACCAAACCAGGCCTCACAAATCGCATTCAGTATCAATGCTCAATGAAACGCATGGGAAACATTGAGTTTTTTTTTTGCCTTCGCCTCACTCACTTGTCAATAATAGAGCCCGAAGTTTCTGGTGTATCAAATGCGCAAAAGTGGCAGAAACGAAAAATAGTTATGACACAGAGTTTGTCCATTTAAGTCTGAAAAACATGCGGTTTGTGACCACGACCACAAGGTCTTGCCTATAATACGGTTCGCTCTTGGTGTCATTATTATTGTTTATAGACATATGTCCGATTAATGATTTTCTTTTGTCTGATTTGTCCATTTCCTCCAACACCTGAATCTGTGTGCAGCTCCGTGTGAAAAAATCATCTCAACACAGACGTCAACAAAACATTCGATATGGATAGACAATTGCGGTCCCAGGCTATGTCCAATACAGAAATAATTTCTAAACATCATCTTCGTTTGCTTTTTTGTTGTTGTCATAACTATTTGCCGCAGTCTGTCACACAAAGTCAATGTGAGCAACGCCACAACAACGGTGCGGCATTGCTCAGCATCAATAAAGCCACTGGAAGGGCAGATATTTGTGGACGGCATATTATTGTTATCATTTCGTCATGCAGGATTACGTAAACAACGCGCAAATGGTTGCGGGTTGTGACATGGATAGTGGTAAGAGGAAAACGTGGGTAACTTCAAAGCTACTATGTGCTATTTGGCGTTGTTCCATGATGTGTCCGCTTTAGGGCAGTAAATACCATATAAAAGGCTGCCTATGGTCTTTAAATGCGAGTTATGGCACTGTTGCGATCGTGACTCACTGGAATGGTGTTTGTGCTTATGCACAGAGCAATGAACTGAGGAGACCTACCATGACTGGAAACATCCGGCATTTGTCAGTGCAAGGCGTTCGTTCGATGCATGGAACTAATCATTCAATTGTAATTCAATGTAATTCAAATCATGTCATTCCATGGGCCCATGTGTCATGCGGTGTTCAAGGCCAGGAAGAATATTATCGGCCAGCCGTTCGGATCTGGCACCTGAGAGCGTGACTTCTCAGCATAATGTAGTCAGTTGGCTTTTACTCCATGTTGAGCAAGCTGTGCAAACTTCAATCATGAACATGTTAACATGGGTATGGTTAAATGGATTGAAGCCCTTTCGACCAGAAATGATCATTACGGGGCTATGGGATAAAAGAGCATGAACAACGGTGCGGCAGGAGTACATGCACATGAGGAACCATCCATCATGCCTTAGCTCGAGCAGGGACACTCCGGAGCATGCGCTGGGCGCCCGGATGGGTCTCCCTCCATGGAGCCTCCCGGCCCACTTGCGGCTGGTGCTTGCAGCCTGCCCCAGACAAGCGGGGCATCGCGAGGATGCAAGATGAAGCAAAGAAGAGGATAAAAGGGTCGGATGAAGCACGTTTTGTGCTACATAGGATAAGAAGTTGGGCCCGGTTACTTTACCTAGTTGTTATTACGGAAGTAAGACTTGTAACGAATGATAAATACGTGTTGTAAATCAATAATGGAATCTCTTGTGTAAGATCATCCATATTTCCGATGGAATGGGGCATCAGTATACAACTGAATGCAACTTGCTGTCAGTCCTTAGGTGCTGATTAAGTTAGTGGACCTCAATCTTCTATATGATTTATCCGCACCTTATTATGGCGTGCCTGTGATAGACTACACTGGCCTGTTTTGAGCATCAAATATGACAGCTCTTTCACGAATACAAGGTACTTTCTTGAGCATAGCTTAATCACTATCTCATGGCAACTCACCGGTACACAATGCAATTGGTTGGCAAAATTGAATTGCAAAGCTGAATTATTAGTAGTTTTTACAGAGCGTGATTGGATAAAGTGTCTGCTAGTACTTAACAACATTTCAATAAAGCATGCAGGGCCATTCGTACCTTAGTGCGTTCGAGTTAGTATTTCCCTTGCCACGGGACACATTTCCCAGCTGTCAGAAGCTGCTGACAGCCAGGCAGCGAAATTCATCAAACAAACAAGGCATGGCTGTATTGACCTGCACTTGTTTCCCTAGTGCTGTCGGCCTTTATCATGATTCGTCGATCGCGCGCAGTCAATGAGCACGTGAACCCGGTCGGGCTCACGTGCTCATTGACCGCGCGCAGCTAGTGGCGTTGCGATCGTCTTCGATCAATGGATTCATTGACACCCTGCGCATGTCCAGTGTTTGGATGCATCGTGGCATGAAGTGCATACACAAGCACAGTTTATTCCAATAACAGTGTGAAGTAGCGTAGCCAGGGTGGCGCCCAGGACGGAGCCAAAGCAGGTCAACAGGTCCGTTCCAGTTAAGCGGAGGGGACTTGCAATACGCTTCTTCCTTAAATGAATTGAGGCACCCTTTCTTTTTGTCGCGTAGTGGTCCTCAAGGACAGCACACCCTTAATCTAAGCCCTAGCCCTAAGATCCATTAACCCTAAGCCCTAAAGGCCTTCAGGTTTTTATGGAAGGCAAACAGCATGCGAGAGTTTGAATCTCTTTCTTAAATTCAGGTATTGAGTCACATTGTGGTCGTTGTCAGACGCATTTGCCCTCTGTGAAAAAGGCAGACTGAGGGTGTTCAATATCAGCGGCAGCGTCGCTTAAAAATGCCTCCACTTTCACAGTTATGTGTATGATTTGTGGTCGTGTGAAGTGCAATAAACTGAGGAGGCTTCCTGCCATTTGAAACATCCAGCATCTCTTATCTCTTTGTTAATATTAAGCCAGCAATCAATGCAAGTAGCAGACCTAACCTATCGTTTGCTGACATATGGCAAGGCGGGGTTGAAATTTTTGACACATGGCGTTGAGGGGTCTGATTGGGATTCTACCCCCTTTCTTCTCACATTCAATTGGCAAGCGATATTACATCGTTTAAGATGTAATTTGGTAGTTAAGACGCGGCCGGGTGGCCGGCTGGATACCCTTCGCTCGGGTGGGGGCCATTATGAACCAACTGAGATCTCAGGAATTAAGAGAGCTAGAGGCCTCAAATTTACAGGGTGTGTTTGCCTGTACGTCAACTCACATAAATCAACATTTGAGATTACTAGGTCATGACTGTCGTGTCAAATAAGGTCACTTCATGATGGTCTTCGAAGTGCCTCCAGAACCTACATACCTGCTCAGAGCAAAAGGTTAAATGAGCATTCAAGTCAGTTACCTTGCTTGACCTTTCAAAGGTCATAGTGACCAAAATCATAGAAGACTGCTTTGAGTTTTACACTTGAATGTGCGACAAAGATTACGCTGAGCAGTATGCTCCTGAACACAAGATATTAACCTGGACTATTTTATGTCAGTGGCCTATTCTGAGCTTTAAGAAGTCCATGGAAGATGTAAAATGCGGTTCCTGTCGTCAATAAATTCGAAATGACCACCAGAATCTAGCCCATGCTACAAGCGCTGGAGAAATAAAAAAGCTGGTTTTGACCTTGGTCTGACATTTGTACCTGACCTTAGGTCAATGGAATTTGTTTATTAAATTGCTGTGTTACCTAAGAAAGTATCTCAGGAACGTATGGCTTAGTTTAACAGTCCGCTGCTACATCAGATTGACCGATTCCCTTCAAATGGTCTCCGCTGAATACATGGCCTGACCTTGGCCTGCCGTAGGTCAGCGACCGAGGTACACCAAAATTTTTGATGTACCAAACGATCTGCGATTCAGTTGTCTACAGCTATGCCGGCTTTGGCCGCGGCTATGCCGCGCCGTTCGGAAACAGCTTTGGAAAAACATCCCGGAGGGGCGGAGTAGTCAAATTGACCCTCACCCGAGCGCGTGTCAAGAAATTCCCTTGCCCAGGTGCCTTATCCCTGGTGCCTGAACCCAACCGCTTGTATGAATCAAGCATAAGTGTGCATAAGACGATACCGAAGAATACTTGATGCAGATTTCATGCTAAGTCTTAATTTACACAACATTGCAACAGCGGACTTGTGCGACCTAGATCCTCAGCTGGCCGCGGCAGGCTGCGGTTTGCAGGCTGTCGTCTTGGAAATAGTTGTGTCTTTATCACAAGCAATGTACACCATACAGATCGAGGTCTACATCTTCCGCAGGCAAGGAAGCAGCAATGATTTTTCAATGAGGAGGGCAGAGCTCGGTGACCATGCATGATACTGGGTTTAATCTTCTGTCGGAAGACATGTATCAAACATTAAAAATGCGGACCTAAGGTTTCCAGAACGCAGCCACGTGCACCGAACGCCGGAAAATTGGACCCCAAACAGCAGAGAGCCAGCTGCCGGGAGGTGCTGCTCGTCAAGGACCTGAGAACGCCAGCTGGCCGCCCAGCCGGTCCCCCGTCTGAGGGCCAGGGGTGGGAGGGGCAGCCACAGACGACAGGCAGTGCGTCTATGCCCAACCGGTCCCCCGTCTGACGGCCAGGGGTGGGAGGGGCAGCCACAGACGACAGGCAGTGCGTCTCTGCCCAACCGGTCCCCCCTCTGAGGGCCAGGGGTGGGAGGGGCAGCCACAGACGACAGGCAGTGCGTCTCTGCCCAACCGGTCCCCCCTCTGAGGGCCAGGGGTGGGAGGGGCAGCCACAGACGAGAGGCGGTGCGTCTATGCCCAACCGGTCCCCCGTCTGACGGCCAGGGGTGGGAGGGGCAGCCACAGACGACAGGCGGCGCGTCGATGCCCAGCCGGTACCCGTCTTACGGCCAGGGCGGGGGGGGGGGGGGGAGGGGCAGCCAAAGACGACAGGCGATGCGTGGGTGCCCAGCCACTCGGTGCTCTACTCACGACGCTAGCAGCTGGCGAGTCCTGGCCGGCCTGCTCCATGCTGTGGCCACTGTCGCAGTTCATGTCCCGTCTCGAGCACGGGTCGACCACACCACCAGGTCATGGGCGCACTACCTCGATCGCCGCCGGTTACCGGTGAGTGAATGCCGTGCCGGCCGCCAGCGCCCGGATCCGCAGCCGACCCGGTGCCACTCAGCGCCGCCGACCGCGCGGCTGCGCACCGCCGACGGCCGCTCGAGGCCGGCCGCTCACGTGTCGGGACGGTCACGTGGGCCGCGCCGCACGTGTCGGCGCACGTGCCGCCGCCGCCGCCAGTCTGCTCGGCACTTACGCAGCGCTCGGGGGAATGCGTCGAGTCGTGGTGGGTCGAGTCGGATCGAGTCGCTCCGGTGATGCTTTGCCTCGTGGACGGGGATGCCTCCAATAGAGGGAGGAGAGGGGGAAGGGGTATGCGGTGCGGAACCTCGCGCGCATCCCATCTGGTGGCAGCACTATCTTACTGATTCATGTTTTTATTATCTATATATAATGATATATCATTACCAATTCATAATGGGCCACTAGTTGGTCAGCTGATCATCAGCTTGTACTCCTTCCCTGCCCCTCGAGCGCCAGTTTGGCCTCCGGGTGCCAAGTAATGACTGGGGTGTTATATATATATATATATATATATATATATATATATATATATATATATATATATATGCATCGCGATCGCCGTCACCGTAACGACCGCTACGGCACCACATTATCTTAAGACTTATTTCAAATTGCTGGCTCCCTTTAGCCGCACAGCACTCGGATACGAAAGGAAAACATGAAGGCATAGTAACCTAAAAGTACCCTACTTTTTGACATGGCAGGTCGACAAGGCCCGCATAAGGCGAAAATTGACGTTTTTACTTTCACATTTAGATTTAGGCCCAAGGACATTCACTTGGCACATCTACTTCATTAATGTTCGCGGTACACCAGGTCGATCAATTCCGCTCACTACTTCCCCAAACAGATTTCGTAAAACTACCTATTTGATGAGAATCTATGCCCTCTAAAAGCTACTAGCCATTGCACACCTGCCTAGATGGCCGTTCTCATAGGAACCGAATCTGAACCATGTTTATTGTACAAACTCCCTTTATGCCCGACATACTTCATGCTGGTACTAGCGTAAAGACCGACGTGATTCCACAGGTATACCTACTGCACGGGATCCGGACTCGAGTAGATAGGCCTCGCTATGTCAGCTGATAGCTTCCCATTTCTTGGAACCCCGTCGGCTGTACTATTTTAGACCTCGCCGTTAAATGAGATGGAGCACTACCGGACGTTCTTTTTCATTGCGATGGTCCAGTGGCGCGCGTGAACTAAACATTCGAAGACGTGCAGATCGTGGACGGTGATATGAGCGAGATCATCGGCTTTAACATGTCATGCATGTATATTCAGAGCGGCAGAACATACCTTACCAGGCACAGCACATTCCGTCCAGATCAAACATATTCATCTCGTCCAAAGCACTTCTCACAAAGACAATAAGACAACATGTCAATGTTGTACAAGTGATTCATGCAGCGACACGGGAGACTGCACCAAGCACGGCGTACAGCTTCCCGTCCTCAGGCAAATGCATAATCATCAAACCATCAAATACATCATCGAACACCATCATCACACATCATTGCACCAGGCCTTCCCCGCCTCCGCGGCTCTAAACAAGACAAAGACTGCGCAACGTCAAACCGAACTTCTCCCCAGCACAGCAGCAGCCGGAGCCGAGCCGGCGTCCGGCAGCGGCATTTAGCGAGCGACTGAGTCCTCCAAGACAAGCCTTTTTGTATGCACCACCTCTAGTCTTCAATACCATGCAGACACCAGATATCTTGCACACTTCCCCACAAAACCAAATGGACATTAAATGCATGCCATCATCTCAGACGCTGTACTTGGAACAGCTAGAAATGCCTCACACGGCGAAGCCCATTAGCCTGTGGCCAGACCTATAACAGAAAGACCCGAATAATTCCACAAGAAGTCACCCGATGTAGGTGCAATGATCAAACTACTGAAATGAGAAAAAAACGATCTGAATAAGAACATTTCCACTTCGCGTTGCTTGTTTGTTTAACACGCACTCGGGGGGCCAATTTGACCCACCCGAAGGTTTTCTCCGGAATGGTTTCGGAATGGCGCGGCGTAGCCGCGCCAAATTTTGCATAGCTGTAGACAATTGAATAGTGGAACATTTGGTATGAAAATTGCATTTGCAACTTGTAAGGTCGCTTACATTTGACAGGTCAAAGTCGGGCCATATATTCCCCCAAGTCAATTTCTAGGGAATCGTTCAATCTGACAAAACAACGGAGGGTTAGACAGAGTCATGCATCTCTGAAATGCTTTCTTAGGCAACACAACAATTGCATTAACAAATTTCATTGACCTAGGTTCAGGTGTAAAGGTCAGAACAAGGTCAAGCCAAACTGCTTTATTGCTCTAGGGCTTGCTGTATGGATAATTTCTAGCGATCACTTCCAATTTTTGGCAACAGGAACCACACTATACATCTTCCATGGACCTCTGAAAGGTCAGAAAAGGTCAATGACCCAAAATGATCCAGGTCAACATTCCGGTTTTAGGAGCAAACTGCCTAGCGTAATCTTTGTTGCTTACTCAAAGGCACAACCCAACACAGTCCAGCATGAATTTGGTCACAATGACCTTCAAAAGGCCAAACAAGGTCACTTACATTTCACTAGTATGTGACCTTTTGATCAGATAACATTTATAGATTCTGGGGACACTTTGGACAGCAACCTGGAATTTGACCTTGTTTGACCTTATTTAACCTGAAGGTGATGACCTAGTAACCTGAAACTTTGGCCTAAGGAATTTCACGTACAGGTCAACAAACTCTGTGAATTTTGTGTCTCCAGCTTTCTTAGTTCCTGAGATTTCAGAGGGGGTCTGAATGACCTCCCACTCGGGCGAAGGGTATCCAAACGGCACCCGGGCACGTAGTAACTACCAAACTTGCCGTTTGATATAAACTTGACATGGCATGTTCAGCGACCCAGCGCTCAGTTTTGCTCGGTGCAGTCCTGCAGGCCGTGCAGCGCTACGGCACGACGCTGCCCCAGATCGCGCTGGCACGGGTGGTCACCCTTCCGGCCTTCGGAGAAGGACCGGCGAACTCTCGCCACCGTCCACGACGTGGACAGCTCTTCCACCTCTCCGGTCGGAGTAGAGGGATGGCGGCCACATTTTTCGCCGGCTTAGTTGATGCTGCGCGTAGAGCTGGCTTTGGCAGACGACAGGCGACGTGGCGGCGTACCAGTCCATCATGAATGCCGACAGCGTCTTGTCTCATGTCGGGTCTTGCTCGGTGTGATCGTCCAGATCCTGAAGGACGGACTCCTGAATCGTACTCAGGAGATCCAACAGGATATTGCATGCACCGGGCGTTGGGGCAGCCACAGGCGGGGGGGGGGGGGGGGGGCTGTAGACCACCGCGGGAGCCGACAGGTCTGACGGCCTGACGCAACAGGAGATCCACGAAGTCATCGTCATCACGGTCGTCGTCGACTCGGTCTCGTGCCTTCTCTGTGACGGACTGAAGAGCTGACGTCTCGGTGGCCTCCCCGGACGGCCCTGGTGTCGGCGCAATCACGGCGCTGGCCTCCGCTCTCAGGGTCACAATTCATCTAGATGACGTATCACGTCGTCCTGCCAAGAAAAAAACGCCCCAATTATCAATTGAAAATCGCAGATTTCATTGCAAGAAGGTAATGTGCGTACTCTCGAAATTCTGTGCAATCTACGGAGACCACTGACTTGTGCTTAATCAACTATGGCAGCCTTTTGCACGCACCGGGTATCGGGTGTTGGAATGTAGGAGCCCGATAGACTACACTGAGGCTCTTGGGACGTGTACTTCTAACCACATGCTCGGTTATGGTCATCGAGACATTTAGGCATAGCCGTCGGTATCCCACGTAACCATGAGCTTTTCGCATCAGGTATCGGGTGCTAGAGTGTATGAGCTGGACTAATTGTTTATTTTGGTATCACCCCATTGCCAGGGTCTGCACAACTTTTAAATCTTTTATATTTTTCTGTCTACCAGTGCGTGGCTAGGTTTTAATCATAAACAGGCATGTGAGATGACAATAGCTCCTTGGAAAATACGTTAAAAGCATGTTAGACCGTGTTAAAAACTGACTTTTTGGAAGCCAAGACACAGCAAACTACATCCTAGCATTGAAATATATTTGGTATTCCGAGCACACATGTCGTTATTGTGAAATTGTAATGTCATCATTGCTTGTGCTCAGAAATATGATAGGCAGAAATTTAATGTATCGTGCTCTTTAAAAATATAGATGATGGAAAATAATCCTAACATGTTCTATCTTATTGCACATGTATTAAAATTGTTTTGTGAGAGCAAACTATTTTAAATGGAACAGACAATGTCATTAATGCAGACCCAGATTGCCAGACAAAGTGCACGCTTCTGTCAATATGACTAGAATAGGGGTAGAATATGTATGGCGTAGCAGTCATCTCATGGGAACAATTTCAGCACGTGGTTTGTAAATCCAAGAGCTGATAGCTTGGCACACAAGTGCCACAAATTTCAGTGCTTAGGGGACCAATATTCCAAGGAATTATGATGTCACCGAGATATTTCAGGCAAACATACGCCCACAACATGTCTTTTTCCACGAATGCTTTAAAAATTTAGCGTAATTCCGCCTAGCCAGAGTTTCACACACATGAGCGTGGGGACCAGCAAACAGATATCTTGTAGGTGTTCAGTGCATTGAATGTTTTTTGCAGCCTGAGTGTAAACATTTTGAGTTATAACGGCCTAAGACAATAGACCTATGCATCATCTTCCATCGCTGATCTTTGTCCACTTCATTACTAAACTCAGTACCACATAAATCAAAACAATCACCTATTCACCCAAATGCCAGCATATTCCATCATACCCTGCAATGCTATTTGGCATACGAAAAATATTTCAGCGCGTTAGGCGATCCATTCATCATTGCCCTTACAGTCCCCTGGCTTTGTTTTCGAATATAAATAAACGACAGCATATGAGCTTATAGTTTCGTTATGGCTATACACATTGCTTTTACAAAGGTGTAATTAAACACAATAATCATGTACAAAACAGACCCAATCTAGCCAACACCAAAACTTACCTCCGCCAGCATGACCAGACCGCAATGCTTGCCCGACGCAGAGATGATAAGTCAATACGAACACAACCATCACCAAGGGAGGACCCACGTCTGAAGCGGACAACACCGAGACCCCATAGTAATGCCGTGATGCCCAAGCCAAACCAAAGGTACAGAAACGTGTTTTTTAATGCGTCGCTTGTGCGCCGCAAATGTGGTGAAACATGACGAATCAACCGAAATCCGTCAGCACTATTGCGCACGTTGTTTACGTTGGTTGCTTGGAAATGCATGTAGGAAAAAGGAATATGCCAGCAGCCCAGCAGACCCAGCCGCGCTGAGGTGGAGTCGCCATGCTCGTCTCGGACTGCCCGACCATCACCGTGGCGTCACGCCGGCCCGGCTGTCCGTGGCTGTGTGGAGGTATCGAAGTCTTTACAGTCGCGGAGGAGAGCGACTGCGCCCTCCAGACCTGGGAGAAGGTTCTGGGTGTAATCCTCGGCCACTACCTCACCTGGGAACCCCAGATCTTCTCATCCGTTCGGCGCTGAAATGAACTCCTCATATGCCTGTTCAAAATCCGACAACACTTCACTCCTGAGGCTCTGAAGCTTCTTGTCCAAATTCATGCTTCCCCACATCCTGTTCAGCCTGTCCATCTGGGGTGCAGCGACTGATAGTCACTTAGACAGCGTGCAAGGGTGATGCACTTCACAGCCAGGCTGGTGAGTGGTGTCCGCCGAAGCGACCACAGTTCACCCGTTTTGGAAACACTCGGCTGGCGAAGCGTCGCGAATCTTGTGCACCATCGGGACTGCCTGAATATGCACACAGCGCTGTGCGTCCCCGACCTCCCCCCCCCCCCCCGTGTACCATGTGCTTTGTTCGTGACATGCGTTATAAATAAACAATATGCATGCATTCTGATTCTTGTGTTCGTGCCGAGTCTTCCCAACGTCAAACTCGGGCTGTCTCGGAAGGTGTCGGCAGGCGACATCTGCCGCGCGTCCGACCGAATGCCACCCAGCGACATTTTCCACACTGCGCCGCCGCCGCGTGGAACCGGCTGCCTGCGACGGCCGTCCGCGCCCACTTCGTCCCTGGCATTCTTGACCGCTTAAATCGCTGACTCATTGATCGAAACTGCTTTATCTGAGCGCTTATGTGTGTCTATGAGCACTGTTTGTGTGGTTCCACTTCTTGTGTGTCTAGGAGCAGAACAACGACCACGTGGGTACGCGTTCAATAGAATAAATGTAAGTGTAAATGTATACACGATGCGATGCTCCCGTTTCCAAAGCCAAAGTGCGCCTCGAAAATAGCTACTGTGGTAAACGCGATAGAGGAGAAATCAAAGCTATGTTATAGCGTTGAGTTAAATACGCGGGATGAATTAACTTAATAATAAAAATAAATGAAAATATATATAGTTACATTAAATCGTCAAAGAAATAAATAGAACAATAAATATATACATAAATCAATAAATTATAAAAAATGAAATAAATCAAATAATAATACATAACTAAGTGAGTACATAAAATAAAAAAATACAAACATTCATATGAATATAATAGATATAAAGATGTATATATATACATATATATATATATATATATATATATATATATATATATATATATAATATTATAGTTATAATTGTAGCAAAAAATAAAGAAATAAAAATATAATTATAGTATGATTATTTTAAAAAATAATGAAGACATCAATGAAAATATAATTTTATGACAAATAATAGAAAATAAATTAAAGTAAATAAATAAGCTTCATGCTCATACATCTTTTTGTCTGAGCAGCGCTTCAAGTTTTCGTAGCATTCTCAGTCGAACATTTGGAACAATAAATGTGCTGAAACGTCACAGAACACACACGTTGGAAAAGCAAGACAATCAAAATGTGTCACTTTCATAGTGGTGAGCAGGGAGTCTAATAAGATGTCTTTCGCAGGGGCGGCTAGTTCGACTTGAAATTCTAAGCTTTTGAAAAATATTTCGAGAAATCTGGTATTACTGATCAAATTAAATGCGTCTGATCTAACCATAGGTGAGGAATACAAACAATGTGGCACGCTCCATTCAATCGTACTGCATGGGATCAGTCTACATTTGGTATCAGCACAAAGATCGATTATTGTCCAGGTCAAGGGTCTGAAATGTCACATATGTCGAAAACCCCGTAGAAAAAAGTGATCTGCCAGCCGACAAGAAAATGGTTACGAGGATTGTAATCTGACCCTGTGGACTACAGTGCCATTCGTTTGACTGTCTGCTGACCCCGGCTGGTTGCGTCCCCGACGAGCGCGGTTGGGTGGGGGGGGGGGGGGGGGGTGGGGGGGGGGGGGGGCGGCCGCGTCTGTGGCGCGCTGTACGCCTGCTGTCAGCCGGCGACGAGCTGGGTCGGGCGTCGAGCTGGGCCGCTGCCTCGTTTGCGTTGGAGACCAGTGACAAAGTGCCGATGTGCTATTCATGATGCCACAAATGTCTACGTCGCACACAAGTGAAGGTACTCCAGGCCGTAGGAGATGCTGTAACGCACTTTGTGACGTCATAGATCCGGGTCTGCGGCATTTCCTCGCGGGGGTACGCGCACTGCTATGAGCTCCGGGGCCGGAGCAACGCGTCCAGCTGACTCTGCTGGCCCCGACGGCCTTGTAACAGCGTGTAACACCAAAAGCCGAACTTTCTGGCCGCCGACGTCATCAAGCCTGTCATGTCAGCACAGACCGAACACGATACTGTATGGACCTGGCCTGTTAAAGTGCGGTCCAACCAACCACACCATGGGCCCAACCGACCACATTATGGGCCATGTACAGCCGAAGACGACGAGTCCGCGGCTCTCATTTGATCCAGCACCAGAACAGCGTCGAAATGCTGAGAATGCGCCGAGCACCGTCGTATTCGGTGAGAGTGGGCGACGCTTCATTTATGGCGTCCACACATTAAACGTTACCACAACCGCACTACACTGCGCTGGCGGTGATTTGGTGTTCATGGTGCTGACTTGAGGTCCTCTGCACTCATCAAGCCTTAGAAAAGTGTAGGTTATAATTACCAATGCCATGAAAAACTATTTAGTACATTTTAGTGCAAACCCCACATATCTGTACATATATGTACTTATCGATCTTTACTATGCATGGTCCATGATATTGCCTGTTCATTACCGCTCTCAACGTGTTTGCACATTGTATGTAGTGAACAATGTCAGTTTCCCGCGTTGGATTTGTATAAGCTTTTCTTCACATTTGCCCTGCCTCTTCTAGATAACAACCCTGTCGTTGTTCAGGTCTTGCTGCATTGTACCATTCCTCTGAAGTTATGATAACGATGAGAATGAGGAGAACCAGCCATAATGATTGGCAGTCCAAGCGTTTTGTTTTGTCTTGATAACATTATCACATTTGATGACATCACGTGGTTTTCACATTGAATATTTACTTCGTCGGATTGGTCTGTGCGTGCCAACACATGGTTGGAAATGCCGATATATATATATATATATATATATATATATATATATATATATATGTATGTATACAAATATATGCACCTAGATGTCTATATATACACACATATATACATATATGCACGCAGCTGTACACATATATACATATGGGACACGAATAGCAAGAAACGTCCAGGGGCTGCTAATGAATGTCAGTTAAGCATCATCTAAAAGTGAATGTGTTATGCGTAGATATCATGTTCGTTGTTAGCATCTTCCTACATTCCGTCTCCCACAATCAGCATTGAACGTCTGAAACCCCTGTGGAATGGTTACACTACTCTACCAGCTTTTGAGGGAACTATATGCATACAAATGTATACAAATATATGCACCTAGATGTCTATATATACACACATATATACATATATGCACGCAGCTGTACACATATATACATATGGGACACGAATAGCAAGAAACGCCCCTAATGAATGTCAGTTAAGCATCATCTAAAAGTGAATGTGTTATGCGTAGATATGATGTTCGTTGTTAGCATCTTCCTACATTCCGTCTCCCACAATCAGCATTGAACGTCTGAAACCCCTGTGGAATGGTTACACTACTCCACCAGCTATTGAGGGAACTTGAGCTCACGCATGTAAGAATCTACGAAGTCCATTTCTATTATACCAAAATACAGTATGAGAGAACCGAGGAGAAAGGAAATTTGGAGCAAACGTTACGTCTTTGGACCGACGCCTTACACACCTATCTCCATCATGCATAGGCCTGAAAATGCCCATAAGAACACTGTTCGGCTGCAAATGTACCTCGAAGGGAGAAGGGCTCACGACTACTTGGGGCCTAATATCCAAGACGAGTAAGAGGGCGGATGCGATGTGTTCAGAATCCAGGAGGATCCGCAACCTCGATACCACCAGCACTAGCCATCTTAACACGCTGCGACACAGTACGTTAGCGTCTAGATGTAACACCGGTCCCCTGCTTACCCGAGATGCCGCGCGTGAAATGTCACCGTAGCTGGCGTGGTTGTCGCTCTCTTCGACGTTTCGTTTAGGACACAACGAGTAATCAGCAAACTCCATGTTGTAATCGTCTTCAAAGTACACGCACCTGCAACAGCAAAACACATGAGCACATTAAAGCCAATGTGTGCGTTTGAACTCGCGTCTCCGGCGCCACAGACGAACGGTGACATTCCCCCAGATGCATTCCGAGGGAACTCTCCAAAAGGACTTCTCTTGGGGCATATCATCATCAGAGTCGGTCTGGCTCTCCGTCACGTGGTCAGCTGTTGCGTGGCGTTGGGTGGTGGCAGCGCGTATACTGTTCATGGTGTGTTCATCCACTCTGGGACAAATTGCGTTTTTCCATACCGTTACCTAAGAACAGGTAGCCAGGAGCCCCCCCCCCCCCCCTCTTTATACCAGCAACGCAATGAACCGCACGTTAACACCAGAAAAGATAAGTTCAAGTCCCGGCACTCTCAGCAAGGAAGAGGAAACAAACATAAAGAAGCAGGCGAAGAGGTGGTGCAGACCCGACAGGAATTGTGTTATGCAAAAGGCAATAACAATTTATTCATGAGAAGGCCTAAAGCAGCCATAGCCAAAGTCAGCCAATGACAGCCCGCTGGAGCCACCCAATAAGCTACTACCACTCACGCAGTGTTAGTAAGGTTTGCAGTCACGCAAGTCGAGGGACAATTAACTGGTCATTTTTGTGCTGGGTTTTGAGCCGGATGTCCAGAAAGTTCGCCCAGCTAAGCGAAGCTTGTTGCCGGTAAGAACTCCCGGAACCAGCGCCATGCATTTGGGTACAGGTGTATGAATATAGCTGTACCAGAACGTGATTATCAAGCATGAGAGAAGTTAAGCATGGACTGAGTTACATACTTGCAGGGCAAAAAATACAGTGTTTTCAAGTTTGCTGGTTACGTTAATATGCATTCACGAAATGCTTGTGGATGATGATATTAACGATGGCTTTTGATCTAGAGACCTCAGTAATTCTTGGAAAAAATGAAATCATGCCAAGGCAAGATGCTGTAAATAGTCTATAACTACGATTAGACAAAGAGTGGCCTAAATGTTTTACTCGTCTCATACCCATTCCGTTTGCTTTGTAGACCTTGTATATTTAATCGAATGATGCAGGAAGCTGTGAAGTTATAAATTTTTGCATCACAATTAACATTAGGAATTTAACGATATCCAATAATTTTAAATCTTTGTACAGTTTAAAGATTGGCTCGGAGCTTTGTGGAGAGTACACGTTCTCTATCAGACGCACAGCCTTTTCTGCAAAACTGCTGACCGGACTAGTTGAGAATCATAATAACACCCCAAATCGAACAGCAGTAATTTAACTAAGAAATAAGTAAAGTGGTATAGGGTAGATTTGACGTTGTTGTGTGAATTATGCCCCTAATCCCACTTATAATTCCAATTTTCTACTTAATATTCTTGCAACGAAATTAATGCGAACCGCAAGTTTGACAGATATTTCTATCAACACACCAAGGTATTCAATTTATTTTTCTCTTCAATAGGTGAATTGTTGATTTGTACATATAGTTGGAAATGCAAAGAAAGGGAGGCATAATTTTATCCAAATTCGTTTGATACGTTGAGTGAAAGAAAGCTGGCATCAAACCAGAAAGTCCTAAGAAGGAAAAGTGCATTGACACTGTTTTGAATTTCTCCAATACCTTTATTTTCGAAAATAATCGCAGCATTATCAGCGTAAGAGAGGCAAATCGTGTTACTGCCTAATTTAGGCAAGTGACTTACGTACATAATGAAAAGAATTGAGCCGAGAACTAATCCATGATACATGGTCATCTCTGGTCACCCTCTGCTTTCGGCAGCAGAGGGTGACCAATCACCAATGTGACCAATGCCACTGTGCGCCAGCTCAGGCTTCACTGACGTGAATGGAAACCAACAGGTAATGTCATCCACAGGCAATTTCGTTGCGGGTTCACCGGCTGTAGCCATGGCAGAAAGAGCGTGGAGATGTGTTGAACGGGAAGGTGTGGGATGCATGTTTGAGGTAAATGTTAAATGCATTTATATATAAAGTTGAACATTCAGTGCCAAATTCAAATCACTGGGTATTTTTGAGTTAAGCCTCTGCTCGGTGCCCAGATGCTTTGAGTATCTAAAGAATGATACCAGAAGCCGGTCTAACTTTGACGACTTTGAGTTTCAGTTTTTATGTTGAATTAACGACCTTCGATATACCAAGAGGTACCGGTTAAACTAGTTAAACTACGATATAGTGCCAAACAACGATCACATTGACGGTTCTCAATATTTCGAGCTGTGCCAAAGGACTACCTTAGGGTAGCGCAGGCCAGAGGCCCTAGTTTAAGATGCATGTTAGTTTGGTTAGGCCTGGAAACTCCAGGGACACCAGCTGGGGGTAGCATTTGCCAGACATGGGTTAATCCGCTGAAAGGAAAATTGATGGGGGAAAAGTAGCATATAAAATTAAGTGTGGCTCGTATCCCATAGTACTTTATGTAGGAGAAATAAAATGAAGGGGTTTAGAGAGATTTCATGAACATGCAGCAGACAAAAGTTTGCGGAGAGCGGACGTGTACACCGCTGGGGCAGCGTATGGTGCTCTTATTTTCAACTGTGGAGCACAGCGCACCAAATCAACCAACCATAACTTTATGGAAATTTAAGCAGCAGCTTGATAAAACGTGCTGGTGTTGCGAATGTTGCACATTTGTCTCCGTTCTTAGCTACACATGTCGCCTGGTGACATGGTTTTAACAACGTTGTGTGGGTACTTTATGCCTAGAAATAATGATATATTCCTTGAAATGGACACCCTACGGCAGGTTTCCTTCTGCCTTAACAATCGGTACGGGTCAACAAAACGTTTCGGCATTTCTATCGCGCACGGCGCGACGGAGCCGACAAAAAAGACGGCGGGCTCCATCCGAGACCCCGGCGAGTCGGTGACAGATGGCGCGCGGTCCGCAGCCGACGGCAGGCGGCGCCAGCGCAGCGCGTCAGCAGCTCGCGGCGCAGAGAGGGTGAGGGGCAGGCGAGGGTGATCGCCCCGGCGATCCGAAAGTAAGGCAATGGGGTGATCTTCGGCCGATGTGAGAGCCCAGTGGATATATATGTATATATATATATATATATATATATATATATTCGTGTGCTTAGGCAGTATGCTTTCATAAATGCAAATGCCGTTATACACAAGGGCAAATCATCGATCATGTTGACAAGAAAGCCGAGTTAAAACGATTATATTAAGATATCCTGAAGCTTAAAAACGAAGACAAGATAACTGTTAGTTAAAACCTGAAGGACCAGCTAGTCGTTAAAAGAACAAACAACCAGGAACTATCGCAAGAGCAAGTTGTTGAATGCGGACCTGCGTTTAGCAGCTCAAGAACTGAGAAATAACGAACAGGTCGTCGTAAGAAGGGCAGATAGATCCAGTATATTCGTCATTATGGACAAAACTTGTTATCTGAGTAAACTGGACCATCTCCTCTTTGACATCTCCAAGTTCACCCGCGTTACGAAGGATTCAACCAAAAGGCTGACAACGAAAGTCAACGGTCTTATCACTGCGGCAAACGCCGTAGTGGGCGGGTAGCACTTCACAAAGGTCACAGGTGAATGTTGAGCTGGTTATGCTTACGGCAACGAAAAACTCACAAAACGGACAACACCCGCGAGACCAATCATATTTCAAGTCTCCACGCCCACCTATCAGCTGGCAAAAACTTTAAATGGTATGTTTGAGTCATACACCACAGCAGAGTATAGCCTGAAATCAACACAAGAGTTCCTTGACATCATCTAGTCTTGCGATCCCAGTGGTTTATTTGCTTCGTTTTACGTAGACAGTATGTTCACCAACGTGCCTATTGATGACCCAATTCCAATTATACTTGACTGCGTCTACAGCCAACCAACCTTGCCACCATTGAAACTGGCGCGATTCATCCCCCCAAAATGCCTGATGTTCCACAACAGAGTCATCCTTCCTCTGTCCAAACGGGAAACTCTACCACCAAGTAGATGGTGTCACAATGGGGTCACCGCTCGGATGCCTGTTTGTAAATATGTGCGTGTGCTGGCTGGAGAACCGTGCCTCAAAAACCTTAACCTTAAACCGCACATGTGCTGCAGATAAGTCAATCACACGTTTGTTGCTGTCAGAGACGAGGCCCACCTCCACCAGCCTCAGACTGCCACGCATCGGCAATCGTCGTTACGATTCATAACCTAAGTGTCGGCCTGTTAAACCTGAATGTCGACAACTATTTAACTTTTTGACATCAACGTGGATACGAGCGACGGATCTTTCGTCACAAAAGTGCACCGTAAACCCACTGGTGCTGGCAAATGAATGAATGCGGCCACCGAATGCCCAGGGCGTTACCGCATGGTCGTCATTCGTTCGTTTGTGCGACGTACCCTGAAACATTGCTCCAGCTGGTCCACCCCGCACCACGAACTTGGACGATGTAAGCAACTAGTCGTTTATAACGGCTATTTGAACAGAGCCATTGACGAAAAAATTAAGTCCACCTTCAGTCGACGAAAACAGAAACCACTCGACCTGAAACAGCCCCATCAACTTTTTGTCATCGAAATCAAATGTCGAAATCAAATCAAATGTCCAAATGTCAAAAGTTGGATGTAAAATTTTGCGAAACACGGTCAAGACAAATATCAACCCGACTGAAGAAAACACTGAAATAAGACTCACCACATATCACGAGAGCATAACAACTAGAAGCCTTATAATGAAAAACAGCCTGGCAACGGACCAAAACCAACTACAACGCACCAATACAGTGTACGAGCTTGAATCCCCTTACCGAGGCTGCCGGCTCCGCAACTCTACCTACATTGGTATGATCACAACATTCCTATCACGACGCATGACTATGCCCTTGCGGGAGGGAGCGTCAGACCAACATAAGCGCAAGACCCACGACTACAAGCTCCTACGCTCTGACCTGACTGAAAACACGCTGATTCAAAAATCATGTCTCAACAAACGTCGTCTACAAGCTCTGGAAGCCAACCTCGTCAGAGAAAGGATGCCTGACTTAACAGAAATCTTAAGTCATGCACTACTTTGGACAGAAGGGTGATTCGATGCCTTCACCTTTCTATGGTGTTCAACTGACTGAAAAAGTGATAGGGGTCTGTATCTGTGTTGTAAGTTGCCTACATCTCCGGATGCATAAGCTGTTAACTGATGGTTGACCACTGATTACGTCTCGTAGAGCAAGCCTCGTATTTTGCCATATTCAAATATTTTCCGTCCAACCGTCTTACATTGTTTCAAGAATGACGAATGAATGTCCTTGAAACGTTAGCTAGCCGAGTCGTATTGTGTGTAGTAGGTATGTTTGTATGTATGTTTATATGTGGTAGAAATAGCCGAGCTGATTTATGGTTTACCGAAAACAACGAAGGATTTAATTCGAGCAATCGAGCAAACTCAGAAGAAACTGATTAAATCTACATTTATCCTTGCGTCTAACAAAACTTCCATATGTATACATGTACATATATACATACATATATATATATATATATATATATATATATATATATATATATATATATATATATATAGACATTGCACAGACATTGCCCAAACCATGTATGTGCCTACATCTATGATGTCGTGGAGACAAATCAGCATTGGCTGGTCAAACTGGAATCCGGGTGGACCACCTGACATAAAAATCATATGCTTGAAAAAAACATGAAAAAACGTGCATTACACACTCCACGAGGACTATTGGTGGAAAAACTCCATGTTGTGAAAATCGAGGTGAGGACATGTCCTCCTGGCCCCCGGTGGCCGCATCCACAGACTGAGCATGTCTCAGCGTCAACGGATCAAAGGTTCAGTCTGAGTGGACTAGCCCGGCCTGACACTCTCAGTCACGACGACAACCTTCTATTTGCAGCCAGTGATCGTGGCGCCATAAATCGCTGCTCAAGAAACAGGCATCAGTTATTTTCGAACGGTGCTGCAGTATTCTCCAGGTATTCCAATGCCAGCTTTTCGGAGGGGCGCGATTTTCCCGTATCCGCGCATTGTCACGAAAATTCACATTCCCGTTAAATAAATATAAAAAGGTTAAAATTTGCCGGTAACAAAATATCTACCAATATGAAAGCAAAGCAAAATATCTAAACCAAGACAAGGGTGAGACCTGCACCGGATCCTAAAACCCAAGAGCTACAGCGACACAGGAATACGACAGTTTTAACCAGACGAGACAAGACGTCATACTTGCACGAATATGTATCACTGCGTGCTGTCACATGTGTTTTCCACTGTTACACGGTCGCTACACAGTTTGCAGCGTCACACGGAATCCAGCGCAACCCGTACATCATTAGTTCTTGGGCGTTTTAACCCGCGCCCGTGCAGGTGGGAGGGAGTTGACTTGCAATACGGTTTTCAAACAAAGGTTAAAGACGAATTCTCGGAGGAACATAAAACTGCCGGAACTTGTTTACCCATCAATTTAAAATCCTTTGTGAAAATGTAAAGTTTTGGCCTACCAAGGACAGTGATCTATATCAGATCAAAGAGGTCAAGGTATAAAAAATTGGCCACACGTAACCTTATTGTAGGTCATTTGTCATTTTCAAACTTGTAATAATAACGAGGCATGACAGTGCCTACAGTTGGTATCTTACATTTCTTTGAGAAATGCGAGGTCACTGACATGAAGTCAAGTCCATTTTTGCCTTTTGTTCTTAAACCATGCAAATTGTTAAGCATTTTGTGTAATTGTGTCGTCTGTATATGAGTAAAAGAGTGTTCGCATACATGCACAAACATACATGGCTACAAAGCACATGACTTTCCCTCAGGTCATGACCAATTTCCGTGGGTATCTTCTGCAAAGCACAAACTAAGCTAAAATAGGCGGTCTTATTAGGTAATTTGGGACGTTTAATTGACATACTCCACTGGAAACATGTGGTAAAATGAAAATGCACAATGAGGTCACAATAGCTCATGGGAGGACATGCAATGTCATGCAGCGTAGACCAAAATCAGTGACCGATTTTGCCAGTAGCGGAAAGGCTAAAACAATGAATGCAACCTTTTCACCGTGTTTGCGAAGCCGATGACGCCTATTGTCATGCACCGAGGTACATGTTCTCAGTTTGTTACAGATGTATTGCCAAGCATCGAAGGGACAATTAGTAATGTACACAACAACTATGCAGTGGTGAGCGCCTATAGATGTACGACACTATTTCTGACCACAGAAAGGTCATTGTGACCAAATTGCTTTGGTCACATAGACCCGGATAGCACTTCATTTTTTCATTGGTATGGTCTGTAACTTTGACCTAAGTTGACCTCAGATTACACCTACGTCACCCTAAAATGGTATTTTTGTTACTAAAATACTTTAGTCCCACAGCTGCACTTAATAAAATAAACGTCGACAGCAGCATAATGTGAAGCAAATCATCGTCCTTGTAAGCTACTGGTAGACCAATTTTGAATGGTGACCTGATCTCACCTGACTTACGTAAGGGACCAGAAATGGTCGGAATAAACTTCCCAAGGTCTTGCCGCTTAACTGAAGTCATCAGAACGACCACTTTTTAGTTTTCGTGATCAATGGTGTCTTCACAATTGACCTAAGTTAAAACATTTTATGCACATTCTTCATGATTTGAAGAGACCTTCAGAACGGTACCTTTGTTTTTCTCATAAGGAGCCTAGAAATTGGAGATCCCAGGTGGACTGAACTATACCTCGACGAGCGCGATTATCTCAGACCCCCGGTCAGGCGCGGGTTGAGGTTGAGGTCAGATTTGTGCCGGTAAATCAGATAGAGACTTGAAACAACTGCAGTGTACGCATATACGCCGCCCACGTTCGACTCAGCTTACGCTGCGCTGTCTGGTACATTGGTTCGAAATTAATCACGCAGGAACCGGTAAAATAATCCTTAAAAAATTGTTATTGAATGCTGGCTATGAGAAACAACGAAAAAACAAAGAGACTGCATTACAAAAAAGGCATACATGTGGCTCAATAAGCCATCCTCAATGCCACCCAGATCTATTCATATTCTTGCGAATATTCCTTTTATAAACGAAATGCAGGTAACTGAATCTTACCAATATCACCTCCATTAATGACTATGACAGAGCGTGTACCTTTCGATCTAGATCATGTGTTCAATCCCCTGCATTTACTCGGCGATTGAGCGATTCGGCGCCGGCCCGATTTTGTATTTTGCAGTGTGGGCCTGTTGGAGGAGTGCACAATGTGCCAGGTCGTATTCAAAACCGCTGTTCAATTAAAAAGTCTAGTTTTTTATTTCAAGACTTCGAAGCACTCATTCGCGTTGGTACCATTCTGTCTCATTTGTTCTGCGACATCGACGTTAACTCATCAAAGCCAAGCTGGAGCCGTTCAATGTCCTGAAATTGCTTTCCACTTGGGCGAAGGAGTGATGTCACTCTTTGCGGGGAGGCCAAAGCATTATATCATTGCCGACATGTTCAACGTCACAGAAAATGGGTCGGAGCATATCACCTTTGACTGATCAGGAAACGTTCTCTATTCCTTCCTCTTTTTCCGGCCCTGATCACCGTCCCGCTGGTATGGTATTCTGTCAAAATACAACTAGCTCCTAATTCCATAATTCTTCAGCATCCACTGTCCACTGAAGACAACACTTTTTCATAGTGTGAGGGGCACACAGATAATGGTAAGCCCTGCTTGTGTTATCTGAATTGGTAGAAAATAAATCTTAGATGCCGAGTGATTGTTAGGAACTTCTCTCAGCCTACGGGTACCCAAGTATACTCGGTACGTCGACAGTCAGCAGACATTGCAGGCACTTAATTTTTACAGCAAATACGTGACAGGGAGTTGAAGAAAGCTAGGTCTGGGCCTGTTAACAGCTTTTCTTGTGAGATGCATGCAATGGGTGTTTTTGAACCACAATAAATCGTGTACTCATGACATGTCGAATTATGCGTATCATCTTTTCCAAAAAGGTTGCACAACGAATGTACCGCGATGTGGCACTCACCTCTCATTTGGCCAGTGTCGAGATCAGAGCTGGCGGATTACTGAAACACAGCAAACTCCGCAAAAAGGAGATACCAAGTGAATCGGAAACGTGCCAAAATTTTCCGCCTAGTATATCACAAAGAGTCCCTTTAAACCTGGCAACCCCGCCGTGACGTCATCGCGGAGCGCCCAGACAGGCCACAGCATTGCAAGCCGGTAGGATTGAGCCTTTTTTGGAGGCAGCCTTCGAGCAGATTAAAAGGGTGGAAACGGCAGAAACGCTTTCAGCATTAGGTTAAACGTGTGTTTTTTTTTCGTACGTTAGGTGTACTTTTGAAACTGAGTGCTTTAGCTTTGAATTGCAACTCATTTTATACAGGCGTTGCAACGCCAACCTAGGTGACGCCACTGGTACCAACACCTGGCTTTTAGATGGCGTCAGTGTTGCTCGTGGGCTGATGATACTCGTTCAGTTTTCCTAGATGCTTACATTCTGCTTGTCGAAGCGTTCTGCGTGTTTGAATGCAAGCTGTGCTCAACACCTTGCATGCAAAATGCCTTTCTTTTATTTTGTTCAGTCACCAAGGCATGTTCTTGGCTCAACTGCCTGCCATTCTAGTCTAAACGTCACATGATGTTCGGTCACTCTTCGGTGACTTGCATGTATCAACCTGCGAAGTTTGGTGTTGAATTAAAAACTTGAGTTGCCTCGGCATGATTTAAGCCTTTAACCCTCCTAAATTGGCTAAATATTGGACACATGACATCGACATGCGACATTCCGAACTCACCATCAACATTAGGTGAATACGTTGGCGGCAGAATAACTCATCCCCGAAAAACGACAATTCTCCCATGTCTGAGATGCAGGCCATATGCAGAAAGATTAAAAGCCTGAGCAAACTGGTAATTTCAGTGCATATGTTGCGATGTACAGGTTGTAAAGCATATGAAAAAAGACGTGCAACACACATATACAGCTCGATACCAGATAATGGCATATTTTCAGAATGCCGGAGGCGAGGAAAGCAGCAATAATACCAAAAGGGTCATAGCAGTGTACAAGCAAGGCGGCAAGCTGTCCGCATCGAGACGGACAGAGATGCACTGGAGCCTTTGCGTCCAGACCAACTAAGAGCACGATGAAGTCGGGGAGGCGTCGCCTGCTTTCTACGCATCAGAACTGCGCGTCCCAGAAACGCTCTCATTAGCTCCAGGAAACGTGCCGGATGTGGAATCTGCCCCCCCCCCCCCCCGCCTCCATCCAACCAGCGGAACAGTGAGGAGTTAGTTTGGTTGGCCCGAGACCGCCACTGCTAGCCAAATGTGTACACATTAATAAATCAGTGGCGGCGCTTCTTTGAAGGCATTTTAAACACCATCTTACCATATTTTAGACCCCAATGCAGCATCCTTTCAACAAAAAAATTCAGATGGCGATCAAAAGTCGTTTCACACCATACATTTTCAACGGATGTAATAGCCTGCACTTATTTAGACCAATACTCAACCATGTAGCCGTGGAAATTTGCGCTGAGTTTCTGATGATAGCGTGCATATCCACAATAACAGTTGGGTAGCATTTTACTCTGATCTACCCCATTAGAAGCATGATCTGGCAGAGCACTAGGAACTTTGACACTATGGCGTGCCAGACCCAGCCTAACCCGAGATTTGGGACGCCTGTTAAACTGGCAGCAGTTTTATATCAAGCTGTACATCGTTATTCAGGACTTTTCAATCTGGCTAAAAAATAGCAAGCTAATATTGCTTGAGCTTACGCTTTTCAAAACTCGGAAATGCGGGTTAGGTATTCACAACTGCCTGAAACATTTTAGGTTGAAGCTCAAGGTTAATCCGAACGAGCTGTTTTGATGAAACTCAAAATGTGTACTCGGCGACCCAGTGCCCAAGCTTTTCAAAACGTTGAGTTTGGGCATATAATATCTCGCGTACACGTCCAACTTAGCTTTCATAACCCAAAATGACGGAGGAGGGGGGGGGGGGGGGAGTCAACTCAACTCACTCCGCCATAAAAACTACACAAACGTGTCAACGGTTTCATTCTTAGCACATGACATCCAGTTTTGTGTTTTGAGCCCACATTCATAATGTATGGCTCTACTACTGTAACGGTTGACGTCCCCACCACCGCGGACGGCGGTCTTGTTGATCGCCGCCGCCGCCCGCGCCGGCCCAATATTATCATGCACTGTCCCTAAAAAGTCACTTTTCAGAAGCTAGATGTTATGGACACATTTCTATGTCAAAGCACGCGTAATGAATGTCCCACTCAAATGACACAAAAACTTGAGCACGATTGCACAACGTGCCGGAAAGATATCCCCGAAAAACCTTACAGAGCGCGATGGCGCCTCGACGGTATTCACCACCTTATAGACCTTCGTATCAGGAGAGGCTTAATTATTTTCAGAGCACGTGAAAAGAAAAGCATGCGTAAGCTGTACCTATGCACCTTCCTGGATTGCCAGCTCCCGCTTTAACGCCTAAAGGGCTGGCACCGCCACTGGAATTGCTTTCTTTTGCGTTGTTTTCGTTGCGCTTGTGCGCGGGGTCCTTCGCTTGAACGAGTAGTTGAAACCTCAAATCGCGTTCAGAACCCTCTTGCAATAAAATGCTTCGAGCAAAACCCTGGCTCCTAAAATCTTGAGCAGGCACTTTATGTCGGCAAGCAGGAAACCATGCCGTACTGTGCACCTTGTCCTGATTTCATTAAAAATTAATAATGGGGCGGTGACCGCCGCATTCTCGGTTCACGGTGCACCGCAACACAATTCTGCACAGGTCATCTTTAGCGATGTGAATCAGCTAAAGATGACCTGTGCACTGTGCACAAAAACAACACTTTACGCGTTAAACGTTATGCCGCGAACTTATGCCGTGCTGTAAGATTGTGGAACCTGTGCCCGTAACCATGACAACGACAGCAACAACAATGGATTTTGTAGCGGCATCAAGTTTAGCACTCCAGAAATGTTTGGCATGCATCAGAAATGTCTATTAAATTGTTCCAGTCAACCTTCCTATATATTCAAGACAGGAAAAGTCATCAAGATTTTACAGCATACACCAAGTTTTTGGGATTGTATTGGATCAATTTTCCACGCTGTCATTCATACATACAGGGGGCCTATATCATTATTCATACACATAGGTTCAATTTTCCATACATATAGGGGCCCCATACTATTGAGAGAAACTACGTTAGCCCAGCGATCTAGCTGATGATGATGATGATGATGATGATTTGGGGTTTCAGGGCGCATCGACTGCTATAGGTCATGCAGCGCCCAGCGATCTAGCTGACTAAGACGCCGTATCCAGTATATATAAAATCTGTTCCCCACGAGTACGTCACTGGTTACTAGGTTATAACCTTAGATCCAGTAACCGAAACTACCTCTGATGGTTGAGGGCACATCCGTACCAGCGACGAAGCAGTGATGTAGAGATGCTACTAGAGATATCATATCCAGCATGTTATTGTCGGAAGTCATTGTGTTTTGAGCATATATTTATGATGCAAGGCTCCGTCGATGTAGCCTTTGAATATATAAACCTCTGTTGATGGTTCACATCTGGCGTTTGTAGCGCGATTTCCAGATATAACGGCCGTCAATTGGCTCTCAGATCAATCCTACGCAAGGTACAATGACGTGATCAAACCACGACGCATCAAGGAGCGTATTTACTAAACCGAGAATTGTGCTGTATATAGCAGTAGCCTTAAGAAGCATACGAATAGTTGTAAGTGAGCTTGTTTCATCATATCTGATGCTTGCTTCAATAGCATAAAATATGAAACGTTTTCTTGAAATTATCAACAAACAGCATTCGTGTGTTGGTTGTCAGACCCATTGGTTTAATATATAGATAACTGCAAGCACTTCCGTGGCTTGCAACCGCTGCTAGACTGATGAAGTATGCACGTGCCCTCGTCTCTCGACGCTCATTTACGAAGGTGCAGAGTATCTGACTGAACCAGATTGATAGGTGAACATGCACTCTCAAATTGCCGCAATCTTAAGCGGGAAGCAGTGTAGTGCAAAAAAGACGTTCTGAAAATATACTAATGCCACTGCAGCGCCAGGTCTCCGCACCTCCGTTGCAGGCACCGCTAGCCCGCACAGCCCGAAATGACGTCGTGGCTGGAAGGCTGGGACCCGCTGCGTCCGGGCCAACCATCTGCTTGCCGATCGGAGGTTCAGCCAGTCTTTCGCTTTGTTCGAGGGTGCGCGCCCCGAGACGGGGACAGGCAATCCCTCTCCACCCAGTCGGAGGCCTGGCGTGGGGCGGCAGCCAGGTCGGAAGTCAATGGGGTGAAGCGTCACGCGCCAGACAGATCAGTAGTATACACACAGGTCCGCGGCGTAGTGAGCCACACTCGACAAAACCGCGGGTTATCCACGACAAACATGGCGCTTGAATAGAACTTGAAAGTTTGATCATCGTGACTGGAAGGTCGTGTTTTCTTGTCCCCTCTCCACTTGCAACAGAGCCGATACCATCGTTTGACACGCGCTCGGGTGGGGGTCAGATTGAGCCCCGAGAGTTTTCCAAATTTGTTTCCGAACGGCGCGGCGTACCCGCGCGAAATGTTGCATAGCTGTAGACAATTTAATAGCGGATCGTGTGGTATCAAAAACTTAGGCGCACCTTGTAAGGTCTCTGACCTACGGCAAGTCAAAGACAGGCCATGGATTCAAAGAAGTAAATTTCCAGGGAATCGTTTAGTCTCGTACAACGAAGGAGTGTTAGGCAAGGCCATACATTTCTGAGACACTTTCTTAGAAAACACAACAATTGAGTAACGAAACTCAATTGACATAGGATCAGGCTTAAAGGTCAGACCAAGGTCAAAACCAACCTCTTTTTATTATTCTAGGGTTTACTGTATGGGGTAGCTTCTGGTGCTCATTTCGAATCTATTGATGACAGGAACCGGACAAAACATCTTCCATGGACTTCCTAATGGTCAAAAAAGGTCACTGACCTCAAATGACCCAGGTGAACATTTGGCTTTTAGGACTATGCAGCCTATGGTAATCTTTGTCACCATGGCCTTCAAATGTCAAACAAGGTCACCGACCTTAAATGAACATGTGACCTTTTGCTTGGAGCAGGTATCTAAGCTCTAGCGACACTTTGAAGACCAAATAGTAGTATGACGTTGTTTGACCTTATTTGACCCGAAGGTCATCACCTAGGATACTCAAAATTTGATCTAAGTGAGTTCACGTACAGGTCAAGACACCCTGCGAATTTGGTGTCTCTAGCTCTTAGTTTCTGAGACCTCGGTGGGCCAAATTGACGCCCCCCACCCGAGCGAAGGCTATTCAACCGGTCACCCGAGCGCGTGTTAAATGATTTGTACTCGGTTCCCGGCTTACTCAGTCAAGGACAGCATGTTCACTTAAGATCACCTGTCGGCCCGTACAGCTGTCAAGCCGTGCCGCCCCGCGAATTGGTCTGTTATGACGTTGAAAGCAACTAGCATGGAGACAGTCCATGCCGACCAACGCGTTTAATAGGTCTCAAAACACTTCTAGATGAAGTTTGTACAGGCGTGGAAACTCCGCATGAAACGTCGGATACCATTGGTAAGGATGATCATTTCAGCCCTCCAATCATATCGGTGAAGCCGGTTAGACTGGAATAATTGCATAAACATTGCAAATAACTCGAAGGTTTGTGTCGCTGGCCGGAAAAAACGTATCTGCATCATTACTATTACGCTTATGCTCACATTGTCTCCATGCTGTCCCAAATGTGACACGTGCGACGCAGAGCCACGCCGCAGCGGACAACGCCGTCTCGTGCTGTAGCAATCAGCTTTCGTTTACCCTCGATACAGTAGGTGGCGTCGGGCCGCCAACAGGGACTCGAAAATTCGGGGCTTACGTCATGGTGGCCCGACCCAGGATTACATCAAGGGGGTAGAGGGCACGCAACGTTGTGGGGCCCCGAGAGTTTGGGGCCCCTCCAAAAAATATCCTTGCATTCCGGTCATTAAATCTTGAGATAAATAGTAAATGCAAGCGCTTGCGCGCTTGCTCCGCTGCGCTGATGTAAAATTTGTACTTTCATTATTATCTTTTGCAGTTGGAATAACGGTTCTAGGTGCCCTAGTTGCTGAGATGTCGCGTTAAGTGTTAAAAACACTCGGCCGCGGGCCGCGCGGGGTACTGGCGGTCTCTGGCGGCCGCCGGCGGGAGCGCGCGCATTTCGCCTGCGCTCTCTGCAACACAGGCAAACCTATTCCATACGATTGACGATTGATCGCGGGACGTGACTGGTGATTTTTGCTGTCGGCCTGTGAATGATGGCGGTACGCACCGCCGTCGTATTAGACGGCATTGTATTGTATGGAAGCGTGAAAGCCGGCCGGTAGCGGCCAAATCTATATTGCTGGCTCGTCCACGCCCTACACACAGCGCGTGCGACACGACAATTCATGCGACGTTATTGTCTGCTCAATTTCTCATCAATGCATGCCAGTACCCGGTGGTTCCGTGAACTGGGCACCGAGATGTGGCGCAAAGCGTGTAAACCCGTGGAACGGAGCAAAAGCCAACTTCCTGGCTGGTGTGTGCCCGACACGTGTATCGTGCCACCCCGCATTTGTGACACCATGGAATTTCCCGTCCAATAGCCTATCGCAGCTGGCCAGTCTCGTGTTCATATGTGCCATACGAGCTGAAATCCCGCGTACATCGTGAACATAAACGAAATCGGAAAAATAGAGCTACGTAGCTAATCTATACGTGTCACATGACACGTGCAGCATGACATCGTACACGTTTGGGTGATTGCCCGTTAGATCGCCCATCGAAGCATGCCAATCTCTACGTACTTTATACCCTGGTTTCTGGAGATATCACGAAAACTTTAAGCTCCACAAAAGAGCAAAATCGTGTAAATCCATAGCTGAACACTTGGGCGCCATGACATGTGGCGCTGGTCACCAAACATTATCATCTCACTCATACCATTCATCACTGAAGCACGCCAATTCCACGTGTTTTAGTGCCATATGTGCCGAAATGTGGCACAAAAGGTGCAAATCTGTGGGAGAGAGCAAAATCCATCCGTGATCCCCTGTCCACGTGTCACCGTACCATTTCAATTATTAAAACTTAGCATCTTGCAATTTGTCCTGCAATATGCAGCGCAGCGATGCGTTGCACAAACTCACGATGCAACTGAAAGTGTACCCACGTCAATTGCGAACGTTGGGAAACAAAATCCGCGCTTGTACGCGCAAGGCGACCGCAACGCACAACGCACCACCGATCGCCATGCCTGATCCGAGATCGTTCCTGCGGACTACCCGCCCGCCCAAAGCCCTAGAACAGAAGGTTTAACCAGGGAGCTAGAACTGCTTTTGAACTAGGATGGGAGGGAGGAAAAATTCCATTGCAAAAAGACCGTGCGGGAGTTAAAAAAATAATCACAAAAGATGGAATTTATGAGCTCGTGACTGATGCTTCAGCAAACAAAGACATCTATTTCAAGTTAGCATGGACGCAATATCATAAACCTGACAAAACTTCTCGGCTTTTAACATCTTAAGCCGTTAAAGTGAAACGGAATACATCGAAGCATAGTAATTTCATGACAGTGTAATAAGCATAAGCAATTAGTAACACCAATAATTTGATGCTGTACTTTGCACTTCCCTTCCACAGCACTTTATCACAAAAAAGCAGGAGAATTCAATAACAAAGTAACATAAAATTCAACAAGCATAAAACAGTCAAACCAAAAAAAAAAAATCCTTGGACTTCTACACATCAGCCCATCACTAAGTCAAATGCAATAGACATACCTCTGGCTTTTGTTAGGATAGGGTCAGGGAAAGCAAACATTTTGTCACTGTTTCTTACAAAATGTCAATGCTTATTCCATGAAAGTAGCCTAACCATGCCTAACGTAAAAAGGCCTTACTTCATCTCATCCTGTCTAGCCTGTTTGTATCACAGCAGCAGTTGTGAGTTACTGATTCTTGCGCAATTCCTATTGCCACTTGCCATGCACTTAACCAACTCAACCTAACTTAGAGTAGCCCATATGTCGTACATCATCTCAACTCACCTATCTGTTGACATCAGTACTTGTGATAAAAACATGGTATAGCTAATTTTTGGCTGGTTTCAACTTGCATTTTTATTCAGTTCATTTGTGTATGCTTGTTGACATCAGACAAAGCTGACAACACCCAAATCAAAATACTTGAAATCACTTTGAACAACTTATTTGATTGCCAGGGTTAACCTATCTCAAGGCCAATAATGGGTATGCTCCACAAAATAATCTCTCTTCTCCAAAAGTAACATAACCTTTAGATGGCCATGCCAGTATTACTCCTTGCCTTTTCAGCTGCAGCAAAGGCATCTATTTAGGCTTGTCTTTTCCTATTTAATCACAAAGTTTGACATGTTGGCTTCACATTTTAAATGGAATGGCCTGAATATTTGTCACATACTAATATTTAACTCATATTATAATTGCTATGCAGCTTAGAGTAACCCCGTGTTAAGAATATAGTGCATACATACAGTACAGTCGTGTACCAGCCAGCAAACCGTGCATTTCACCAACAATCAACATTTTAAGCAACAGATGGTACCTCTTAAGGCAATCCAAGGGAAAGGAAGGACAAAGTGGTATCACACTCGTATGATACCAAGAAAAATAAAAGTAGTTAAAAAAATATAAAGACTGATACTTTTCTGGCAAAATTTTGTAATCAGCTGATCTGACTTAAAATCCGTTAAAATAAGTGCTCAAATGGTGATATTCATCTTGTAACTTTAATTTGGAAAACATTTCTTGAATCCTTTACCCCTGCATTTCGGAAGTGATGCAATTTAGTGGTCAAGTTTCCTCGGGGAAAAATAAATGCGTGGAGTACAATTATCTACCAGGCCTTGCTGGTGTTTGCACCAGGCTCTGCTTTCGTGGTGTGGTAGTGAGACCAAAAATAGGGGATGCGTGAAAACCTTGCATTTGGCACACAGCTGCCGATTGTAATGCATTTTGTAAACAAACTAAACTTAATGCGTGCAAGCGTCTGGAGTCGCTGGAGTTCTTGGGCTTGGAGGTACCTGGCGCTCTTGCTCTGTGCATACATAGACCCGATTCAGGTGCAGGTGAGGCAGGACATAGCCATAGGTGTCCAGGTTCTGTGGAGCCTCGTTTATGCTTGGTGGTTTGAAATGAGCTCGGTTTCGGATGACATCTGAAAACCTCAGGAAGGGAAATAGGGGTTTGGCATGTATGATTAGACAATGTCAGGCGGGAGTGAAAAAATTCACATAAAATATGGGAGAAAGGAGTAAAAAATTCCTCCTCATAGGGTGTTGCTTTAAACCCAAAGTCAGCAATTCTAGGACATTGGGTTTAGCCGTCCGGCCAAATTCCGCTGCTTCGACTGATGACGTCACAAGTGTTATGGGGATGCAACGGTCAACGGCAGATACATGCCTACCGCAGGTTATTTGGCTTTTTGAAACGGTTCTAAGACTGGGCGCCGTTAAATATCTTTGGTTGGATCATAACAAGTCTATTTCTTCTCCAAATAGCCTACAATATCAGCTACAAGGTTTATCAATCATTAATTGGCTGGCGTCCCAGCCGAGTGCCTCGGACCGGAAAGCCGGGAGACAAAGCTCTCACAAAGTTTTTTTCGGAAATTCATTGCCTGAGTTGGAAATATATATGCAAACGGAAAGAGCCAATGGGCGCATCCTAAAGAAACAACAATTATAAATTATGCTGACATGGCAGGTCAAGGTCAGGGCAATTGACTACAGAACTCCATTACATGTTTGCAGGGGCTGGGTTAATTGAGGCGTTCCATTTCCTCGAAAAGTGTATGCTCTTTGGCTAAATGAGAATGCTGTGTCGCGAACATGTAGATGCCACAATGGGGTCAGGTCGAGGTCATTCAATAGGTTAGCGTGATAATTTGCTGTATTTATGTGACGCGTGATTCAAAGTATTTTCAGGAGCAGTTGGATCGCATTAAACAGCTTAACCGTCAACTACAATTTTTTTTGCTGGTCATTACGTAGTCAAGATGAAGGTAGGATGTAAAGATGAGGTCATGCGAGGCCAACATGACACGCAGTATGCTAGCCGTGTCATGCATGTTACCGGATTGTTTATCCCACAGAAATCAAAAAAATCACTTTTAATCTTGCATCGGGTCATCTCAGGGCAAGAAGGGATCAAAACCTGTTGTTTGTTACAACTTACTCTGACATTTGAAGGGCATTCATTAGCCATGGGCAGGTTAAGGAAATTTATTTTGAACCTGCTGCATAAAAAGCTACCACTCTGCTCACGTCTTGCTTGAAATGCAGATTTCATCATTTTAAAAGGGGTAGAAGTTTCAATTTGCCAGCAATTGCCAGCTTCAACCTTCGCTGTTGCCGAGGGCTATACATGTCCGCTTGTCGGGTCAATCTGATACTAAGGAGCCTTCCGCATTGCCCTTGATCTCTTTGCATTTTCTCTGAGGGCCCTACTCTGCTTTCAGAACCCTGTCTACCAGCATGCTGGGACACTTGTCGATCGGGGGCCCTCCACAGATTATTTATATTCGCCCAAAAGAGCCCAAACGTTATAGCCGGGTTATGCATGTTATCCATATGTTAACCCGCTGCGGCACTGTCGGTTGCTCAGGCGCCCTTCTCAATGGTTTCGGGCTCTTTCCTCTTGCTCGGATGGCCCTGCGCTGTTACTGGGGCCCGCATCAGTTGACGCACTGAGGCACTTGATGCTCAGTGGTTCTCTTCATTAGCCTACGCATATTCCCTGTGATCTCGTCTGCCTAGGACTCGTCACTCCTGTCGGGACTATTTGTTTTAAAGGGAATGCTACGCAGTTGGGAAATATTGATATTGTGAGTCATCATTGTCATGGTCACCGCAACTTGTATGAGATGATGGGTGCGGGGAAAGGTGGAGAAGTATTGCTGTTGGTTTCCTGGATGGCACTTCATAATATTTTTATCATAAGCCTTGTGTGTACCGGTAGCTTCATCACATCCTTGCATTTCGCCCATCTAACCATACCTATATGCACTTGCCACGTCTCCAGCGTTGTGCAAGGTCAGCAGGTTTGCAGTGTCATTTTACTGCATGCAATATTTTCTTTTATTATACGTGTGCTATTACTTGTGTGAACAATATTTTTGAGTGAAGCGGCCTGATGGCTGCAGCATGTTGCATGGCTGTGGAAGCAGAAGACGTGTTTGCATCTGTCACCTGTGTTTTGTGGATTCCCAAAACAGGTTGAGCAAGTGATGTCACTTATTGGTTGTGTGTTTTGCTGAAAGTGATTTGTATGTGGTTCCATGTGTTTTGGTCAGTCATATGTCAGATGCGGAGTTAATACAAAAATGAACGCGCGACCCATATTTTCGTGATGAAATTGATCATGAAATTAGCGGTTATATCAGGGTTGACTATTAACACACGCACGGGTGGCAGGCTGCATAACCCTCGCTCGGGTGGGGGAGGGGGGGGGGAGGTAATTTGACTCCCTCTGAGATCTCAAGAACTATGAGAGCTAGAGACACCGTCTTTACCATCCACCGTTGTCATCTTTGCCATACAAATAACAATGCTGTGGCAACTATTTCATAGCAATGTTACCCATTTATTACTTTCTGCATGCCACTTTATTTCCTGCCACAATTTATGAAGAAAATAACTGCTGTGCACATCACATGATAACAATGTCAGGGATACAGCACTACTGGCATGGATAAGTCGACAATACAGTATTGAACGTCTTGAACTGTCCTTGGCAGGTTTCGGCAGGTTTCATGACGCTATATGCCAGTCTTGACAGCATGTCGTGCTTTGATAGTACTAATCTGCCCTGAAAGCTGGCGATCGCCACGCTGCGTATGTCAAAAAGCCCACAGCAGCTTCTGTTACGACCAGTCCAAGACAAAAAATGCACGAACAAGCCATTCACTAATCCGCCACCTAACACAGCGCCCGCGACGTGAATGGCCGGTTGACGTCAGCTTTCGTTCTTTTCGAGGTATCCTTTAGGTCTGGCTGCCAGATGCTGCCAGGTATTGCTGTCGTCACCAAACGATTCCATGAGGCCATCAAACAATGACGTGATGGGGCGCATTTTTACCAACTTCGAAATTTTGCTACTTAGGGTCGTTTCTAACCCTTGATAGCTTACCGATAGTCACGTGTAAGCTTTTTCCAAAATAACTGATGCTTATCTCAGTATCTTCAGATATGGAACATTCACTTTAAAGTACCACTTTTGAGTTGTTTTAACATTTGTCCGCAGGCACTGCGGACGTGGGGGCTTAAAATTGGCATATTAACGGGAGTGGCGTCAGTGGAAATGAATGTTTGTGACTGGCACTACCGGTGGCGTAAGCTATTAACCAAAAGGTCACTAGACCATTTGATATGCCTGCTTCCAAAAACCAACGTTTGCATCGAAAAGAGACGCCCTGCATGGGAGAGGAACCAAAGGCAAACTAAGACGCTTGGTTTAATTTGCGTTATAGTTGCCTCATATTTGCATGCTGTGGCTCTTAACAGGGACACAGCTAAGTCGTTTTCTTTTCAAGAGATGTAGTACCAAAATATTTTTGTCAGGCTCTCTTATGGTATAGGTTGAGGGGCGTCGATTTGTCTGCATATGATCCAGTCCTGATTCGTAAATTTGCAGTTTTATAATCCAGCAGATGTTCTGATTGTAATCATATTCAACAACATGGTAAGCTGCTGCACATTGTAATGAGAATGGGAACAATTTAATGTGTTGAATTATATCGATGCATCACTTACAGCAAGTGTCTGCAAGGCCGCCAGCGATATTTTAAGGTTTACCGAGTGCTGGCGTTGATCCGATGGCCTCGGCCACCGGATCAACATTCCTTGCATGATAAAGTATGTTCCACATTTGGATAAACTAAAGTACTTATCATCTATGCTTAAATAAGCTCTCTATCTATTGGTATACTTTGAAAGGGAAAAGGCTGTCTTAGACAACACAATTTTTCAATTTAGCAAATATGCTCCTCAATATGCCATTATTTGATCACGCCATTGTACCATGAAAAACCATGGTTTTAGATCCAACCAATGACCGTCATGTTTAGAAAAAGTGTTCACGGACGCCAGATTTGAACAACCTGGCAATGGTATTTGTATCGGGCTTGATCGCTGCATGACTAATGGAATGACAAGATCTAAATTACGTTTTTATGACGTCATAGACGCATGGGTGACCTTGAAATAGTCTGCCCGAAATAGCACATATTCGCATGTGTGTGGCTCAGAAGCTAGAGGTTTAGGTCTTAAGAAGATCAGGGCTGTGACCGGCACCAGATGGTTTTTAAGATGGCTATTTCGGTTCAAAACCGCCTAAAATATGGAAAGCTATTTTTAAGTTTTCGTAGCATTTATCACACAGACGTTTTGACCAATGCGTGTATTGCAAACATACACATTAGCATTTCATGCAAAACACACCTATTGATATATCGTGCAAAAGCAAAGCCAATGAAAATTACTTGCATGGTGGTGAGCGGAGTCATTTCTCCCGTCGGAGCAACTGCTCCGAGAATGAATTCTGAGCTATTTGAAAGAAATTCTAGAAAACGAGCGCTGCAGATGCAATCTGACGTCATGCAATCACCCGTCTGACGTCACAATGTGTGAAAAGTACAAAAGGTGGCATACTCCCCGTTCATGCAATACTTGGCTCAGATGTGGCAACAGCCACACAGCTGTCTGCCGCCTTCTGATTAGATGGGTGGGGGGGGGGGGGGGGGGGGGGGGAATACATTGATAGATACGTTAGCGTAGTTTTCCAACGTGCACTGGCAGCACTGAACCGGGCACCAGGCTGGCAACGCCCAGTACCGGGAGGAGGCAGAAACGGGCCTCACCTGGCAACCTCACAATATGCACTGAATCTTTGTATGAAACTTGTTAAATCGTAAAAATTAGTAGATGAAATAGGAGAGACACATACGACGTAGGTTTGCAAATCATGCCGCAAGCATCACCGGCTCCCGTCCTGAAGAGCTTCACTTGACAGGCTCCCGTTCTGATGCACTTCACTTGACGGGCTCCGGTCCTGATGCACTTTATCTCACTTCACTCAATCCTTCCACATGTTCTTTTGCAGTGGAAGTCAAAAGAGAACATCCCATTCCACTAACATGGTTAATGCTTGCACTCCGGTGGAAAGCGGTAAAGTATTGCAGGAGCTGAACAATCTCTTAGTAAGCAACTGTAGAAAACTTGTCATCGTGCGAAATGGCCCAGCAGCCGGAGCGCTGCTTTAAAAAAATCGAAACCCTATCATCAGAATAAGCACTTAACATAAACCAAGCGAACACGTACATTGTGCTTATGAAAATATAGGCATTGCGTTCGATTGTTTAGTCGCGTGCGTGTAGCTTCCTCGCACGAAAACGCAGGGGAAAGGGCATTTTTGTTGTGGGTAGTATATCGTACGAAAAACATAATATACACCAACCTCATAAGCGATTTTGATAACAAAAACTTGCGTCAAAAGACACGTCCAATCGTTTTGGAAAAAGAAATAAGACTGGACGCACCCGCTTTAAGTTCCGCGGCTTGCCTTGGCGCCTGCAGTGTGGTAAGTGGCCCACCAACCGATGACTTCGCTACACGTGATGACATCACATCACGTCATGACGTGATGACGACAAGGTATTCTGAATTTAACTGGCCATCAATAAGTGGGCGGAGCTGGATTCAATGCTCGGACCAGGCACTCAACGTGCACGACATGCCTACAGCTGCGCCCTTACGATCGTTCCGCTGGGATTGCATGATACAAAAGCCCAACAAAGAAAGATTAAAGCCCAGTGATGTGAAAACCTTAGTATACCAGAACAATCTAGCGTGAAAACGTGCTGTGGTTGCCAACCTAAGGTCCGAATCTAAAAATCCTCCAGCGATTCCGTTTAATGTTTTGTGCCCAACAACGCGCCAGACAGTTGATCCTGACCGATTGGAGGACCTCAATATCACGGCACAAGGTGCCCCCCAGCCGTGTCCGGCTCGCTCGTCACAACTCACCTGGGCGGCCGCTGCTGGCCATGCCCGTCCGTCCACTGCTGCATTGGAGGCCCGACGGTCGGCCGGGCGGGACCGCTCGAGCTGCTCAGTGCCAGTCGGCACCGGGGAGAACGTCAGCAGATCCCCACGCCGGCCAGCCGCGCTCCCGAGGCTCGGCTCGCTGCCAGTGCTGTCGTGCTGTAGCCCACCGCCGGCTTTTCTTCCTCGTTCTCCTGCAGAAGCCGCCCGCCGTCCGCGCCTCTCCCTTCACGTCCGGCGGTCGGTACAGGCGAGCAACGCGTGGCTCCTTGCTGGCACGCCGTTCGACACGTGACGTGACATCGATTTGAGCCGGCTCACGTGTACGGCGCGCGCGGAGCACGTGTCTGCCGGCCGCGCCGCCGCCACACGCCAAACACGGAGTTGGCCATCGCCGGGTGGGCTGCGTACACAACTGCGGGCGTAGCACATCGGCCGGAAGTGCGCGCGGTGATCGGATCAACGCTTCCTTCCGGCTAATCTTAAGATATCGCCAGTTGCGTTGGAAACACTTGCTGAAAGTGATGCATTGATATAATTTCACACATCAAATTGCCCCCATTTTCATTACCGTGCGCTGCAGTTCGGAATGTTGTTGATTACGACTGCAATCAGGAAACGTGCTTGATTAAAAAAACCGCGGCAAAACAAAGAATCAGGACCGGACCATGTTTCCACTTCCGCAGGGCCCATGGATGCAGACAAATTGAATCCATTCAACTTATAGCATAAGCGAGCCTACTTAAGATATTGCGGCGCTACATCACTTGAAAAGAAGACGAACCGGCGAAAGCATCTGATATTTTTAAACAGTGTAGTTATTTTACATCGAAGTACTGCTTTGCCTGCTGCATGGACGGCTGCGATATCGCGTTGCTTCTGAAGCAGCATTTCCCTCTCGGCCTTGAAATGCAACGTTGTCGGCTGCCCACATCGGATCGGAGCTGACTGCTAAACGTCGATGTTGTCGGATAGTCAGCCTGTCCTTTAAAGCGAATGCTCCACGTTTGAAGATAGTGGGGCATGCATCAGTTTGACGAAATAGGTGCACTTCCAGGCATACTTTTAGGTGGGAAGTATTGCTATAGACAACACAGTTTCTCTTTATAGTAAGTATGTTCCGCAATGTGTTATTGTATCATTGCATTATCATGTCACCGTATACCTGGGATCTCGAACTTCAAGACGCCGTGTGAGAAAAAATACGGTTTTGAACGTCTGGCCAAAACATGAAGAATAGACACTAAATGTTTGACGTTAGGTTAAATGTGAGGTCACCAGAGATCACGAAAGATAAAAAACGGTCCGATAGATGCATTTAAAACCTAGGTTAAGATGTCGAGATGGATATTTAGGGCCTGTATATAGGCGTTCAGGTTGTGGGCGTCTCTTCCGACTATTTCTGTTCCCCCACATCGATCAGGGCAGATCAGGTCACCGTTCACAATTGCTGTACTAGAAGCCTACAAGAGAGATGCTTTTCTTCACAATGTGCCTCTGAGAAAGTTTATTTCATGGGATGCAGCTGTGGGCCAAAAGTACTCCAGACACCAAGATGCCTTTTCAATGTGATCTGGAAGTCATGTGGGGCAGCTTAGGTCAAGTTTATAAGCTATCAAAATGACAAAGCTGAAGTGCTAACCGGGTCTATGTAACCGGCATAGTGGTTGTCTGTGGTCAGAAAAAAGATATTGTACATATGCAGATACTCAAGATCCCATAGCTGTTGTCTACATTACGTAAGGTCCTTTCGACGCTTGGCAATGTATTTGTGACAAGCCGAGAACAGTTACGTTGGTTCATAACATCAGACGTCATCAGCTTCACAAACACGATAACGACGGGGTACATGCGTTGCACCTCCGGTTCATCTAGTCTCTCCGGTATTGGCAACATAGGTCATTGACTTTGGACGATCTCATATGACCTGTTGTGACCTAATAACCTGATCATGCGTTACAATAACATAAAAACATGCTTTCATCGGAGCTTTCGGAATCTGCTTGTAAAATTATCAAATACACCTGCCTATTTTTAGCTTAGCAGGTGTTTTGCAGAAAAGTACCCATAGGAATAGGTCATGACCTGGGCCAAAGCCATGTGCTCTATGGTCATATTGTGGTTATGCATGTAAGTTAGTACTTATTTCCTCAGATGCGAAAGACCAGGACTGCACAAAAGTGGATACAAAATTGCATTATGCACGAAAATAGCAACATTTGTCCCGACTTCAGGTTACTGATCTCGTATTTTCCGACAAATGTGAAAACACAACCTTTAGTTACTGTCATGTTTCATCATTATGACAACTTTACGGAGTGGCAAATGACCCTCAAAAAGCGTTATGCGTGGTCGAAGTTTTTAGAGGTCCACCTTTTCGACCTGACCTAGGTCAAGGATCTCGGTAGATCAAGGCTTGACATTGGCACCAAGGATATGAAATTGATGGATGAACAGGTGCAGAAAATGTCGTCTCGCTGCAAGCGTTCGTTTTTGACCTGTACTCGAAAAACCGTAGGGAAAAGTTAACTCCCCTCCGGTCGGACGCGGGTTTAAAATGGCAGGGCAGTAAACTGCACCACATGATCTCCAAGACGGCTATTTCAGTTCAAAACCCCGTAAAAAATGTGGAACACTGCCTTCAATGTAACAAGATCGGCCCACCGCGTGCGTTCCGCCCATTCGTCTGTTTCCGCCCGCCGCCGCGCCAAGCCGTGTTCGCCATGCAGTGTTCCTCAAAAACCGCTGCTACTCCGAAACCAGGAACGCTGGGGACACATTTAAGTGTCAAAACATGTGCAATGAATGTCTTATAGGCTGCTGAAAATTTGGGCGCGATTGCACAGCATACCGGAGAGGTATTTTCAAACAACCTTAGGAGCCGTCGCATACACCCCTCCCCCTATCAGGGGGGGGGGGGGGAGGCGTTAATGTCTGTTTCGAAATGGCTTCGAAAAGGTTTTGAGCATGGCGCTAGCATTCTTGGCCGCTCAGTTGACGTTAGTCTATAGAAAAGTGAAAAGTTGAAATTTCTGGTCGCGACAGTTCATGACCTATGGCCATTTTCCAAGGTGACATCGGTGGTCTTTTGCCCAAAAGTTGCGGATCACACTTATTTGTCATAGGAAATTTCATCTAAAAAGTTTTTGCGGTCTCCTTAAAATCGTTCTCAAATATCGTTTGTCGGAACGCATTGGAGTGTTCGTTACACTCATCTACAATGTGTCAGAGAAGTCCCAGAGTTATATACATATATATATATATATATATATATATATATATATATATATATATCGTGCACCAGAAATGCACCGATTTCGCACACTCTATTCAGCTCCACCTTAGATGAGGCGACCTCCAATCGCATCTTATAAAAACGTATCATCCAACAGTGCAGTGTCATACACAACTGAGATGCAGTTGAGCGAGAAAGTCAAAAGAGTTACCACCTGGTCATACGTTGGAGAAACGCTATAATGATGACAACTCCAAGTGGCGCAGCTCTCTGAAATCCGCTGTGTGTCTGTGACCGATGCGAAGCAGACGGAAGGTGTGAGGTGAGCACTGGTTACAGGAGTGCTGGAATGCCCCGTGCGGAGTGTCTATAACGCTGAATTGAGGCATTGTTGCCCGCTTTCATTGATCAGGAACTCATTCTGACTGCTTCGGAAAAGCCTTAAAGTGATGAGAAGTAAAAGTAAAGGAGTTCTTAAATGGTGAAAGGCAATCAAAACTGTTCCGCGCCTCAGTGCTACTCGGTGCGCAGCAGATGCCGAATTCCAGCTTCCATAAGTTTCCCCGGGATAGGGGCAAGTTCAAAGTAAGGAAAATACGACTTCGGATTACAAAAGTTGGGAAAGGTGCTGCAGTCTGCAGTCGACATTTTGGACTGTCGGAATTCCACCGAGGACGTGGGTGTCATAATCCTGCTGGCCCTTAGGCATCTTCTCAGGTATCATCGGAGGCAACCAATATGTAGACTTTATTTTGTAAAGTAAAGAGATGTGCCGTTCAAATGATGATGATTGGTTTCTGATGCCTCAAATGCAGTGGTCCCTGTGTGTGTTGAAATGCCGAAATTATCATAATACGGAGGACATGGCAATGACACATCTATATGGTGTAAGGATTTTTTTTCTGGAAGAATTTGGTGTAAGATGAGCATGTAGACCGTGACACACTGTGGTGTATTATTAGTTTTCAAACGGCCTTGATACCGAGGTCAAATGCTAAGCATGAATATATCTAAAAGAATGCGCTCGAAATTGTCAACACTGGCTTATTGAAATAACCAGTTCAGGTAGAGATAATGGTCATCTATGACATTTATGTCTCGTGTATTAGATTGTGATAAGCGCGTTGATCCCAATCAGTTTGAAGAAAAACACAAAATCGTATACTGATGACTGAAAGAATATTGGAAATAGGGCAAGAAGGACTATTTTGCTTCCTCGTCAGGGATGTTGTTTCCATGAATATTGGCGTGTCCCGGTATCCAGAGGAATAATACGCTACGTTTGTCGAGGAAGGGAGCAGAGCGTTCAAGGTATGCTGCTTAAAATTGGATGGAATAATTTGTGAAGAGTGGTGAGAGCTTGTAGCGAAAATAAAAGTCAGTGCGTATAGCTACCCTCTGCGTGCTGCCTTGCTTGAAATGGAACAGGGCTGATATGATTGCTGTTAGTTCAGTCGTATACACAGCGTTGTAATTTGACAGGCGGTTGGATTTACGTTAACACTCGCCCTGATACCATAATGTATCAGGGCGAGTTTTATGATGTATACCACAACTCGCCCTCCACCCCGCTAAAGTTTTTTTGAGAGTTACTCTCTGACATATTTGGAACCGTGCCCAAATTTTCCGTAACCTATAGGGCATTTCTTGCGCCTGTTTTGACAGCAGAAATATGTTTTAGGCTTTTCCGGTTACGGAGCAGCGGCGATTTTTGAAGAACGCCGCGGTGATCTGCGGCTGGCGCGGGCGCCTGGCGGCAGCCGACAACGCCGTGGAGCGGGCGCGGTGGGCCGGCACTGTTACGTTAACGGAACCATTTTTATTAAATATATGCTCCAAACCCATCAAAATGAAGACAATTAGACTAAAAATTAAACATGGAACATGTCTGTTTAGGTTTTGTGTCCCTACAAGGCGTGGTCTCGTAGTTGTGCTGTAAAGCTGAAAAAGTGTTATTTTCTTTTTAAAAATTGTAAAAGTCAAAGAAGGCCCAAAGTTCATGCATTGTGCCCTAGAAATGCATCGATTTCGAACATTCTGTTTGGCTCCACTTTAGATGAAGCGACCTCCAATCGCATTTTATAAGAAACCATGATCCTACAGTGCAGTGTCATACGCCAATGACATGCAGTTGAGCGATAAAGTCGAAAGAGCTACCGCCTGATCGTACGTTATCGCCTGGTAGTATGAAAAGTGCAATTTTCGGGAATAGTTCAACCTTTGTCCCGCCACAAAGGTGTCAGTTTTTAAACTAACAACATGAAAGCCAATGCCAGTTGTGAGTTGTCGTTGAGAAAAATCTATTGGTGCTTTCCGCTAAGCTTTATCTTCATATCAGTTCGCGTTATGAAAAACAACGAATGGGGGTGACCGTTAAGTAGACAGATCGGACCATTTGTATTCTGTGGGAGACAGGCGTATGCTTTTTGACCTCTGAATGAAAGGACATCACATAATTTTCATACACCACATTTATCAGAACATCGTACTTTTCCATTCGCAGTTGCAGTACTTTACCCCAAATATCTTTCATCATCGCTCTACATACGCCATCCAAAAGGGAGCGCCCCACCTTTTCAGCATATTTCGAAAACACACTCTAGTGAAACATCAGGACTAGTTACGTATCACAAAACGCCGAGTAGTGCCACTGCAGCACCGTCAATGCATACAAGGCATCAATGTTAATGATTTTGATGTTCAAATTACGCTGTCGACGCTTTGTAACAGCACTACACTTCTTCCCTGCAGTAGCGACAGCCGTCGTCATGACAACCACCGTGCACACCTCTACCGATGCGAATAAAAAATGATTGGCCCGGTGGGCAAAAGAGCCTGTTACCGAGAGGCGCATTAGTTGAAGTTTGAGTGGAGCATGTGGTACTGCGATCCCCAAAGCTCAAGTGCGCCTAGAAGTCACAAAAACAAACAAAAAGAAGTGAATGCCATGGGGCAAAATCAAGTCATAGCATACCAGTTCGTTGAATTCTCAGTAGCGTCATGTTCACATGTTTCCGTCTAAGCAGTGTTTCAAGCTCTTGCAACACTTATTGCACAAACATTTTGACACATCAGCGCGTTACACAACACACATGTTGGAAAGCAAAGCGAATGAATTGTTTTTTACTTGCATAGTGATGAGCAGGAAGTCAAATAAGATTTCTTCCGCATTCTGGGCTATCCAGAAAGATGTCGTCAAAACTGATCTTACTGCCCACACCGTGCGCATCTCATGTAACAATGAAGGAAAAGTGCGAACAGGCGGGATGATCCCTTTAATTCAGACAGCGGACAAAACAGGCTAACAAAGCCCACCCGCGGAGCGTCATCCATCCGTATGCCCCTCTGCTTACCTAACCGACTCATTTTGCGCCGGGACAAATCAGTGTCAGGACTTTCGATCTCCATAGGGGCTGCTAGAGCGTGCGCAGAGACTTCATCCGTAATTACCCAACCATTCAGTGCAAACAATGAATACTTGATTTGCATAAGTTGCACTAAAACATATGAGTTAGCTAGAGTTAAGCGAAAACATCAGATTGCCTTTATTAACTAATCACGAGTCGACATAGACAGCGAAGCAAGCAAACTTACGCTGCAGGGATACACGCGCAACACCAGTAGTCAACACAAGTCGAGCACAGCATTTTCACAGCATGTGCAAAAAGGTAAAACACTGCAACACAGTCCGTGACGCATACGCTACATGAAGCTATAAGCATAGTTGGTAATATATCGACCCAAATCATATGAATAGTCCGGGTGGTCCAAATTTTTCTAACGTGCATCAACATAAAGATGGACCAAATGTACGTGGAATTAGCGCCCGCGCGCCGGAGTCTATGGATACCCGCCTGAATATGGCGGCTGCCACACCTGATAGCTCCGTTTGTTTACATTGGCTGCTGCGGTGCTGAGTGACAGAGGTTAGTATGAGTGTGCAGGAACCAAGGCATTGACACTTGGAATCTTGTCAGCGACTTAATGTGCCGCGACTTTTAACCTGTGGCTTTCGACAGTCTTTTCGCCGTTTCGCCTCTTGCCGTCTCGATGTCGTCAGCGCCACATGCCCGGCGTCGCGCCTCCTCGCTCCACCCTCTATCTCTTCGAGAAGAGGTATGACGGTGGCCTCCATCAATCACCGCGGCCGTCCGCGGTCTACCGCTTTCTACAAGAGTTGCTGCCAGCTCAATGCGAGCGGCCCCTCCGTCTGCAACAGACCCGGTAACTGTGCGCCTGGAGCAGCGGGGCGACCGAGCTGCATATGGAGCGCATCCATTCCAGCCGTCACACAACGGCGCAGGAGAAGCGGACGTCTCGGCCTGGACGAGGAAGATGAGGCGACAATTGTCCGTACCCATTTGTCTGCACTTCTCCGGACAGTTGTCCGCGCTGGACAACGCGTGCACCAGCGATGACATCGCATCGACAGCGACGCGGACCGACGGTGCCGCACTACGACCTCGCCGCTGCTTGGACGCCACCTCTGCCTAGCGTACGAACGTCCTCATACAGGTGCTGCCCGCGTCTTCTGAGCACGCCCGTGGCACCACCGGTAGGAGGCGAGTGACCCCAACCGACCCACTGCGGAGTCCGGCGCCCAGCTCAGGATAAGACACCTGAGCGTTCGCTCGCAAACCAACAAACTGGTTGAAATCAACATACTCCTGATCGACCATAACCTGGATACCTTCTGCCTGCCGGAGACGTGGCTTACGCCTAAAGTCTTAGCGCGTTTCTGGTGTATCTCGGCTGCAGTATCCTCAGACGCGAGCGCGGCACCCTACGCTGTGTGGTGTTGCCATTTTCCACCTTGCAGGCATGCAGCTCAAGCGACTCGCCACCCCGATGGACGGACATCTGGAACCCTGTGGGTCTAAGCTACGTGGTGAGGCGGCCTGTCGATTACGGTCGGCCCGTCCGATGCCCGGTGATGCCCAGCTGCCGGGCGAACGGTGGAGAACTGATCCTGCAGGCCTGGAGCGCCTACAGGATCAGCTCTGGGAGTCCGTCGGCTCAGGCAAACCCGTCTTTCCCCTCGGTGATGTGACTTCAACGCCTTGGACACCAGCTCGCCCCAGATACGCCGCGTCACCAACATCGTCAGCGACCTGAACATGGTGCACTTGGTTAATGACCCGACTCACTTTCACCGAACTCCATCATGTCACCGACCAGCATGACCTTACATCTGAGGTCAGCGTCTTGCCTGACGTTATCAGCGACCATCAGCCTGTCGTCATGGGCGCACATTTGGGTCGTGTACAGAGGAATTCACAATGGCGCACGCTGCGCAACTACCAACGCGCAGAGTGTGCCATTGTTATCACCGAGTGCGAAAAGATCGCAACTGGAGCGCGATCTGTCCCGATCTTCTGTCATCCGACTGGAGCCAGGTGGATGGCGCCACTGACGTCAACGCGTGTCTGCGGCACTTCATGACTGTGCACTTCGACGAGGGAGACGAGGAAATTGTGTGGAGCGCTGTAGCGAACCACCACTGCCCAGTCGGAGTAATGCGCGCCTCCAAACTGCGTTGTCCCTGGCTGACCGACGACCCAGCCCTGCGAGTGTTCATGTCCGAGCGAAACAGCGCGCGCGACACTTGGCGGTGCTACACCAGAAACCAGGGCTGACTTTACTCGACTTCGCAGTCAGGTTAACAGCCGCCTAACTGCAGCGATGCGCAAGTTGTTTTGCGGCAATATGGCGCATGGCGGCCGCGCGTCTTCTGCCCTACCTTCAAGAGGTTCGCATGGCAGATTCCTCCCCGGCCGAGGCCGCGTCTGCGGTGAGCCCCGAGGGGGCCGAGGTGACAGTGGACAAGCTCAACCGCCACTTCGATGGCGTGGGAACCCGCATCGCGGCCAACCTGCGGAGCACAGTAAACGCCGGCTCCAAGAACCCTGGACCACCCACCGTCTGCGCTGCTGGCTTCTCGCTCCGACCTGCGACGTTACCAGAGCTGTCATGGTGTGTTAAGCGTATGAGCACATTGCAGGCGGTGGGCCTGGATGAGGTGCACTGTCAGCGTCACAGTGCTACAGACTGTGCGGGAATGTCTTTCAGTCGTCGGTCCTCATCTTTTCAAACTCATCAACTTTCTCAGATAGCTGGAGGATAGCATGTGCTGTACCAATTCCGAAGTCAGATGACTCGGCTGCACCGTCCAACAAAAGGCCCATATATCTGTCCAGATTGCTCTCTGAGATCTTTACAAAGATATCTTGCACACGGCTAACGAAATATTTGAACACGACAGGGCTGCTACATCCATCCCAGTATGCCTATAGGCCGCGCCACTCAACCGAGGATGCCATGGTTGCCGCAATCGAATGCCTAGTCACCAATACGGACGACGGCCTGGTATCGTCCGTAACGGCGATCGACCTGTCAAAGCCTTTCGATAGCATCGACCACGACGTCCTCCTCACCAAGCTGGCTCGGTATAGTGTTAGCGATGTGGGATGGTTTAGAAGTTATTTGAGTGGTCGAGGACAGGTGGTGAGTGGAGGACGGCTCACTCTCCTCATGTCATGCGGTATGCCTCCGGACTCGATCATTAGCCCTATTTTGTTCATTCTGTTTACCAGCAATGTATTTGGATGCTTGACTGATGGCCGCCTCATTCCCCTTCACTAACGATATCATGCAAGCGGACTGTGTGCCCCTGACGAACCGGGTCTCGCTGACCTCAAAACGTCTCCAAATGAACGATGCGAAAGCCGCTTTCATGCTCGTTTCGTCCAAGCGAAATTCAAAAAGTTAGCTGATTTCTCATTGGCAGTACACGGTTTCATTGTGCATGTCTAAATTTGGATCAACATTCTCGGCATCGCAGTTAACTCAGGCCTATTGTGGAGTACCAATGCATCGAGCGTCGCGGAAAGAATGCAATGTCATTCTCGTTTCTGTGTACAAAGTCCGTCATGATCTCCCTTCAGATCTTCTCAACATCGTCATCCAAGCACACGTGCTCCCTCATATCATGCACTGCCTATCGGCGTGAGGCGTAGGGTGACCAAAAGTCAACTACACAATATTTCACACAACATAAACCTTACTGCAATGGTAATTGCGTGTCCGAAAAAAACACCATCAAGTAACTCCGACTCTAAATTCCTCCAGACGGCCGAGAATCGAGGCCATGGTGCCGCGCCGCGACGTGATTCAAGCGTTTAAGCCGCTGAAGGAGCTGGACATACTTCACTAGGTCCGCGCGCTTTTTTCCCACATGCCGCTGTTTCGACCTGTCAAACGCGCGCCTCGGACAGAGGTAGCCCGCACCTGCTGACAACGATTGACCGCCACACATGAAGCATGTTCGCATGGGGCCTCAGGTGCCTGGAACCGCCCGCCATTGTACGCCTGTGCGGCCACAACCCTGAGCGCGTTTGAGACCTCTATACGTCATGCCATTTTCACCGTTGACCACTCATGACTGACCTGATCCTGCCCCTAATGCATAGATGGATCAGTATTAATTTTTTGACCATTGCATGCATTATTTTACAGTATGCTTTTTTGTGTGCATTTTTTGCTGCACGTTTTAATGTGTGATTTGAAGCACGACCATGATTTAAAACAGAAATGCCCATTTTGTTGATGGTCTCCAATATACTGATACTTACACTGATACTGACATCAGGCATCACACATTTTCTGCAATTACGAGCTAATTTATTTCGCAAATGAAAGGGCATGTTTGGCTCATCGAGACGAATCAGATGATGCCCATCAATCAAGGAGTCAATAAAGCTATGCTTTTTGTTTACGTCACCCAACGTTTGTCCAGTGGCGCGCACGGGTGGCTACTCAAGACGAAACTCACAGAAGAAGCGGTGTGCATCACACGCATGAGGGTGGAGACCTTGTCTGTTAACGTAGAAGCACGGCCCTGTCTGCGGCGCGACACCACTGGCCATAAATGCGCCGGAAATGACAACGGTGCGCCGATCGTCCAAGTCGCGGAACGTGCCTCTCGTCGTGCGGTCGTTGGTGGCCAACATGTGCCAGTCGCCGCCGGCGATGCCGCTCAGGTACTGCACTGCCTCCAGCGACTGCACGTGCGCGACGTCGGATAAGGGGTGGTCGGCGGCGCAGGCGGCGCGCATGTCATCGAAGCTGGCCACGCTTTCACGCGACCGATACGCCTTGCTGTCGGGTCCCACCTCGTAGCCGTCCGGAATGGCAGGCCGGTACAGGGGCTCGGCCGCGCCGGCGGCCGGCCCGGCGTCGTCACCGGGCGGCCGGAGACGGCAGAGGCCGGCCGCGGCCGAGTAGGAGGCGCGGCAGCCTCGCAGGAGGCGCAGACACATCGCCACGCACAGGACCGGTGATGCGGCCGGCAGTGACTTCACGGGCGCCGCGGCGTGCACGCCCTGTTGCAGCACGTACTTCTCGCAGGAGGTGCACGGTATCAGGAGGAGCGTCGGCAGCATCATCAGAAGCCGGCCGTCCCACAGCATGATGGCGACGACGACGGCGGCCGCGAGAGGCACCGGTACTGCTGAAGTCATATGCAGACACAGGCGGGGCGCGTTAGTGAGCGCGAATTTCTGAGGCGAGGTGTCTGAACTATGACCCTGTTGGCCTCTGGTTGCGCAAAAAGGTGCCTCCACAAAGCTAATGGTGGGTGCTATCGGTACTATAGTCCATGATACGTCCGACGTATCACGACGGGCGTATCATGGACTGGGCATATTACGACGACGTAATGACCCTCATACAAATTGAACCCACCAAACTGCGGCAGCGATCACGACAAAACACTGTAGTGTACATGGCACAATCACGGGGTTCATGGCTATACATTCCGTCACACAACACTGGCGGGCATTTAGACTCTACCGTACGAACTGGCACCATTGCATCTTTTTGTGTTTCATACAACTCGGTGACAAAAGTATCTTGAATTTTTTGTCGGCCGTTTTACGTAGTGGCAGGTCGGCGACAAATCAGCGTATTTCCAATATCCCATCCTATTGGCTGATTTGCTGTTTTTAAAGACCGACACTCGGTGTACCATGCTAGACGGTAGAAAATATTGAAAGGGATCTAGACATGGCAATTCATCTGCCGCAAAGGCACGTCTCAATAGTTGTGATAAAACTCACGTGAGGCGTGCGGTGGCTTGCAATTCCTAACGCCTCTGCAAGCGGCATCCATCTTGCTGCTGCATACCTATCTAGGCATTGTTTGGCATTGTTGACTTCATTGGCGATACCGCGATTAAGCGCCTTTTTCTCATCGACGCAAGGCGCAGACATTTCTAGGAAAGCCGACGAGGTGATCTAGTCAGGGCATAAAGCAACCTGAGGTCATCCAAACTGCCTTTTCAAGACACAGAAAAGGCTGTTGGTGCACCATAGAAGTTGCAGGAAATCAGCCTTCATACCGTAGAAAAAAACGAGCTCATTTGCGCAACAGCACTCCTCGTCCAAGTGAATGACTGGATGTTCTGGGTAGATATTCAGGCGACACCAGATACTCTGGCGGCTAAATAGTCCAAATATGGCCACCCCGGCGCCCCTCTGGCTGTTTGGTATCCTGTTCCCGTCCACCAGGGGCTCTCTGCAGGCTTGGCGGCCCATATAGCTGCTTAGGGCCCCTTTTGTTCTTTCAAAGTCCCTTTTTAACACCAAGGGAATCTCAGAATTAATCAGGGGCTCTCTGGCTGCTCAGGAGTGGCATACACCGCTCAGAGAGTTTAAAAGTTAACCGGCGTCCGGCCGGGATCTAAGACAACAGTGCCCGAACAGCGGGAAGTTAACTTCTCGCCCCAGAATGTCCAACTTTCAGACGTCATAAGAGAAAAAACAAAGATACTGTTGTTAAGCTCTTGCCAAATCATAAACACTGCGCACCGAATTTTTACCACCGGTCAAACGTGAGGTAACCAGAGGTCCCGAAAAGAAAAAACGGTCGTTCTGGTGAATGCAATTAAAACACATGTTCACACGTGAAGACGAGAAGTGTCAGGTGAGGTCAACTTAGGTCAAATTCGTAGACCATCCAAGTAAAAAAACTGAAGTGCTTACCGGGTTTAGGGTGACCAGTACAATGCTTTCTGGGGTAAGAAAAAGTGCGTCGTACATCTACAGACACTCGAGATCTCACAGCTCCTGTATGTATTATGCATAGACCCTTCCACGCCTGGCAATGTATTTGCAACAAACTGAGAACAGGCACGTTCTTGCATAAAATAAGACGTCATCAGTTTCATAAACACAAAAAGAGGTAGATATACGCGTCGCACTCGTTTATCTAACCCCTTCGCTACTGATAACAGGTCATCAGCCTCTTATGAACTGACATGACCCGCACACTATCACGTGACCTTCCGTAACCTCTTTATGCATAAAATGATGTCACAACATGTTTTCAGTGGAAGATTCAGATTCTGCGCCACAATTACCTAATGCAACTACTTTTTGTGCTCAGCATGTGTTTTGCAAAAGCACCCATAGAGGTAGGACATGGTGAAGGCAATGTTACGTGCTCTGTGGTAGCATGGTGGCTGCGCATGTGAGGTAGTAATCTTTTCCTCATATCATAATACCAAAGCTACACAAAATGCGCACCAATTTGTACTATAAACGAAAAACAGCAAAAATCTACCTCGCCTCGGTTGTTTTGACGTCGGCTGTTTTGAACCCTTTAAAGCATATGAACTGTACGTAATATCATTTTATATTGCTATAGGAGCTTTGAGCAATTGCAAACAACACACACAAACGTTATGCATAGTCATAAAGGACGCCAAATCGTAAGACAAACAGGTACTGATTTTTTGGTATTGTCGGCCGGGCGCGGGTGAAGGAAATGCTTCACATTTGAAGATATTGAAGCAAGCACCAGACATAATGAAACAAGCTCACTTACAGCTATTGGTATACTTTTTAAGGTGACTACTCTACACAGCACAATTCTCTGTGTAGTTAATATGCTCCTTGATGCGTCATGGTTTGACTATGTCATCGTACCTTGTGTAACATTGATTGAGGGCCAATCGATGGTCGTTATGTTTGGAAATCGCGCTCATGAACACCTGATATAAATGCATCGACCATCCTATTTTTTTTGCCTTGATTGCTGCATGACTTTTTGAATGGCAGGATTCGAATGTCGTTATTATAACGTCATTAATTCCAAGGTGGCTTTAAAACACTCTCTCCGAAATACCTTAGCCAATTTTTGCGGTCGTTTGGCTCAGAAACTAGGGGGGCTCAGGTTTCAAGAAGGGCTGGATTGTGAACAGCACCGAAAGGTCTCTAAGATGGTTATTTCAGTTCAAACCCCATCTAGATGTGGAACACTCCCTCTAAAGTATATTTTCCACGGCTCAATAGTCCCTTTGTCGCTCGATGAGCCGTCTGATACATAAGACACAGGAGTCCTTCCGCCACTGGCATTTTTTCTCTGGCTGCTCAGTGTTCCCGCTGGCCGCTGAGGTTCTAACTGGAGTCCTCGTGAGATTGGGAAAGGGGGTATCCGTACTTTTCAGGCCCCGGAAAGCGGAACATCTCTTTTTAGGGGAGTCCCGAGAAACATTTTGTTGCGTGCAGCGCAAAGAACAATGACCTGAACGAGAGGAGCCCTTGCTCTGCCTGCTTGATGTATTCAATTTTGCCACCCAGTGGCCACTGTGACGATTATGTGGGCCTGTGGTGTATGGCAGTTATTTAGGGCGCTTACGCGCCAGGCCAGTGGGAGTTGTGCGAGGGAGTTGGCCTTGGATGGTGGCGCGTGGCGGGGGCGCGACGTGTTCAGACGCCTCGGACGTTATATTATTGCCATTGTTGTTATTACCGAGGTATTGGGCAAATACTCACGGTAACACCTGACTTAGTGTTTGGTCGCGCTGTGAGAGCAGACAATACTACAGGGCCTAAACTACTATCGGGGATATTCTGACCGCTTGAGGACCTTCAGGGCCCCTCTAGCATTTTAAAGTCCCTCCAACATATAAAGTAACCTAATAACTACTGAGAACCTCTTTGACCGTTTAATGCAGTGGTTAAGACGCGCGCCTCGTAAACCAGAGGTTGCTTGTTTCCCGCGATGCTTGATGCTTCCTGCCAGGATGAGAGGCAGGTGAACCCATAGGAACCTAGCAGCTGAGTGCGGATAAAGTGATAATCACAATCATTCAGGGGCGGTATACACCTCTTTCGTTTCTCTGCGTACCCGTGACCTCTGGACACTGACAGGCCGTTTTAGCTGAGTTTCTGAGAAGCCCCTGGCGAGTGGGGTCCCCCTCTGACCGCTTAGAAAATTTGGTCGTCGCCCAGGTCCCCTAATCAAACAGGAGAACCTTTAAACGCTAGTGGGCCTTTCCGCCAATGACGTGCTCGTTTGGTTGTTGGTGGCCCATTGGCCGTTCGGCGATCGGTCTGTTCGTCAGGGCATACAACCGTATCCTGACGACCCCTTGGACACTTGACTTCTGGCCATCAAAGGGCCCCTGCTAACATGCAAGAGCTCTTCTGGCTGCTCGTGAACCCCTCTGACCGATTAAGGGCCCTCTGGACGCTCCAGGTTCTTAGTAATCGCCCAAGCCCCTCTTTGCTGCTCAGTATCTCTCTGACCACTAAGCCTAAGCTGTTCGGGGTTTCGTCTGGCTACTAAGGATTGCTCTAGCCACTTAAGAGCTCTCTGGACATTGGAGGCACTGAGGAGCCCCTCTGTGTTCCCAGCGGCGCTATGGTCCACCCAGGGCCGTCTGACACGCTCAGAGTCTTCATTTCCGCTCACCCTCCTGAATACTTGTGGTCCGTTTTGCTGCGCAGGGCCCTTTTCGCCGCTAAGAAGCCATCTGATCACCGAGGCACTGTCAATAAAGATTAAATCTCTTGCGTGACTCGGTTCACGTGCGATAAAATAAGTGGGTCCCCGCCTGCTCGCATAAGTGCGCTGACGGCGTAACGTGAGAAGATTGCTCGTGAACATGCATAGAGCTGTCTTGTGCCTTTTAGTCCGATTGAGATACATGACTGTGAGCACAAAATGGTCTCGATGTCGACGTGCTTGTACACATTAAACCACTACCATAATGGAATACATTATTATGCCAAGGCTGGGGGCGCTGGACCGGCTAGTGGAAACCGAATGCGTCCAGGTGGAGCTCTTGCTATGCAACCCCATCGAAATGTGAATAATTGTCATAGACGATCAAATTCTATCATAAATGGATTGGACGCAATTGAGTTGTTCAAAGCGGAGCTGGTGATAATCGGTTGCTCACACCTCCTTCCACTTCATCAACTTCTTCAACTTCCACACACCTCCGGCGCGGAAAATGCAGGAATGTTGCTCAAAAGAGCAGTTCATGCCAACATACTGCACATCAGACGCGTTCAAATCAACGAACGACATGTTGGGCTTCTGAATGTAAAGCATATTGGAGCGGCTAGAGTCATTAATATTTGGCTTAGGTCAAGATAGTGGAAACGCTTATATCTTCCTTCTCAAACGGCGAGAAATTCTTCAGCTTATGTCAAATGGTTCTTCCTTGAAGAGTGTGAGATAAGCATGTGATAAAATTGTTGTTTTTCAGATAGTCCAAAGATTCCACCATTCCATGACCCCGTTGCACCATTCTTCCACAGGGCTCACAGCACCTCTCGTCCAGCATTTGTGCCCAGCACCTCGCTGGGGCCTTCACCATATCTGAGCCCATTTCTGTATTCAATATGTTTCTCCTTTTCCAGGCAGCGCACAAACCTACTTATGCCTGTTTACCAATTGTTGGTGTTCGGCGAAAGGCGCCCACCAGGTCACATGTCGAGCCAGTCTTGGAGCGACAAAAGAGAACATACCATATCAAAGATCATACCATAGCATATCATCAAGACCAATCGTAGACATGCAAGCCAAAACTTGAATGCACTATTAGATATGGACCCCAATGCCATTTTATGCCATGTGATGTCGCATTACTCTGCTGGCAATAATTTTGCCAATAGGAATTCGATCGGTGACAAAAATACACACTTTCCACCCCTGCTCTACTCGTACGTGACATTACTTCTGCTGGAAAAAACTCATAAACAGCATGAGTTATACACGATACAAGCCATAGTCCACAAATCACAACCGTCAATACTCTAACCCATTTGCTAAGCCTCACCAAAATCCTGCGATGGGAACGAACATATGGTAGCCTTGACTGGGTGAAGTCAGACTGCATGTGCCCACTCGAATTTATCTACTCATTATTACTGCTGTAAATATTTCGATGGACAAACCCACGATGAAACATTTTTAGTTCTACGCTACATTTTTCTATTGAAAAACGTATGGTGTGTGATGCCTTCACCCAACGGTTCAGCTCAGCTCGGTCAGAGAGAGACGTGTAACGACGCGGCGATCTGTATTGGACCGAGTCCAGTGACGTCCTCTCCCTGCTATCCCAGGCAGACACGACATAACGTTTTGTCCGGGTGAACAACCACTCATAACTCAGCTTGCATACACGCACCTATCACGTGTCCCGTACGGTCCGCCACGGGACGGCGGTCAGCGCCCGCGGCGATAGGCCGCAGCCCACCGCGCGGCCGCGCCGTGACACGGCAGGGACGGCAAGCTGTGCCGCCGGGCCGGCTGGGCGTGCTCACAACATCGTGCACTATTGCAGTGTTGTAATACAAGCCGGGGGGCTAAGCAGCAAAAGGCGGAGAGAAACGTTTAAACCTGATCTAAAATACATGAAACACGGTGTCTGCGCCGGATGTGACACACCTTCCTATCACGGATGAGGGGTGGATGGGCTCCCCGACTGAATACAAAACTACACCCCTGGCTTGGTGTTCACTGAAACGAGGCATTACTTCCGCTACAATGATTGATATAAAGCTCTAGTGCTATACGACAAAACCAAAACTTCACAAAGATTGAGACCTTCAAAAGGATTAAGATCTTCAAGAAGATCAAACCCATCATTGAGATGATGATGACGATTTGGGATTTTAGGGCGCATCGACCGCTGTAGGTCATGCAGCGCCCAACCCCATCATTGGGATTTTGCTACCCAAGCTACAGCGTACGCTCATACGCCAAACGCGACAAATCCATAAAATCACGTAACATAATGAATAAATCACTTCTTTATCAGCACCATGCACATTTAACTGCAGCACTCCTCAGTTACGTTCCCTCCTAGCCCGTGAATTGTTCCTCATATGTGTGCATGCATTCCACGGCTCCAAGTGTTAGCAACAGTATACCTTCTCGCTGGATAACTTGTGTCGTGTAACACTAATTTTGTGCGTAAGTATTGGCAGCTGAGTAATGGCGTGCATGGGTAATGCCAGTATAAGTTACTGCAGAAGTAATGCCTAATATAAGTTTTTGCAGAAGGAATGCCTAATATAAGTTTTTCCGCATTTCATCGCGTAGCAAGCTTGTGCGTAAGTATTGACAGCAGAAACAATGTCTTAGCCCATCAGTAGGAGCTTTCGTTGCAGCACTAACGTCGTGGAACCGTGTGAATCGCGAACCAGCACTGCCGCGGGCTCGGAACAATGCAGACATAATGTCGCCATGTCGCTCTCACCGCATCACGTCTTCTAGTAGTAATCCTGTGGTGAAGGCTTGCTCGCGATGCACCGCGCGGAGCGCACCGATATGGACCAAAGCGTTATTGTAATGTTATGAAAGTGAACAGACGTGTCAGCTTTAATGAAAGAGTAACTGGACATCATTGCCCAGCTGGGATGACTTGGCGATGATATAGAAGAAACCAGAGGCATAGCAAATGCCCGTCCTATAAATATTTGTAATCGGATTATCCATCGTTTGTACAAGCGTTCGTTTTACCAAAATGATGTGAAGATATTGCTCGCATCGTGGACGTTTGCACTGCGATGCCCATAAACGAAACGTGGAGCTGCACATGTTCCTGACGTAAGGGCAAGTAAAGGATCGAATAAGTGACAGTGTCGGGAGCGGATCTGGGGGGTCCAGATGTGTGAGGCCCATCCGCAATTGGTCGGCAATCCGCTGGCGTCACACGGAGGTCAGCAGGAGCGGCGGTCGTGCAGCCGCGTGTGAACTCATGCCGGCGCATGTGGTGCGTCTGATCGCCCATGCCGAACCATGTGGTGCGTCTGATCGTCCCATGCCGAATCATGTGGTGCGTCTGATCGCCCATGCCGAACCATGTGGTGCGTCTGATTCCCATGCCGAATCATTTGGTGCATCTGATCCCCAATGCCAAAACATTTGGTGCATCTGATCACCCATGCCGAACCATGTGGTGCGCCTGATCCCTCATGCCGAGCGATGTGTTGCGTCTGATCCTCATGCTGCATCATCTGGTGAGTCTGATCCCCCATGCTGCCGCATGTGTTGCGTCCGATCCCCATGCCGATTTATGGGCGCACCTAATTCCCCATGTCGGGTCGTGTGGTGCGTCTGATCCTTTATTACAGGGCATGTGGTGCGTCTGATCCCCATAGCTATGCATGGGGTGAGTCTTAACCCCCATACATGATGATATGCTCACCGCGTGGTCCGAGGAAAAATACCAGACCCTTGACGCTGTGGCGCTGGGTACAACTCCAACAAAAGATAAGTTGTTGGGTGACACGGAACACTCAGCTGACAACTGGCCAAAGAGTTACCGTGGTTAGACATCAATTTCGTCGCATTGTTGGGCGCGCGCAAAAACAAAATCAACTCTGCAATATTGCGCTACTAAAAAGAGCAAGAGAAACAATCAAGTGAGCTCCAGCGAAACATATTGTTCGTGGGATCAGCGTTCAGGCAGGAAGCCCTGCCCAGCGGACGCTCTAAACAGAGCAAGCTAACAATGCAAACAGCTCAAAGCAAACTTTCTCCGTTTTCCATGTTGATTGCAGGTTTTGAGTCTTCGGCCGTTCCCATTCATCGGAAGACATTGCCAGTGACAACGACCATGATAATTAATTGAACGAGTGTTTCTGGCAAGTTTGTGGCGCATGTGGATGGGTGCTATACTGCAGGTCTGCTGTGAGATGTTTTGCATGATATTACGAAACCGGAATCCTGCAGGGCATTATCCCGTATTCAAGTCACCGATTGGAAATCCATACTGCCTATCCCTTCCCGTGCACATAACTCTTGGTATTTTCGCAGTAACCCACAAACCAGCCGGAAAGCCGACAGTTCCGTTCAGTGAGCTCAAAGCAAACTTTCTCCGTTTTCAATGTTGGTTGCAGGTTTTGAGTCTTCGGCCGTTCCCATTCATCGGAAGACATTGCCAGTGACAACGACCATGATAATTAATTGAACGAGTGTTTCTGGCAAGTTTGTGGCGCATGTGGATGGGTGCTATACTGCAGGTCTGCTGTGAGATGTTTTGCATGATATTACGAAACCGGAATCCTGCAGGGCATTATCCCGTATTCAAGTCACCGATTGGAAATCCATACTGCCTATCCTTTCCGGTGCACATAACTCTTAGTATTTTCGCAGTAACCCACAAACCAGCCGGAAAGCCGACAGTTCCGTTCAATGACGCACAGCTGCCACGGAACATACATTCAAACGGCCTCGTACAAACAACGTCCCTTCGCTGCTACTGCCAAATGCAGCTGCCATCTGTATGTGACGGGTACTGCTCTCATGCTGGCCACGGCAGGACTGATTTTGTCGGTCCATCTTCAATTTTTTTCAGCGTTCATGTCTCAGCTGCTCATAAAAAAGAAACCTTCACTGAGCGTAGTTTTGGGGGAAAACAAAAACCCACCCAAAGCACTTCTTTCTCCATCTCATACAGGTGCGGAAAGTGATCTTCTCAGCACTGAGAGCTTTTGTAGAGGTCGGGACATCCCCTACGTTTGAAAGACGATGCAGTACGACTAGACAAATCAATGAAGTTCGGCCTATGTTGCCTACAGATCGGTGGCTATGACTATCAGTCTACATAAACACTGACACAGCTTGAAGTACCATCATATGTTTCATGCCGTCAATAATAGGCGATCCGGGCGCATATTCCGAATGAAAACAGCGAACTTCCTGCCGGTCAGACTATGAGAATTGTATTCAAACAACGAGACTCTTCGAAACGATTTAAACCAGATCGAACAGCATACATCACGGAGCCCTTGTTTGAGACTCATGATAAAACGAACACGCCAAACAGCATGCAAAGCAGGACAGAAAACAAGGGGAGCACGGAAGAAACCATAGTTTCAGGATACCAAATTGGATCTGAGATGGTCCTCGGGCCTTACTGAAGTCTGGGATTGACAAAACCACTGTCAAACATTAAGCTCGCGAGCTGAAAAACAAAGATTGCCTTTTTCGAAAAAGGAAGTCACCAATAAGTATTTCATAACATCATGATATGCTTCCAAAAATATGATACACAAGGTGCTCGGTACATGAATACTCGGTACATGAATAGCATCATTTCCACCCGTGCATCTTACTTGTTCACTCGCACATTTTACGTAAGTAGTTACCTTCATCGCAATGTTCACATTTTATTAAACGATGCAATTAGCTTCATCGCAATATTTCGAACTGCACACGTCACATGTATGCTTCAGTGAAGCCAATCACTAATGTGAGATGAATTCGTGAAACAGCGTTATAGAAGATGCACACGTAGCAAAAATATGCATAAACGGTAATCCTGTATCCAGTAACCAGTAAGTCATATTTATGTTAGCATGATGGTGCTATTAAGCACTTGTCGGTGACTACCCATATAAAAAAGTGCATGTTTATGCTTTTTTAGCGCGCAAATTTCTTGTTTAACGCCTCCACCCGAAGTTGATCCGGCAACTCTGTCGTGACGTGACCACGGGGCTCCGTAATAAGATACAGCACTGCAAGCCCATTTAAAGGGTTGTTTTCAGAGGCAATGTTTGGGCAGATTGAGAAGGCACAGACAGGCAAAAGGTTTTCAGTATAAACCAGAATGTATTTCCTCTCGCACGCCAGGTGCGTTTTTGAAGCTTGGTGCTTTAGCTTTGAATTGAAAGTCATTTTGCACGGGCGTTGCGACGCTAACATAGGTGGCGGTACTGGTGCCAACACTTGATCGGTAGATGGCGATAGCATTGTTCACGAGTCTATGATAGTCATCTAGTTTTCTTAGATACTCACCTCTTGTTTTCCGAAGCGTTCTGCGTGTCTGCGTGTGGGTTTCAGCGTGTTTCATATATCAACATCTTAAATGCAAAGCCTTTCCTTCATATCGTTCGGTCACTAATAACTTTCTCGCCCAAATGGCCTACTATTTGTGGTCAAATTTTTAAAGAACGCTGTGCCCCTGCATTGATCATCTGTGTGTGTGTGTGTGTGTGTGTGTGTGTGTGTGTGTGTGTGTGTGTGTGTGTGTGTGTGTGTGTGTGTGTGTGTGTGTGTGTGTGTGTGTGTGTGTGTGTGTGTGTGTGTGTGTGTGTGTGTGTGTGTGTGTGTGTGTGTGTGTGTGTGTGTGTGTGTGTGTGTGTGTGTGTGTGTGTGTGTGTGTGTGTGTGTGTGTGTGTGTGTGTGTGTGTGTGTGTGTGTGTGTGTGTGTGTGTGTGTGTGTGTGTGTGTGTGTGTGTGTGTGTGTGTGTGTGTGTGTGTGTGTGTGTGTGTGTGTGTGTGTGTGTGTGTGTGTGTGTGTGTGTGTGTGTGTGTGTGTGTGTGTGTGTGTGTGTGTGTGGTGTGTGTGTGTGTGTGTGTGTGTGTGTGTGTGTGTGTGTGTGTGTGTGTGTGTGTGTGTGTGTGTGTGTGTGTGTGTGTGTGTGTGTGTGTGTGTGTGTGTGTGTGTGTGTGTGTGTGTGTGTGTGTGTGTGTGTGTGTGGTGTGTGTGTGTGTGTGTGTGTGTGTGTGTGTGTGTGTGTGTGGTGTGTGTGGTGTGTGTGTGTGTGTGTGTGTGTGTGTGTGTGTGTGTGTGTGGTGTGTGTGTGGTGGGTGTGTGTGTGTGGTGTGTGTGTGTGTGTGTGTGTGTGTGTGTGTGTGGTGTGTGTGTGTGTGTGTGTGTGTGTGTGTGTGTGTGTGTGTGTGTGTGTGTGTGGTGTGTGTGTGTGTGTGGTGTGTGTGTGTGTGTGTGTGTGTGTGTGGTGTGTGTGTGTGTGGTGTGTGTGTGTGTGTGTGTGTGGTGTGTGTGTGTGGTGTGTGTGTGTGTGGTGTGTGTGTGTGTGTGTGTGTGGGTGTGTGTGTGTGTGTTGTGTGTGTGTGTGTGTGTGGTGTGTGTGTGTGTGTGAACCAGAGGGGTGTCATCCGTATCGTTTAAAAGCATCGAAATGTGGTAACATCGAGCTGCGTGGGAAAAGAGGTGGTCTGGACACCAAGCCTGTATGACGTCATGTACACCATATTTGATGACGTCAGTGGCACGGATGCCTCCCAATTAGGCAGCCGCCTGCTAAACAAGCCATTAGTTTGAATGTTCAGAATGCTTTGGTGGTGTGCGACTGGCGGCTCCCGGTTGAACTCTGAATGAATGGTCCGTGGTTTTGTCGTGCAAACACTTTTCTTGAAGGGGCATGGAGTTTTGGAACAGCTTAACCTTATCAGAATTTTATATTTTTCCGTGGGTTACATATAACTCGGTGTCAAACGTCATGTGGCGTTTGCAGCGCACCGCGTATCGCTGTTGCTTAGCGTTTCATGTCCGTTGGTTGCCATCAATTGCCATGACTACAACTTGTATACGAGATTTCCTGTGTACTTTGTTTTGGACGGTTAGTAGCATTTTCGCCCGGTAAGTATTTTGTTATGCATTTGTGTGCTTGCTTATAAGTACACAGAATGATGGTAATCCACAAGCTTGATTAACATGCACATGTTTGATGGCAACACATGCTATTGATTATTTGTCTGACTGAGTGTTAGCAATGGTAAAAATCTATGCAAATTAAAATATGCACATAAACAAAACCATGCAAGCCCCCAAGTACAAAACAACGTTGAATGTAGCACCATCGGGCCCATATCGTAGGATTTTACTGTACTTCCCGTACGCCAGCACTGTGATGACAAGAGTGGGAGCTGTTACAAATCAATGATCTAAATGCTTATATAATAACGTCTATAAACAGGGCAAATTCTGCAAGTTGAGCTGTTTAACTCTGCTACCAGGCGCAAAAGGCACAAACAAGCCTAAGGCTATCTGACGACAAGCCAACCTCGAACACGCCTGGACATGGAATGGAATACACCACAAACGTCGCATGGCATGTAATCCCGTATTATATAATCATGCATGCAAAAATCGTACATTCTGATGAAACTAATATGTTTCAGGTCTCACTGTCCATTCCAGAAATGTGTGCGAACAGCGAAATGACGGATAATTTCTTCTCAGTCCGACCAGGAACCGTCAGCCGCACGCCACCAAAATATACTCGCCATTCAAAGTAATGGGCTGCGTAGCAGCCAGCTGGCCAATGCAGGGGCTTCCGCGCCCCTGACGTCATCAAATCTGGTGTACTTGACGTCATGTAGGCTTTGCTTCCAAACTACCTCCATTCTCATACAAGCTCGATGTTGCCACTTTTTTGGACCAGACGGTTATACCTCGTTGGATAGCTTTGGTGTGAACCTTCTAGGTTTGACGTTGAATTAAACATTTGATAGATTTCTTGGCATGATCGACGCTTTTATACGCGTATATGCCTCTTAATATGCGCCCGGCTGGCCGGTTACATACCCTTCGCTCGGGTGGGAGGTCAATTTGACCCTCAGAGATCTCAGAAATTAAGAGGGTTAGAGACACCTTATTTACAGCACGTATTGACCTGCATGTGAACTCACTTGTGCCGGTATTTAATGTTAGTAGGTCATGACCTTCGGGTCAAATAAAGTCAAACAAGATCAGACTCCTGATTGGTGTCCAAAGTGGTCCCAGAACCTAGGTACCTGTTCTGAGGAAAATATCTGCTAGCTAACTAAATAGTGCTTATTAAAGGTCAGGGACCTTGTTTGACCTTTCGAAGGTCATGGTTACCAAAATCACACGAGGCCGCTTTGAGTTGCATTTGAATGAGCGTCAAAGATAGGCTAGGCTGTGTGTTCCTCAAAACAAAATGTTGACCTCGGTCATTTTGCGTCAGTGACGTATTCTGACCTTTAAGAAGTCCATGGAGGATGAATAATGCACTTCCTGTTACCAAGTAATTCGAAATGAGCACCAGAAACTACCACGTACAGCAAGCTCTAGCGTAACAAAGCAGATTGGTTTTTACCCTTGTCTAACCTTTGTACCTGACCCTACATCAACTGACTCTGTTGGTTCGATTGTTGTATTGCCAAAGAAGCTACCGCAGAGATGCATGGCTCCATCTAACACTCGGTTATTGCATAAGATTGAACGGCTCTCTAGAAATTGTTTTCGCTAAAGCAACAGTCCTATTTTTGATCTGTCGTAGGACAACGGCCTTACAAGTTACATCTTAATTTTGATACCAATCCGCTATCCAGAATTCTACAGCTATGCTAAATTTGGTTTCAAAACCATTCCGGAAAACCTTTGGGGGGTCAAACTGGCCCGCACCCAAGCACGCGTTAAACTGTATCGTTGAGCGTGTGACACCGTCATGAAATGCGAAAAGAATACCAACCCGGGTAAATAATGCCGGTGCATATGTTGCAATGAAGCGGATGTAATGTATGGATAAAACAGAAATACGACACAGACATACGACACGACACCAGACAATGATATATTTACAAAATGCCGGGGGTCGAAGAAGCAGCAATAATTCCAAAACAGTCGTGACGGTGGACAACCAAGGCGTCATGCTCTCCGCATCGAGACACACAGAGCTGCTCCGGATTCTTCGCGTCCAGGCCAGCTGATTGCAGTATGATGTAGTCGGGAAGGCGTCACCTCCCTTCTCCGCATCAGAAACAGCGACCCAGAAAGGCTACTGCCGGTCGATCGTGTACACATTCATTACTCATTGGCGGTGCTCCTTTTAAGCCACTTTGGGGACCACCTAGCCGAATTTTAGAACCTATTTCAGCACCTTTTCAAAACATTCTCATTTATTCAGATGGGGATCAAACATCGTTTCTTGCCATACTTTCAACGGATGTAATGTCATGTACTTATCTACAACCACTCACCCAACCGTCGGAAATTGCGCTGAGTTTTTCATGATAGCACGCATATCCTTGATGCTAGTTCATTAGCATTTTACTGTGTACCCGATTAGAAGCATGGTTTGACAGCGCGCCGAGAACTTGGGCTCTATGGCATGCCTCACTCAGCCTTAGCCAAGTTTTGTGACGCCAAACTAGCAGCTGTTTTATATCAAACGAGTTTGGGTTTAATAGGCGTCCTCGACGATGTACATCGTCAGGACTCCCCAGATCTGCATAAAAATTGGTAGCCTGATGACATAGTCTTACGTATTTCAAAACCAGAAAGGTGATGTGGACATGCATGTCTGCCCGAAACATTAACGGTTGAAGTTCGAGAGAAATCAGAGCGCACCGTTTTGATGGAGTTAAAAATGCTATACTTGGAAACTAGTGTCCAAGCTTTTGAAAGCCTTAAGTTTGGGCACATAAAATCTTGCAAAGTTTGCTCATATACAACTGAGCTTTTCGTAGCTTGAGATGCATGGGCCAAGTTTTGTTAACCTGCCAATTTTTAGCTTAATCGTAGTGGTCCGAAAAATCGATTGACACTGATAAAGATGGGCCTCTAACTTAACAGTTGTAGCTTGGAGGCTAAAAGCATTGGCTAGTGCCAAGATTACGCCAAGATCTCGGCTAGCTGTTGCCACTGTAAGCCTACTTATTTGGCATCATCACCCAGATTTGAAATTAGCGCTTGCCAATAGTTTAGCGTCTATACCAGTGAGCAGGGTACACCATTCATGCGTCTGAACACCAATTGAGAGCTCAGCCCTCGTCCCGATTCGCTGTTTTTCATAATATGAAGTGGTGAGGGGGGGGGGGGGGGAGAGGGGTGATACGTGACCCGCTTTGGCATGAAAGTTACACAAACGTGTGAACTGTCTCGTTCTGAACATACCGGTTCATAGTTTACTGCATTTTGAGAATTTCTCTATAATGTAGGGCTCCGTTAGAGTTAACGTCCCCGCCGCCACGGTCGGCGCTTTGTCCGTTGTCGCCCGGCGTTTGCACCGGCCGAAGAGCGCCGTGCAGCGTTCCTAAAGGTCAATTTTTAGAAACCAAATGCCATGAACGCATTTTGGTGTCCATACACGGGTAGTTGATGCCTCAGGTGATACAGAAAACTTGGACACGATCGCACAGCATGCCGAAAAATATCCTAAAAGAGACTTGAGGGAGGGGTGAAGGTAGGGCGCAACGACGGTATCCTACATTTCATCGACCCTGTTATCAGCAAAAGCTTGTTCAGTTTGAAAGCACATGGAAGAAAAAGCTTGCATAAGCCACAGCCATGCATCTGCTTGAATAGCCAGCCCCGCTTCGACGCCTAAGCTGCCCTTGGAGTTGGCGCCTCCACCAGAGGTGCTTCCTTTGGCGTTGTTTACGTCTGGCTTGCGCGCAGGGATTAAATCCGGTTCCTTCGTGTAAAGAAGTAGTTTAAACTTCAAATCGCGTTGAGAATTCTTTTGCAATAAAATGCCTCGAACAAACCCTGGCTCTTAAGGTCTTGAACAGACACGTTATGTCGGCAGGCACGGAACACTACCGTACTGCGCGACTTGTCTCATTTTACTGATCTAGTCCCGCGCGAATGCGTGGCTGGTTGCCGGGCTCACTTAGCCTATACTTTGAGAAACCGTGTTTGACAGTTGTTTTGTCCCAATCCCGACTCAGCGAAGGCCTAGGACCGAAAGCCATTGACAGAAAGACTGTGATTTCTCACTTGTCTGCTATGCGAGACCAAACAACGCTTGACTGAGAAAAATTATTGAAATCAGGCCGCAAACTTATTGCCTAGTAGTACCTTTTCGTCCCCTCAGCGTGGTCGAAACTGTTGCCAGAATTAGAGGATCATTTAGAGGACTGTTGTGGTTATTGTTATTGTGGATATTATTTTGTCCTGGAGTTATGTTGTACGTTTGTTATCACACTATAATTTTGCTCTTATCGTATGTTGTTCGTGGCTATGCGGCCCCCGGATGATGGTGCTGTTATTTTCCGAATGCTTGATCACAGCATTTGCCGGCAGTGTGATCAAATAACGTCTCTGTGAGCAATGCACGGATGCTTAGTTACAGACGGATGGCTATGGGGTTTGTTTTAGCTGTCATGCGACATACCAGTCCACGACGGAACAATTCATGATACCAGTAATCTAAGCAGAATATCATATGTTAAGCCTTTGACGCACACACCGCAGGACGAAACGGATGCTTCATTTAGTAGTTTTCGCACGAAGCACGATGTAAGGGGAGCATATCTATGGTGGGGCGTGTGCGCTACAGCTGGGTGTTGTGCGCCGACGGCTGCCGCTGTCACACCTCTTCGTAAGCGCAGATTTATACTAAGGAGCCCATTAGTCAGCATACGAGCCAGATGGTGTCAGCGCGCGACTCGTTATGACTCAGCTGCACCCGACACCAACACACACACACACATGTGAGCCACAGAGCTAGGATAATGCGGGTTACAGAGATATTGGCGGATGGTAAGTCCGGTCAGGCCCCAAAACGGATGCCTTCCCGTACGCGGCTGTCCGCCCTTAACTACGGGATCCCACCTACACCGTATGGTTGGTGACATTAATCAAACGGGGCGAAAACGGAACAAGCTTTAGCAGAAAGATTCAACGTTCCTAATGTCATGATCGCCCAACTTGGCAGGGATCCCACGCAATACGGTGAGTTACGCTGGCTCGAGCCCGTCGGATATCGGTCCCGGGATCCCCCTCGTCTTAAATAATCTACACGCACTTGATCCATTCGACGCCCGACCACATCAGTTATAATGACACACATCCGCTGGCGCCCACTTCACCTCACTCGTTCTTGGCCCGCACACGGTTAGGGCCACTCTTTGTCCCCCCCCCCTTTAAAAAGGGCAACCGGACGCGGTTCGTCAAAGGGGTCTGTCGGGCTGAAGCCTGGCGAGCTGAATCAAGCAGCGAATAGAGGGGGAGGTACGAGGCTTCAGCGGACCGAGGTCAAGTTCCACGGTAAAGTGTGGCCCCTCCCTTCACGAGATCATTGGTTCGCCCGCGGTGGTACGCCTGAAACCTGTACAGCGTTGTCTGTGGCTTCTGCTGTTGCTGTGGGGCATCCATTGCTCCATGGCTTTATTTCAAAGAGCTAAAAAACATTGGGTGCCGATTTCCATGTTGTGGAAGCTCTGTACGATATTATGGCGGCCCAGCCCAATATTGGGGGAGGGAGCCCAGCCCAACATTGGGGGACCCAACTCAACATGGGAGGGGGGGGGGAGGGGCATACCCCAAAAGAACTACAGTGTTCTACTTCTGATACTGCCACTACCGTACTGGCACTAAGCACAAACAGCCGTCGTCGCAGACCGTAGATCGGATCGTGCCATTAGGCCAAATCTTAAAGCAGATATTGTTCTTTTGGATCTGTGTTTAGAACGTAACGTTTAACTATCACGCACGTGGCTACTCAGCTAATGTCGCCCCAATTCACCACCACGGATGCGTCGTCACCAATTTTGTTATTGATCTCACGTCCTCAATACCGAGCACCGCATTTCACTTCGTGTGCAACGTGCGGGAAAACGCGCTATTGAGCTCATTCGAGCCTGCGTACGCTTCGGCGTGAAATATTATACGGGTCTTTCATATTTTCTGAAGTATTCCCACCCATTTATTGCGGATTAAAACCTTATTTCTGGTAACGAACTGCGGGTGAGCATAACCCAGCGTTCCCAGATCTAATTGAGGTTTTCTTCCGGGGTAATAACAGATATTTGGTGCCAATTATATCTAAATTCGGTTTTGTTGATTTAGTCGAGTTTAACAGGTAAAGGTGTGGACAATGAGCCAATGGCAATGTTATGATGGCCTATGCCAAGTCGTATATATAGTGGCCGAAAACGCATATTTTTCCCATCGGTTCATCCGAAGTTTGTAATTATTGTTCTGCCTCGCGTAGCGCTTCATTTCTGGCACTGTTTCATCGCACAAATAGTCATGAAAGTGCATACGAAACATTTCGGCCCCAAATCTGAATGAGTGATCAGCGGATGTTAAACTTCACCCGAGTTCATTGGCTCAATGCTTTGCCGCTTGCTCCATTTCGGAATAGCTTCTGTTGCCGTCGTATCAACAGACTGGGGGCCTCTTCCTTCCCTTCTTTTGTAGACCAGCATCTGGGGATTTCTAGTGCATTTCGGATTGCATAGCACGTGAAATCTGTCGCTGCATGGTTTTTCATTGCCGAGCGCCATGATTTAAAAATAAACAAAGTCAGATCGCACAGATCCGTTCAGCGCACTCAAACGCTTAACAGTGTATCCACACACAGTGCTTACTATCGTGCGGCACGTGCAGTAGGTGTTACTCCTGCTGTAAACCCAGGGGACGTAAATTTCCTTAGGTTTTCATGAAATGAGAGCCGATCATAGTCCTCCACCCCAACCTAAAAAAGACGGCGGGGGCCCATCTCCGTACGTGTTCTCGGTGATGCGTTTTGCATAGCGCCTCGTGTATTGTACTGGTGCTGAGGTGGATTTGGCGACCTGCTCTGGTCTGCCTGTTGTCATTGCTGCATGGATCATGCATATTTTATGATGCTTGACGAGGCTTTGTGCCTCAAGCTAGTTAAGTTGCTTGAAAGCGTCACTCACGTTATCGTGTTTTCGCCTGCCCCTGATCACTCGGACACCGAAGTTCAACAGTTTGTACGCTCCTTGAAGTTCCGTGACTTTACGCGGACCATATGACAGCATACAGCATTGGACGATGATAGCCACCAGAGCCAGTGCCAAGTCACCGGTGTGGGCAATAACAACCTTTGATATGGCAAGTTTAGAGTATGTCAAACCGGTGAGGATACTTGCGCATTTTGACGTGATCTGGTCAGCATGAAACTGAGATGGCTGACACTAATGACACCTGAATGTCAAACACACCTGAAGGCAGGTATTACAGCAACCAAGACAGCAACGAGATATATGGAAAGTCTCTAAGCACGGCTGGCATCTGGTTGGTGTGCCTCGTATGAAGGTTTCGGTTTTAACCGCGTTCAGTTTTATGCCTCTCGTGGAAATCCAGTTGTGAAGTTATACAGGGGTCTGGTTCAGACCACTTGAGTATACGTTATTCAAAACGCGCCTGAGGGATCTTCTCTGAGATGCGCCAATTGTGTTTGATTCCGTCCTAAGCTGATGTGGTGCACTACCACCGGTGAACGGGCGCACTTGGTGGACGTGGCCTCTGGTATAGTTGGTGAATCAGCCTGTCTCCACTCCGTACCGTGCCAGCTTCTTTAGCAGTTTCTGGTTGGCACTGCATCGAAGCACTTGGATGAATAAAGCAGCATCAGTACAGAAATGTCTTGTCGGTCATGGTGCACAGAGCGTGGTTGGTACTAATAATATCCATGTTGGGTGGTGAATATTGGGCGGTTCTCCTCCACACACTAACGAACTGACGCTGAGCAATACGCTCCATCATCTTCACGACCGCGGATGGGTTAGGGATTGGAGTATAATGGTTCCGTTGGACGGCCCATTTTCTTTTAAATAAAGGGCGATAACTGAATGTCTCCATGCTGCTAGTGCGAGACTGGCTGCCAAGCGTGCATTGATGATGGTCAGGAGGGCATCCCCATGTCCCAGAAAAGTCTCCTGACCACAGCCACCCTAGCAGGGGTAAACACGTTTATTTTCTGTCATCGACAATGTTTGGAATGGGCTAAGTTGTCACCTGGAGCCATATCTATCAGACATTGTTTCGGTGTAACTCTGCACGCGATAAACCGCACAACAGAAACATAAGTGAAACGCGATGCGTCATAAACATGAAACATTCCCGTTGCGGGAGTTTCATTTCTGCTTTAGTATAATTTGCTGGCCATGCCAAAAGTACCCGGGGCTAGGACATAGGTCCTAGTGCACAAGTGGACCGGCAAGCTTAGGGGGAGTGCCCAACCTTTAAGGCATATTTCAAAAACACGGTCTTTTAAGATCTCAGGACAAGTTACCTTGGCACGCGCTCGGGCGGGGGTCAAATTGACCCTCCGAAGATTTTTCCAGAATGGTTTCTGGTCGGCGCGGCGAAGCCGCACCAAATTCTGTGTAGATGTAGACAATTGAATGGCAAACCGTCTGTCTCACTAAATTTTGATTTACCTTGTGCGATCACCGACCTATAGCAGGTCAAAGACAGGTCAAGGTTTCAGAGAAGGCAATTCCTAGGGAATCGTTCAATCTGATTCAACGAGGTTAGTGTTCGACGAAGCCGTACGTCTCTGAGATACTTTCATAGGCAGCACAACAATTGAAGGAACAAATTACATTGATCTAGGGTCAGGTATGAAGGTCAGTCCAAGGTCAAAACTACCCTGTTTTTTACCCTAGGGCTTGCTGTATGGAGTAGTTTCTGGTATTCATTTCAAATTAATTGAAAACAGGAACCACATTATACACCTCCCATGGGCTTCTCACAGATAAGAATAGGTCACTAACCTGAAATGACCCAGGTCAATATTTTGTTTTTAGGAACATGCTACCTAGAGTAATCTTTGTCGCTTATTCAAAAACAAAACTCAAGGCAGTCTTGTATGATTTTGGTCACCATAGCCTTCAAAGGGTCAGGCAAAGTCACTGACCTTAAATGAGCATATGACGTTTTGTTTAAAACAGATATCTAGGTTCTCGGGCACTTCAAAGGCCAGCCTGGAGTTTGACCTTGTTTGACCTTATTTGACCCGAAGTTCACGACCTAGGACCTTCAAGCTTTGACCTAAGTGGGCTCACGTGCAGATCAATACACCCTGTGAATTTGGTGTTTGTAGCTATCATAGTTCCTGAGATTTCAGGGGGGGAGGTCAAATTGACCACTCACCCGTTAAAACTGCTACTGGGTAGTTCTAATGCAGCACCATCAAGACATGAGGATATGCATTTTGATTAATTTTAAGCTCAAATAAAGCTTGCCAAACCACGTCAGAAAATTCCAGTGTGTAGTGTTCCTGCAGCACTGTCAAGACAAAATAATGATATCAGTTTTAACCATTTTTGAACCCACAATACGCTGTCAACACTTTGTAAAAGCACTACACCTTTTTCCTTAAGTTGACACGACCACCGCCGTCACGACAACCGTCGTGGCACCTCTATTGGTGCGAGTAAAAGAACGTTGTGATTGACCGACCGGACGGCCAGGATCTGTTGCCGAGAAGCGCATTGGTTGAAGTTTCAACCAATGCATTATCATGGGCATGTAACATTCCCATTTCCAAAGCCGGTTTTGCAGAATATAACTCATCCATAAAAATCACTCCACCGCTTTTCTCTCAGTGCGCATCGCATCTTTGTCACAAACTACGTCTTAACAATTCAAGAATCGCTGGGCTGTTTCATGTCACAGCTGTGGTCTCTGCAACTGCAGTGTCTGAAATGGAGCTTCATAGCTTTTCATAGTCCCCAAAATTTTGACATGTAAGCATTTAAAATCCTCCGCGCTTTGGAAGTAATTACTCCCCAATCCAGAACCCCTAAACCAGAAATCTAGCACTGGGTTACCTATTTCATGGCCTAGGTTACATGAATGGCGCGCCAATGTCCGCTAACCATCCGTGCTTAGCGAGATTGGTTGATTATTTCCGGCTTTGGACGCTGAGACTATGTGGATGGTGCGTCAATGTCCACGTAACGATCCGTGTTTAGCGAGATAAGTTGATTATTTCGAGTTTTGGGCGCTGAGACTCTGTCGTCATTTGACCATCTTGGTAAGCCTTTCGCGACAAGCCTGATTTTAGCGCCGCTCATGGAAGGTGATCGCGACTTTTAAAATGGTACATACACCGCACATTGCGTATTACACGCATTGTAGACTACATGCAAATGCAGTTCACTGGGCAGCGTACATGTCATAACCGCCAATAGCACTTTCACGCTATTCTGTGACAGGCATATCCACGCACAGCACATCACATATTCCAGCTGTCGACCTAGTACATAACGATGACATTGCACGAATTTGTAAAATGTGGACCAGGGCGTGAACACTTGTTGCATTAATTTGTACTGTACCGTTATAATGACATGCTTCTTAACAGATCGTGTGACGCCGGTAACTCATTACAACAGCGGTGAGACGTCACTGGAATGTCGCTTTTTCGAGCACTTGGCCTTGAAATGTCCGGTACAAGACGGGCCGCGTGTCCAACACAGGAGGGGCCGCGTGGCAGACGGGCGCAGCCGCCGCCCGATACAGGAAAGGTCGCATGTTCAGCATAGTAAAGGCTGCATGTTCAGCACAACAGCAGTCATTGTGCATTAGAACGGTCCTGTGTCCGTCACGGAGCCGCGTGCCGATATTAACCCTCGCCCTGATTCGGCGATTTTCGTAACGAGGATTGATAAGGGACGACGCGACCAACCTCTCCACCCCCCCCCCCCCCTCCCCCCCTCTGCCGGTTCCAAACTAAAACAGTTTGGTCCTCGCGGAAAGATAGTGAAAAGGCCACAATGACAGTCTGAGAATACCAATAAGTTGGATACTTCCGGGTCAATAACTGACCGTACTATGCCAGGTCAGAGTTCAAATTTTCCTAAAAATCGAACTTTTTAGTCCCCTCAAAATAGTGTGCACATTTTTGCAGGCGTGTGGTTCATAAGCTAGAGGGCTTTAGGTCTTAAGAAGGGCAGGGCTGTGAACTGAACCAAATGATCTTCAAGATGGCTACTTCGGTTTAAAGCGCCATACAAATGTGAAAATTTCAGTATTTCCCTTAACACGCGCTCGGGTGGGGGTCATTTAACCCCCCGAGGGCTTTCCCAAATGGTTTCCGAACGGCACGGCGTAGCCGCACCAAACTTTGCATAGCTGTCTAAAATTGAATAACGGATTGATTGACATCATCAATTTATATGTACCTGGTAAGGTTGCTGACTTCTGGCAGGTCAAAGTCAGGCCATAGTTTCAGAGAAGTTAATTTTTAGAGAATCCTTTAATCTGACGCAACAGCGGAGTGTTAAATGAAGCCATACATCTCTGAGATGCTTTCTTAGGCAATACAGCAGTTAAATGAGGACATAACATTGACCTAAGCTCAGGTATGAAGGTCAGACCAAGGTCAAAACTAACCTGTTCTATTACTCTAGAGGTTGCTGTATTGGCTAGTTTTTGGTGCTCATTTCGGATTTATTGATAGCAGGAACCGCATAATACATCTTCCATGCACTTTTTAGGGGTCAGAACAGGCCATTGACCCAAAATGATCCAGGCCGACATTTTGCTTTAAGGAACATACTGCCTAGCGTAATCTTTGTCGCTGATTTAAATGCAAACTCAGAGCAGTCTTGTATGATTTTGGTCACCATGACCTTCAAAAGGTTGATCAAGGTCACTGTCCTTAAATGAGCATGCGACATTCGGCTTAGAAACGATATCTTGGTTCTGGAAGCACCTTGGAGATCAACCTGGAATATTGCCTTGTTCGACCTTATTTGACTCGAAGGTCATGACCTAGAAATCCGAAACTTTGACCTAAGTAAGCTTACGTACAGCTTAATACACTCTGTGAATCTGGCGTCTCTAGCTCTCTTAGTGTTTGAGATCTGATCGGGGTCAAATTGACCCCCACTCGAGCGAAGAGTATCCAGCCGCCACCCGGGCGCGCGTTAAGGAAGGGAAGGGCTTTGAACGGAACCGAATGATCTCTAAGATGTCTATTTCAGTTCAAAATCCCATACACATGTGGAACACTTCTTGTAAGACTGGAAAGTTGAAAAAACATCGCTTAACACATAACTGAACACAAATAGAAAAATATCGAAATTCTAGGTTTCTCAACTTCTTGGGCCACTGCCAAGCCATTGAGTATCTGTATCCCACTCCCACCCACTCAGTACCTGAAAACTGTGATGCCCTTGCACCTGATAAAGGCGTTTCAGTTACAGGACACCGTGAGGTGGGTGCCATAAATACCAAGAAGAATGGTGTCCCAAACCCTAGTAAAAGTGGGACCAAATGGTATTACACAAGCGACAAATTTTGTAAGATTAAAAATGTATTTCAGTTGCCAGAAGAATCTTTGGTAAATTTCGCCAAACCAGACCCCAGTAAACTCTTCGGCAGCCTCGTAAATAAATATTGGATACCAAACGTCCCTTCGCCAAAATAACACTAGCTCTAATTCGCAAGAAATATGGGATATGGAACTCCGCCACACGGACCCGGAGTCCATTCCTGGGATCTAGACATACGCTTACTGCTACGCACGCTCTGTGATCAAGACGTACATAAATGTACATCTTATCTATCTTAATTCCGGCGACAAACGTAAGGGCGTCACTGGCCGAGTAGTCGGCGGCTTCAGCTCCCACACGGGGTTTAGGTTCCAATCGTAAGGGGGGACGCCACGGCGACTGGGCGTCATTAGGGCCTCTGCAGTCACTGATGCCTAATCAAACAGTGCGCGACGACGTACGTGGCGTTCCGTTCTCTTAAACAGGACAAGTATTCATTACCTGATTAGACAACTCTGCATTTCTAAGGAGGCCGCAACTTCTCCTCAGTCCATCAAAGGAATGGTGTCCTTATACGACAGTGCATTCGTGAAAGAAATCGATTCGGGACCCTAAAGTGAGCCCTGAACTGCAGAGTTAAACACGGACATAACTCACCTGGAAACTCCGCGTCGCACTCCCAGCGCTCGCAACGGCTACGTCGATGCTTCGCCTCGGCCAGCGGCCAGTGACTGGGATCGGGGCAGGTGGCCGGGGCGGGCCGCCGGGGCGCCGCGGTGGCCCGCCCGGTGACGCTGCGCAGGTCAGCAACGTTGTCGCGTGCGTGTCGAATGCTGTCCGAGACATTTCAGGCCAGGTGGTTCCACAAATAAAGTTGGAGAAAGGTGCGAAAAAAGGCTAAACCTGCCGCAAAATACGCCCCAACACGTGTTCCTGCCCGAAAGTGACCCACCATTGTCTTAAATATGGGGTGGGGGCAGGAGACCTTCAACCGACAGAAAACCTCTCGCATTATTCGAGCCATTTAACTTTTGGCTGACAGTTCAGTTGTAAACTTAATGTTTTGATGCTAAAGAGCACCTTGTGCTTTTATACATGGTACTCCTTCATCATGACAATGGCACAAATAATCAGGGCATTTCACTTCCGTTCCAGAAACAACATTAGCGTACACTCAATGAATAACCATTTGTTGAGTTCACGTAGGATGTTTGTAAACAATTGCACGAGACGTGCACACGTTAACGCGGAACTGATTGCCCGTGCCTGGGCCTAACACGGCTGGGTCCGGTGCAAGGCCATGTAGTAAGGTATGGTCATCCGGGGATTTTTCAGACACTTTCCGTTCACTGTTATCGTGACGTCACAAAGTCGAAGCCTGGCATTACCTCTCCGCCAGCATTATCTTCGCGTCTGCTACACCGGTGCACCTACTAGCGAATGCATCTGGTGATCGCCACAGGGAGCTTTAAGAAGTACTATGAGGAAATATGAAAGGGGGATTTTTTGCCACGCTGGGTGCATAGCAGCCAACATAGGCTTAGGAACCGGGAGCCTGTGTGCCATGGCACTCCCACTTGCTGAGGATGCCAAACATTGAGTCCATGGCGATGTATTGAATTTGGTCAGCCTACAGCTGCTTAAATGCAGGCTGGCGAGCCTGCCCAAGGTCCAGCCACTACCAAAGCGGGAACTGACCGGCACCAGGATCATCATCCGAACTGTCGCGCTGAACTTCAGCACTATATATAATGACGAGCCCGGCTGCACTGGTGTGTGATGGAGGCAGTTTGAGACGACGGAAGTGGTGTGCTGCCTGGTAGAACATAGGACATTGTGGACATTGCACATTGCAAGAACTATGGCACGAAGCCTCCGAAGGTCGTGGCGCATGGCGTTATTTAAGAAAATATCCGTTACGCCATGCAGCCAGTTCATCGAACACACGCATGACTCAAAATTCACCGTATTTTACTCAAACGATTCTTGCGCCCAACATGCACTTCATTGTGCACACTTGGCGAGAACGCAGAGCAAACAGGGAGGGAGGGGGGGGGGGGGGGGGCGAAGAACACAAGTATATATTTGTCAGCTTAAATCTAGGGTTATGCGACATGATAACCAGTCTGAAACAACGCAAACGTTTATCTGCGAAGGAAACGTCTATGCCTCAAATAGGCAAGCAAGCATGCAAGACAAAGAAGGCATGACGATGCTCATTTAAGGTCACTTACATTTGCTCACATAAACACAACGATGTTCACTTAACGCTGTCCACCTGACGTCGCACCTGTTTGGCCGCGCGCCTGGCAGCAGCCCGCTCAGCCCCAGCCTGATTAGGCCGTCCGAAGCGCAGATGGATGCGCGTCGTCACCAGCTACCGAGCAATCCACTTGCCCAGCGCAGAACTTTCTCAGCAGGCGCTTTGAGGCGGTCGACGATACCAATGTCTCAGTCCATGCCTCGGGCCATCACTAGCTGGAATACGATCTTGAAAGCCTCGACAACGCTCGTCCGGGGCTGCAACGGTACCATCAGACCACCCTGGCTAATCGCGTGTATCCACCTGTCTGGCACACAGCTGGGTGGTGCCTCTCGGGTCGATAGTCCCAAATTTGCATCGAGGTGTTTGCACTTGGCCGCCACGAAGCCGGCAACGAGGGTCAGCGCCCCGTGCTGGATGCTGACCTCGTCCATCTCGTCGCCGCGGCGGGGGCCATTTTCGGTCCTCTCGCCGTCACCGCCATGGAGCTTGTCTTCGCCCGACTCGTTGACCCCGTCGTCCTCGCCGAATCCGTTCAGGGCGGGCACTGGAGGCCTCACGACTGTTTGCTGGTAGGCGGCCTCCACCTTGTCCGCTTGCCCTGCGACCTCCACTACAGCTGGATCTTAGATCTGCGACACAACGAAACACAGTCATTTCCACGTACCTAACAGGCACATTAATCAGACAGTATTACAAGTCACCGGTGTTGTTTCTCATTGCGACAGAAAAACGTGTTGGACCCGGACATGCCCTTTTTTGGTTATCACATGCTTGTTTTTATACACAAGTACTTTTTTGTGGTTCAGCGTGACAAAATCCGAGTGGGTATGAGAGACGATCAACGGCCGACGAGTACTGCACCGTGTGCATCATTCTGATATCTACCACTCCTGGCCGTAGCCACGGATTTGTCTGGATGGCCCCGTTTCATGGTCCCATTTCAGTGCGTCGGCTTCCCCAGGGTAGTGGCGCCGCCATTAGTGTTTTCCGACGCAAAAATACACGAGAACAGAGCGGCCCTCCGAGCCCCCCCCCCCCCCTCCATTCGTCTCCACTCGTGAGGTTCAAGGTCTATGGTTTAGGCGCAGCAGCAGTTTTTCACCACGATATGACTGTATGTAATCCCGCACTTTGGTGACCATGCAGATAGCTTTTGTTTGAAATCTCAAAGACTAGCATGGACAATGACACAAATAGTTCAAAAGTGGTTCATTAGTAACAAGGCTCGCACATAGGCGGGCGCACATGTACGGCACGCAGCTGAAAGACATGTTCAAGGCACCCGGGCGAACCAATATTGGTAGCTTATTGATGCGCTAGGTACTGTACCTATTAGCGGTTGTGGGGTTTGTTAGTCAGTTCACAGTGCATAGATGTGTTGTCCATGGGGATGGGACTCGCTGGTGCAAGCTTGCCCTCCCCCGTCGCAAACCCTGGCTACGCCCCTGACACTCACTCCCTTCGCCCATGTAACATAGATGGCTGTGCCGCTTGTGTGGTAATCAGGCCCCACTTCGTAAACAAGATTATGGTTGGAAAGTCGCGTTTGAATCTCGTATTGTAGTCTACAAACTGCACAGAGGGGCATAGATTGCGCATGCATTAAACTGTGAATCGGGTTGAAAGAGTTCTGCATGAAACAGACGGTAATTTTCCTTTTTAAGCACGCACATACTCACTTCGGCGTGCCGGCGATGTCCAGTTGCACGGAAGGAACTGCACTTGGTCGAAGACATTTAACATTGGGTTTGGGACTGGTCTTAACCAGATGGCCAGGATCAGTCATGATCCTGAAAATGATCAGACCAGATTACCGCATTATCCACATTTATAGTTAGTCCAAGAGCAACGGTGCACTCATGTTTTCATGACAGTTGGATAGTTTTTTCGGAGAGTAAAAAACTTAAGTGCCTTCATTGCGCCGTTTAACATTCTTGCAAGAGGCCGCCTCACAGGATGACATCTTGCTGCCAAAAAGCCGCCTTTGATGCTCACTCTTGCCCAATGCTCACACACTACTTCGAAGACTACACCTTTTGCAGCGCACCGTTGCGCTGCAAATCGCATTACAAGTTGCAACGGGCTGATTTTTCAAAACCGAAGCTGAATACAAGCCGCTGCCGTCAAAACTATGCGTGGTCTAGCGTTGAAAAGTACATTAGCGTGTCGACCGATTCGTGTCGGCGGTCGCCGTGGGCGTACAGGCGTGGCTTTTGTTTCCCGACATTCACAGCTGATGCGGCTACACTTTCCGTCGCATGGCGAATTTGTGCAACGCACCGTTGCGCTGCAAATTGCAGGACAAATTGCCAGATGCCGGCGCCTTATATAACAGCCGCTACTGTCAAAAGTATTCTGGTCTGGTATTCTGGCAAGTAACCTGGCGTTGAAAACCACATCGGCGTATTGGTCGACTCATTCTCTATGCCACACTTTTGTTGATCGCATGTTCACACATGTCGCTCGCAAATGAACCAAGATTAGTGGGTTGCGCGGCGGCTTTTTGCGCCGCGACGGAACGGCGCCGCCCGGTGTCTCGGCTGGCGCCGAATGTTGATTCAAGGTTAAACGGCCGTGTAATCACGTCGCTGGCTGGCGTAATTCATTGCCTCCGACCGATTATGCCACCTCGCACCAAAATCTAGACACCGGTGGGGGATGCAACGACACAGGAATGACAGTGTACCATGCGAAATGGTGCAGTCCACGCGTATCACGTGGCATGGGCTCAATGGTGGATTTTGCACTCTTCCACAGGTTTGCGCGTTTTGTGCGTCATCTCGGCACCCATGGCACGAATTCACGCGGGATTGGCGCACTTCGATGATGAATGGACAGAGCGAGATGGTGTTTCACTCTTCGGTACAATGTTATGTTGTATAATACAACGACAGTGCTACCATCGTTCAAAAGTTTATGGAAGGGGCAAAAATCACCGGCCACACCCCAGGACCGTTCGCTCATCCCATGGAATAGGTTTGGCTGTGCTGCACAGAGCTCGGCGAAATGCACTCTCCTGCCGGTGGCCGCCAGAGACCGCCAATACCGCGTGCGGCCGGCGGCCGAGTTAAGACACATAACAAAACAGATTGCTGGTGCAGGTATTGCAATAAAACCTGAAAACGAAAGTGTTCATCTTACTACTACTGTATCTCTCTCCCCAGGTTCTGGAAAGGTTTTGCCTTCACTCTGAGGCGTCTTGAGGGGTTTGCCATGGGGTCCTTCCCCGGGTTGAGCAGCTCATACTTCAGATCACCTACATAATCTCCCGGAGAAACGTGAAGGGAGTACTCCAGTACTTTTGTTGGTAGTGATTTTATCCCTCTTAGCAGCCTTGATCCAGCCTTCGGCTGCTTTTTTGTCACTTGGTAAAGAGTGAACAATAACATCGGGTGGCCTCACGCTTTTCTCATCTCCTGTCTTGCAACTGGGGAACCAGACAGAATCTTCCCATTTTTTTAAAGCTCAACACCTTCAAAATCTGTAAACATGTAATGTGGACAAGCTCACTGGCATGACTGTAGACAACTTTTTTAGATCCTTACCAATGTCGCAATTCAAAGTTAAGGCATGGTAATGAGGAGCCCAATTAGAGCCAGAAGTTGTCACCTTCTGTCTGTGTTGCACATAGACATTGCCCAAACCTTAGAGCAGGGATCTAAACATCACAGCAACATAACTAGTTACGAACCATACCCCTGCAACCTGTCACCAGTAAAGGACAGACCGTCAAGGACCAGTTCGAATAAAGTGCTAAAGGAAATATTCCGTAGTCAGGTCATGGGAGGCGCCCATGCTCTGACACATAAATGAGCATCCCGGTTTTGTTCCTGCCCTATTCGTGCAACAAATATGTCTTCACATGCTTTTTCCAGAAAAAAGTAAAGGAAGTGTCGGGAGGGTCGTTAAATGAGTTTGTTTCTGTCATAGTTGTTTACGACGCAATTCAATTATTGACTATATAACATTAGTAAAACAGCCTCACCAAAACGCATCGAGGTGACTTACCCAAGTGGAGAGTGTTGTTATTTAACGTCTCTGCTGCGCAAGAGCCGTAAAATTGCCAGTTTTTTGTCACTAGTAGAACATTGCTGGGTGCCACTTTACAATTACAGTGATCTCACCTGATCATGCTTTGGCAGTGATTATAACTCATCAAAGTTGTGTTAAAATTCCATCGCTTGTACGTTTATCGATTAAAATTGGTATATAGGTGCTCCGAGGCCAGCATTGTCTTAAACCTAGTATATTTTGGTATATATCCTGCTGCCCAACCTGTTGTTATAGGACCTTGGACAAGACCGGCCACAGCATTTCTGCGTGACTACTGCTTTCCAAGTGACGCAGTCGACGTTGCCATGCAACGCCGCTGCTCAAGCCAGTGCGACTTTGTGACAGTCACCGCCTAACGTTAAGGAGCCGCCCGCCCAACCAATTTCCCACGCTGTGATGATGGCCCCCTGGTCCGGTGGAAGGACGAACGACCACTGGGAACGCCCATGCACACGCCGTTCGTCCACACAAATATGAGCCTCTCTGGGCCGCATAAAAATTGAACGAAGAAAGGTGGTTTTAATTTAAACATAGAACCGTCGAAAAATCCGTAAACTTATCTGGCTGTATGTGGGCGCGAGTTGCCCACGAAGAGGGCAAGCTGGCTGAATAGCGCGTGGCGATTCGCAAATGTTATTGATTTCTCCTCGCCAGTTGTGATTCTTCGGCGTTGAGCCCGATTGTGCGAGGTAAAGGGCAACAATGCTGAGTTTCCGTGCTAGTTGGCTACAACAATATTCATTTTCTTTGGTCTGACCACTGTTGCTGCAAGCAGACACATTTCACCTGTTTTCTATTCACGGTTTCCGATGCTTACACATTTTGCTACGCACTGATCAGTGTTACAATTCTTTCTAACTCCGCGCAAAAGCGCACAACTTGCTGATGTGCTTTGTACGGGACGTCAGGAAATACCCCGAGACCCTGTTCGAGCAAGAGCGCCTCAAGAAGGAGATCCAACATGGCCAGCCCTCCCTCTTCAAACAAGCAGGTTGGAACCCCTTCGTTACCGTAATTATGCATTGTGCTAATCGCATCCTACCAAAGTTATAGCGCATGGTGCAGCATATGCAGAAACATCAGGAACTTTCTAGCATTGAACGGTTGCTATAATTAGGGTTCAAAAGGATAATTTTCCTAATCTGTTATGCAGATGATGCCTTTTCTCGCTTTCGTGTCGTCTACGCATCCGCAGTTGACTTTATTCATGGGATGGAAAGTATTTATATTGTTAGTCTGTATAAAACTGCCGCAATACATGTTCCAGGAGTGTAAGCGTACATGGAGACCATACCGGCGTCAAGAGAGACATTATTTTGACTTCATGGAGTTCAAGGGTGGTCACGGACCTAAACTGACCCCGATCAAAGTTTTGCTTTTGGGAACATTCCACCTAGCGTAGTTCTTGACGCTGGTTTTAAATTCCGGTGTCAGAACATGAAGGGTCTGCATCATCTTGACTAGTACCAGTAGTATTGGTGGTACTAGCGGACGTACATCACCAATTGCTACTAACAATTGACAATTGACGTCCACTAGCACCACCAGTGGGACACAAGAATATTGCTTGCTTAAGTGTGGTTGCTTAGCCAAGCCCACTTCTTCACCTTCGCGACATTCCCCTGGAAATGATGGATCGGTTGGGCTGACAAGCATTCCGCTGGATAGTTTGCTGATAGCGACTCCGCGGTGCCGGCACGGCGCTTTCGTGTTCCGCGACAGAACTGCGCTCGGCGCCGGGTTGTGACCGATACGTTTACAGATATGTTTGCACGGGCTCTATTTCGTTTGATCCCTGTTGCTTCAGAGTATGGCGTCACAGCTGAGAGCAGTGTTCATAACTGTACCACTGACCTGTGTCTCGCACACGTCCAGCCGCTGCCGACGAAACATGACCCGAGCGGGCTGCGAACGTCGGAGGGCCAGCCGTCCGGGGAGGATGACGGACCAAAGAGCTGCTGGCAGGTCCGGTACTGGTTGTGTCGGAGGTGAGGTAGAGCGTGGTCAGCAGCCACGAAGGATTGGACCGTGGCGGTGCCACCGAGTGGAAAACGGGCTGGCTGTCGATCAAGTGGAGCGGTTTGAAATGTGAACAGTAGAGCTAACTGGTACTAAGAACATAGGATTAAGAAATATGCTTTCGGCCGTGTTTTGGGTGCATTATTATAGCTGAGCTTAGGTTAGCTGGATGTTGGTTTTCGAGCTATGGTGTCCGGTGCGAAGATGGGATACGGGTCAACAGAGTGTGTCGTTTGTTACAAGGGAATGTGTCCAATCTTCCCGTTTTTTCAAGAAGGCACCCTTAAAGGAATTATGACCACAGGCCAGTTTTATAAAAGCAAATTATCGCTGCCCATTGCCAAAAAATAACATCAACAAAAAGCTTCCCTGCGCTTATCGAGCTTTATAAACGGCCCTGACAATCGACGTAATTTTCACTGACGACGACTATTTTAGACTCAAAATCAGCGGCTGCTGATCAGAATTACCAGATGCTGTCGTACCGCAAGCACACATCTTTTTATCTTAACTAAAGGTCGACTATGCTCATTGAAAACGACAAATAGCTTTTAAAGTTACAAATTAGGTTCAACGAGTGTCTTATGTGTGCAATATGTTGTTTATTATATCGCAATGGCATGCCAACATCTATATTCGAAACAAATTCTCACCCGAGCTGAAGGTAGTGGTCAAAGGTACGCAGGAAGATATAGCTCGACGTGCATGACTGTTGCGTTTTCTCACTAGCTAAGTGAGGTATGGAGCATTCTGAGTTGTGTAAAAGAGCCAAGCATATTCATGGTTACGCCGAGCATAAATGAAGAAAGTGTAGCATGCAACTCAATGGTAAAATCCGCTTCTCAGACACTCGTCAGCTCTGGATAAATAGCACTTCGTGGGTAGGTGCTTGGGCATTCTGGCCGCTGTTCTGACCGCCTTCACAGAAGTTTATGTGCTGAGCAATCTCGAAGCTGCCTGAATAAAGTAACTGGAACGCAGGTAAATAACTTCGTGTGAGAGTGTCAGCCCCCGTCTAGGGAGGCTAGGGGATGGCCATGATTCCCCTTTCAACGCTGTGGTTATAAGTGAATGCTCAACCACAAGCATATCACAAGCAACTCAATCAGAATAAGAAAATGAATACCTTGAACGAATTACCGAATTATTATCACATTAGCGAAATATTGTGCACAAAATGCGGAGAAATGGCGTACGAATTCTGGTATCATGCGGTTAGGTACCTACCCACTACCATCGACTGAATTGCCATGGCATATACATCCCCTCTTCCCGCTCTGCCCGATTCATCCCCCGGTTTAATGACACTGCTTATAACCCCGGGTACAAATATTCCACTGCTTGGTGCGTGCCTACACAGTACCTACCCACCAAGGTATATACCTGGGTATCTCCCCATCCTCCCCATGATTTCTTCAGGTTCAGCGCACCTTGGTGGCAGAGAAATCGAAAGCAGGTCGTAGAGCCTAGGCAAGCACGTCCAGTGGGATGTAGGATCTAGGCTGGCAGGTAAGCTTCTGTGCAGATACGCGGGTGCAGACATGCATGAACAGGCGGAGTTATGTATGTCTTCACTTGAAGCAACGCCAGCCCGCTGGTGTTGGTCTACGTATGCATCCATTATCACATTGTAACAAGTTGAGTGCGCTACTGTGGCCGAAATGTCCTAGTTTTTTGTTTAAACAATTCACACCTGACAAAAGTATTATGCCTTCTGCTCGCTTCCATCACTTCCAGCCAAAATCTCAACTTGCATTCTCCGTTTCCAACCGCATACCATCACCTGGAGCCGCGCCACCAAAACTGGTACTACCGACAATTGCTATTTCAAGGACGGCACGTGCCAAAGCGTTAACGACAGGGTTGACAGCCACGCTCAGCGGTAGTGGGGGATCCCAATTTTTTGCACTTGGTGCGGAGACACTCAAAAAGTGCCATGGCTAGCGTCAACGGCGGGCTGTTCGACAGCCAACGCGCTTTTTGCAGGTGCCTGAGAGGACAATGGATCCTAAGATTGTCATGCAAGTAGACTACTAGCTACCCATTGCCAATACGTAACGCGTACCTTCCAAATGACACGGTAACCGCTCGATCTGGTAACCCTTACTGAACACACCAGAGGTCTGCCGCGATTGCGTTACATGGGAAATAGTGTCCTATCTCTACTTTCACGAGCTATTTGAACACAAATAAACGGCGCAGGCAAGACTATGTATTTGAGAAAAATGGGCCAACATGACAACAGAAAAACCGCAGTGTTTCGCTCCTGGCAGTGCCAACAGCATATCAAGTTTCAAGCAGTCTGCATGATAGTGTTGCTGCCAGTTGATGAATCTCATGCGGACTCTTTGACACCGGGACCTCGAAATTAGGCAGCGTCTACCGTCATTCATCTGCACCCAGAGACGGCACAACAATCATGGAGTGCATTGATTACACTCACAGAGTCATCAGAGTTAGGTATACACTTCCGAGAATATCTGCAGGCCGTTACACTCCACCCACATATTCAGTTTGCATGCCGAATATGTTTTGGTTGAACACAGGCGCATACAAGAACGGTAGGGAAGGACTCGGGCATCACTTTAAAATGCAAAAACTTTGCGCTTGAAATCGGGAGAAGGAAAGCAATAATTGATGGGATTTACACCTGCTTTAATCTACAACCTCCAAACCCACCAGTGAAACATAAAATTGAGGTCTCATAAATATCATGGAAAACCAGGGTCCTGGTGTTCTAGTCCCACGTGCAGCCTAAAAAAACGTAATCCACAATATCGCCAAGGAGCCCACAGCAAACATCAGTCAAAAGGGATGAAAAACAGGAGCACAGCCGGTTTTGTAAGGGGGGGGGGGAGGGTGGAGCTCAGTGAGAACGCCAAGCTTCTAGTGAACTGCTTTGCCATCAGCCACTAGACATCTAAGGGGGAGGGGGGCTTCTTCTTGACTTATACGCTGTGGCAATATCCTTAACATGCGCTCGGGTGTTGGTCAAATTGACCCTCCCGACCCCCCCCCCCCCGAGGGTTTTTTTCCGGAATGGTTTCCGAACGGCACGGCATAGCCGCACCAAATTTTGATAGCTGTGGAAAATTGAACAGCGCGTTATGCGGCATAAAAAATTGAATGTACCTTGTAAGGTCGCCGACCTATAGCAGGTCAAAGTCAGGCCATGGATTTAGAGAGATCAATTTCAAGAAAGTATGAACGACTTTCTTGAAAATCTGATGGAACAACGGAGTGCTAGACGAAACCATGCATCTCTGACATTTTTTCTTAGGAAACACAACAATTGAATGACCATATTCCAATGACCTAGGGTCAGATAAGATGGCCAGACGAAGGTCAAGACCGACCTGTTTTATTACTGTAGGGCTTGCTGTGTGGGAATAGTTTCTAGTGCTTATTTCGAATTCATTGACGACATGAACCGCATTAGACATCTTCCACGAACTTCGTATAGGTCAGAATAGGTCACTGACTTAAATTGACACAAGTCAGAACTTCGTTTTTAGGAGCATACTGCTTAGCTTAATCTTTATGGCTTATTCAAGTGGAAAACTCACAGCAATCTTTTATGGCTGGTCACCATGGCCTCCAAAAGTTCAAGCAAGGTCACTGACTTCAAATGAGGACGTGACCTTGTGCTTAGAACAGTTATCTTGGTTCTAGAGGATCTTTGGAAACCAACCTGGAATTTAATCTTGTTTGACCTTATTTGACCCAAAGGTAAAATGACCTAAGAAACCCAAACTTTGACCTAAGTGAGTTCACGTACAGGCAAACACATCCCGTGAATTTGGTGTCTCTAGTCCTCTAAGTCCCTGAGATCTCATTGGGGTCAAATTGACCCCCACCCAGCGAAAGATATCCAACCGGCCATCCGGACGTGTGTTGGCACGGTCTGGTGTAACACGGTGTTAACACGCGCCCGGGCGGCCGGTTGAATGCTGTTCGCTGTGGTGGGGTTCAATTTGACCCCAATGAGATCTCAGGAACTAAGAGGAATAGAGACACCAAATTCATAGGGTGTGTTGGCATATACGTGAACTCACATAGGTCAAGGATAAGGTATCCTAGGTCATGAATTTCGGGTCAAATAAGGTCAAGCAAGGTCAAGTTCAAGGTTGGTCTCCAAATGGCCCCTTAAACTTAGATAACTGCTCTAAGCAAAAAGTCACATAATCATTTTATCATCTCTATATATATAATAATTCTAGGTCAGCGATCTTGCGTGACCTTTCCAAGGTCATAGTGACTAAAATCATAATGATTTCTTTGAGTCTTGCATTTGAATAAGCAACAAACATTACACTAGGTAGTATGTTGTTAAAAACAAAATGTTGACCTCGGTCATTTTAGGACAGTGACCTATTCTGACCTTTGAGAAGTCTATGGACGGTTTAAAGGTCGGTTCTGGTTATCAATAAATTTAAAATGGGCACCAAAAATTACCCCATACAGCAAGTCCTGGAGCAATTCGTTGTTGGATCAGATTGAACGATTCCCGAGAAATTGCCTTCGCTGACACCATGGCCTGACTTTGACCTGTCATTGGTCACAGACCTTACAAGCTACATCCAAGTTTGGGACGCCAGACGATCCACTATTTAATTCTCTACAACTATGTGAAATTTGACGCGGCTACACTACGCTGTTCGGAAAGCATTCTGGAAAAACCCTTGGAATGTCAATTTGACCCCAGTCGAGCGCGTGTTAACATTGTCAATAGCAAAATAGGCCATCCATCTAACGATTGGGCAACAGCCACAGCCTTAGCATGGTCTTATTGTATTAAGTGCCATCGCATGCATGGGGATTTTTTGAACTGGAGATGTGCATTGACCTAGCTGCCCTGATCTGGGGGTAGCCTTCGCCCTCCCCACTTTTCGCTTGACATTCTTCTATATTATACCATAATGTGAGCAGCACAGCTATGCACATTTGGACAAGGCACTTCCGCACGTGGGGAAAATCTGAGTGAATACAGCCATTAGTCGCGGTATCGTTGCACTTAGCCAGCACATGGGTAAGAGAGGCTATCTGGTACGTCAGGAAGTTAGGGGGAAGTAAAAGGAAACTTTGTCGTAGAAACGTTTGAAACTATTGCTGTTGCCAAGGAGTGTAGAGGTGAGTGTGCTGGATGGAAGGCAGTCTATAACTAAATAAAGCACTAACTTCACAGAAAGAGGGGCAAGCACACAAGATCCATGAATATATCATGGCAATCACAACCAGGAATGCAAACAGCAAACGGCACCTAAGCTGCACATAAATTGAATGCATTTGGTCTAGCCTAAACATTTAAGATGAATAGCTCAAGGGGTCTGTATGGATAACCGTCCACTGAAGCACTGTGTTGGTTCACTTTACCTTGCAACTAGAAATGATACGAATACTTTAGGTACTCATTTGTGTATACAGATCACTGGTTAGCACCCAAGCATGAACGATGAATCGGGAGGGGGAGGTGGGGGCAGGGGAACTGCGGCACGAATAAGGACAACTTTTGACATCAGTTCCCCCCCCCCCGCAATCGCCCCCCCTGCGTGTTATTGTGCTACAAGCAGCAAGATGTCGGTATGTGGGTAAAGCTGTGAGGCATCCAGCAATAGCGCAGATATTTATAAATCGAGGTTGGCCTGTTGGCTATAGCATGTTGCTCAATCCAGGGCAATGAATTCCAGATTCCAGAGATTCCGGAGAATCTCCTTGACGTCTATGCTTCTGCGTCTTACACGCATGGGATAGAACCAAATCACTACCTAGGCATCTCGAAGCTTGATGTACGCTGCAGGTCCTTATGAATAGCCCGCTGTGGCCTGATGTTGACTTCACCATCAACCAGGTGGGAACAAAACGATACGAGTTAAGCAATGAGGATGCATGCACCCTAAAGCTATGTTTCTGAGCCATTGCAACCTAATAAGGGCGCATTTTAATAAAAGTAGGTCAGGCTGTTTAAAAAATCGCAACGATGAGGTGGAATTTTTTATCGGCCAAATTTCTACAACTGCGCAGCTACCACTGCGCCCTTCGACGCACGTTTTGCTTATAAAACTCCATGGAGGAAAACCGCTCCCGACAGCGGGGGATTTTCGTGCAGGAGTTTGTTTTGCTCGGAGCTTTATAGAACTAGGAATGAGAAAATAAAAAAACACATTCGTTAGACGGTATTCTCTTTCATAAAACTGACCTCTGGTCCTCTAGTTCCCTGAGCAGCCTCACGAAATCTGTGATCCACATTATCGCCGAGGAAGCCACAGCGAACATTAGTCAAAAGGGATGGAGAACGGGACACAGCCGGGTTTTGTAGGGGGGGGGGGAGGGAGGGGTGGAGCTTAATGAAAACGCCAAACTTGTAGTGAACTGCTTTCCCGTTAACCACTAGATATCTTAGGGGAGGGAGGGAGCAGCAAGATGTTGACATGTGGGTAATGCTGTGGTGCATCCATCAATAACGCAGGTGTTTAGAAATCATCTCTCATCTGTAAGCTGCAGAATGTTGCTGACTCCTGGACAATGTTTCCAGCGACTTTCCTTGGCGTCTATCCTTCTGCGTCTTACACGATAGAACCAAAGCACTACGTAAGCATCCCGGGGCATGATGTACGCTGCTGGTCCTTATCAATAGCGCGTTGTAGCCTGATGTTGACTTCACCATCAACCAGGTGGGAACAAAACCATACAAGTTAAACAATGTAGATGCGTACGCACTAAAGCTAGGTTTCTGAGTCATTGGAACCTAATCAGGGCGCACTCTGACAAAAGTACGTCGGTCCTGTTTAAAAACGCAACGGTGAGGTAAAATTTGCATCCGCCTATTTTCTACATTAAATGCGCATTTACCTTTGCGCTTCTCGCCGCACATTTTGCTTTTAAAACTCAATGGAGGAAAATCGCTTCCGACGGTGGATGATTTTCGTGGAGGAGTAAAATTCGGAGGAAGAAAATCTGAAAAACTTTCAGCCGTTGGCGGTAATTTCTTAATTATAAAACTGGTCTCAAGCTTTTCATATTGGCAGCAATGGAAAATCCGTTTGATGGTTCCAACAAAGATAATTTTTAGTATTTCCTCATCCATGGTATCGATGACCGTATGCACTGTGCATGTGCGAACGCATCCATTTTAGGGGAATAGTTGCACCAATCAATGGAAGGGAAATGTCCAGTGTGTGTAGCAATAATGACACATCGGAGACAAACTAAACCCATACGAAAAGTCAGGGGTGGTAAAAGTGCATTTTTGTCGCCGAGCGAATTTCTTCAGACAAAATTGTCGCCAGCAGCGTAACGCGATACCACGTGACATAAAATGACAATGAAGTCCATATCAGCCCACCGCCCAAGGCCTCTTTCATCAACGCAATTCTCAGTGCCACGCACACAGCCAAAACGTTCAATTATGCAAGGTCACTTAACTAATATCAGGATAACTACTGCTGATAGAAATGTAGGCACACCGGCTCTAGACTATGGGGACAATTCAATAGCAAAACTAGTCATTCTTCACCTTCGGAACTTGCCGGGGCCTCATGCTTAGACTCGACGTACTGCTGGCTTTGCATTCCCCGACCTCAGAAGAAAAAACAACAAAGGACCTCGCTAGCCAGAGCAGATGAATACAAGGCAGACTTGGGACCGATGGCAAGCAGCACAGGGAACGACGTGCGGTATTCGGACCTGCTCGAGGCCATTTCTCATTACAAAAATCAAGCGTGCGCTTCGAGACCCACTCCAACCGTCATCAAACTCTTGACCACACCTTAGGCATACCCCAAGAGGGGCGATGCGAAGACCCCCCCCCTCCTCCCCCTACGGCTTTCTGAAGGTACTAGTCTGTCGCTCTCGTCGCTAAGTACAGAGTGCTATCGCGGCATCGCCAATAAAGTCACAGGACCCAAAATGAAACCCTGGGTAGGTGTTCATGAAACTGCAACGCAAAGCCCACCTTAAAATTGTAGCGCGCTGAAAGTCGCCACCCGCCTCATATCAGTCGCATCACAACGATTGAAACATGTCCTCAGGGGTGAAAAGGCTTCTGGTTGGCCGGATATGATTGGTGACAAAGCCTACATTTTGCGACCCCATTGGTGACAGAAATGCGACAATGAAAACAAATTACAACAGACCAGACCATATTACGGAAGACCATCACAACTAGATGAAACTCATCTTGTTGTGTGGCGTAATATTGGTCGGCACTCGCTAACACTTGCAGCGTGAGCATGTGTAGAGCACATGTCGAAACAATGACGTTTCGCTACATGAGCAAGATGAGCCACAAAATGCTGCCAAGCATAGCACCTTTAAGCAGGATAGCCTTCAGCAGGTGACAGAAATCTACTACAAACTATACTATATCAGTGCTGACGTCACAGATCAGCGGTGACACAGTGTTTTCCAATGCCCCGCAAGTCAGTGCTTTCCGCAGATTATTCAGCCAAGATTCATTTCATGTGCTAAACAGTATAAAATACCAAATAGCTTATTGGCTTATTTGCTATTATTGGCTATATGGCTTATTACTAGTTGCAAGAATCGCGGCTGGCTACAAAATCTTGCGACGAATGTAATCAGCTTGCTGCTCAGCGTTTTAAAAGCGTTGTGCCATTTGAGACAGATGGCTTTGAATGCGCGCCACGCAGTAATGAATTGCACTTGATACAAGGTTGTGGACTGCTGGTGGTTGTGTTCAAGTAGTGAGAAAATGAGCAGCCTGAAAAACGTAGCCAATTGTCAGTTTCTTTAAGGATTAGATATTGCAAAATGTTGTAATATTCTGCACATGAGGTTACCACGTGAACATTGGTGCAGCCATATTTTGGCAATGAAACCAATAAAACTGGATCAAAACCTTGGGTAATAGGTAAATGATTACTAGCATCACCAGCAGTAGGAAGTGCACATACAATGACTGGCAACAAAGCTAGATGGCCTTAATTGTCTTAGTATATAGGTATTCAGAAACAGGTATGACTATTTAGTATGCAAGATCTTAGAGAAATCATCAAGGTCACACATTAAGTCACACTTGGGGAATATTATATTTCCCTATGTTTCCCTACATTTGAGATCTATAACACCCTTTTGGATTACAAATCAACACATTTTTATTGAGCCAACAATTTAGAGCACGCCAAATACGTTTACCATCAAAATTACTCTCATTGTCATCACCCACTCTGCAGATACATTCAGCAGATACCACTAGACACAAACTGGGTTGTCCCGAGCATGGACAGTGTTTTACATGCTGGTGCGATGTTTCCCATACAGGTGAACCAAGGCAATGTAAAAGTATACAGATATGGTGCATAGGCTGACATCAAATTGTATAGCCAGTGTAACAGTTTTGGTATAAACAAACAAGAGTGAGTCGCACCTGAGATACCAATATTTCTACTAGTGATAGTAATTGTGCATACCAGCCATACTTTCTGGAGCAAATGGGCCAAATTGAGGCTTGCACTGAGTTCCCTTTTCATGGCCATTGATAACTATCTACCTTTAAAGTAACTTGCAAGCAAGGCTACGATTTTGACAAGATTAGCACATAGACAATATTATAACAAATATCGCGTATATGTATAGCAAACCATTCTTTGAAGAACAGTCAAATGCAGCAAAAGCATCGAGAAGTGTGTATACCTTGATAGCAAGTAATACATAGCTTACGAATAAATATAAATGAATTCAGCGCAGTGATACAGCCCGTTAAACCACAAGCAATGTAGGAAGGGTCGCGTTCGACCGGGGCGAAATTATTCCACGAATAATGATCCCTCTGATAATCATCTACAGAGATTTTCCACTTAACGTTCGCCAGGTTCGAAAGTTCTACCCTAGTTACCTCACGGGTTGCACCATGCGTAGCTGGGCATGGAGATGGAAATAATCTCCGTTTTGACCAAGCTCTGAAAATTAATTGAGACTTGCCCCGGACCAGAAAATGATGTGCGATGCTTCTCCGTGTTCGCAGTGCAAAGTGCCATTCCGAAAAAAAAACGTTCTGGATAATTATCCAATATTAACTGCTGGCCAAACGTGGCGAGCAGTTCAAACTCAATGTAGGCAAATGCGTTCCGTATGAAATGGTTGTCCCAACTATTGACCACGCCTGGTGTGTTAGTTCACAAAAGTTAGCACACAAACTAGTTAACACAAACTAACACACCATACGAGGATAGCAGTCGGAAGAATTACTCTATCTGTGATACTAATGCCTCTTCTCAATCCTTCCGTAAAACTGTGAACAAGTACGTTGTTTGCGCAATGGCCGCAGCCGTGGTGTTCAAAACATGCTCTCATTGCTGACGAGCTCCCTTATCGGAAGACCAGTCGCTGAGGCTAACGATACGTTGGCGATGTGAATGGTGTATTAATGTAAAAACATTTTGGGGGCACCCAATACCTTTGTGCTTCCAGCACAAGTTTGGGGCAATTTAATATTTGGTCAGTAGAAGAGAATTCGTAGAAATAAAGGATACCAATCGATGTAAGCATAAATTCCCTTCAATTCTACGTGTACAATGAAATATCCTAGCTCGGCTATACATACTGCCTCTAGCTGACAGTGATAGCTTATGGCGACCAGCAACGACAGATATTTTCCCAGCTGTATTTGTCATAGGTGTTAGGCAATGACGAGGAATAGCCCAGTCTGCCATGTAAAGATGCTATCGGGTCGAAAAAACCAGCAGCAGTGCCCAACTGCCGACCATTAAGCGGGCAATCAGTGTTGCCTAGTTTGCCTTGCTAGATTGCGCTTCGTACGACTCATGCTCCACGTTTTTGCAGGTCTGTGGACCACACGCCAAATGGCACCAACTGAAGACCGGGAGATTGTGGTGCGCACCAGCCTGCGCGAGCTGGTCGTCTACGTCGTGTTCCTGGTCGTGCTGAGCATATGTCAGTAACCGCATCCGCATGCAGCAGCCTCATTTTCATGTATGGTCTTAGATTGTTGGTACTGCTTACGCACATGCATTTTCTGTTCCTTCTCAAACACGTTTCTGAGGGCAGTCCGACTTGAGCTGAAGGTAGCTTGGGAGTAATGAGGGCATTCAGGACATAGACAGCAACAATTAACCGCCTAATGTGGTCATGCGCGGGGGAGTCTGGTCCATCATACGGCCCTGAGTTTCACGTGCCCTTGCCCGAAGCCACGGCCTCCATCTTCACTGTTAGCCGTTCCGGACTTTTGGCTTCATACGCACACAGAATAACGAAGCCTTGCTAATGCTTAGATTTGTTTGCCTCTAGATTGCAACAGATGTGCCTCTGTTCACAGTCAGGTTTTATGCACAGACACAGACGCACACAGACGCAGGCCTCCCTATCCGTGGTGAGAAGCCACCCCCGAAATGTAAAAACATCCGAAATTTTTTATTGGCAACCGAAAGACATGTTTTGGTTGGTCAAAAAAGATCACTTCCTTCTCATGAAAGTTTACGTCCTAGTTAGTCAGGAGACGTTACCTACGAGTCTAAGCCGAGCATTGCCCGTGAGGAGGACCAAGAGAGATCAGCAACTGGGTCCTGGTCAGTCTATCTCCCGATTTGACCCTAGCATTTAGTTGCGATGAAACTAAAACCGGAACGATGCTGGTATGTGGTGCAAAAGAACATGGTTATTACCGCGAGTCATATCCTTTCATGCCACCTCAACGCCGTAGAGGTATTTTGTACCATCCCAGATGGCTACCGATTCTTATGCAATGCAGCTAAAGCTTGAATATCGATAGGCTTGATCGAACTGTTCGCGTGCGAGTGTTGAGCTGAGAGTTCGTGTGTTCTGAGAAAAAGGTGCTTCTGTAATAGTTGTAAACCATAACTTGAAAGACACCTGACGTGTAAATAGGTCATGGCCATGGGACTCCAGCAATAGGCACTATGTATATAACGACGTTGCATCATTACGATCAATGCCACAATTACTTTATTTCCAGAGCTGAGGGGGGCTTAGAACACTAAAAATGTGCAGATTTTCAGAGATTTCAATTTTCTATTATTTTCATTCGTTGCTTTGTGAATGTCGTAGGATTATGCGATGTTGCAGCGGCACCCTCAACGTGGGGTGAGGGGGGTGGGTGATATCGCAGGTCGGGATGGGACAGGGAGAGGGGTTGGAACCCAGTCGAACTAGGTCCAGCAATCCACGGTGACATTACCATGGGAACGCTCAGGGGTATCCCGACGTTGCAGGACATTTTAATACGGGTTTTGCAATAGCCATTTTCGAGTGTTTTTATTCCATTTTTCACATAAAGGGAGTCTGAAGATAGTTTTCAGCACAGCCCCTTTCCTACCTGGGTAAAAACAGCCGTGGCTGGTCAAATATTCCAAAACCAGCCTGTATCTCTGCACCATGCTTTACATCCAATAAGGGCGACTTTTACCAGCATTTGGTATGATTATCCCCGTAACTGTTACGAACCATTTCGGATTTGCTGTCCAGACGCTGTCTTCCGAAGCGGTGGCGCTTATAAGCGAACGGTCACCTCTATCGAACGGAAGTATTGGAGTGTGCGACAACGTAGGAGGTGGGAACGGTTGCACTCTATATTAAGAGGGGCCCCAAAAATTTTCTTGGGCGGGTGAACCGGCAACACAGATGCAATTAAATTTAGCATGATTTCGGCAACAGCAATGCATGAATCACTAGAGCATACGCATGGGCTGGAAACTGCAACTTTCCAGCAAATTGTAAGAGTGCAAATACCATTTTTGGACAGCTCCTTCTGTGCACCGCCATAGTCATGCCTGACCTTAACTTATTTGCAATCATAGACCGGTGCACTTATGTCCCCAAAGTCATAGTATTAATAAATCGGCTTGATGTATGAAAAATATTAGTTGCACACTTTAAGATAGAAATTTAAGTGTTAGACTTTAGTCTTTTGTCGGATTTCTTTGATGTCCTTGGGCTGGCCGATACAAACTTAACACGTGCCCGGGTGGCCGGCTGAATGCCCTTCGCTTGGGTGAGCGGGGTCAGTTTGATCCCCTGAGATGTAAATAACGAAGAGAGCCAAGGACACCAAATTTGCAGGGCAGACTAACCCGTATGTGAACCCATTTTGTTCAAAATTTAAGGTTTCTTGATCATGACGTTGGAGTCAAATAAGGTAAACAAGATAAAAAGTCGGAGTGGTGTCTCAAGTGCCCCCAGACCTCCTCATGCAACCGCCGGAAAGCTTGATACCTGCTCTAAGAAAAACGATAAATGGTGTCAGTAACCTTGCTTGACCTTAATGAGGCCAAGGCGACCAGATATCTACCAGATTTTTGACATTTTGACATTTTGCCATTTAGATAAGTGTCAGGCATTGCGCTAGGTGATATGTTCCTGAAAACAAAATACTGACCTGGGTTATTCTAAGTCTTTTAACTACTCTGACCCCAAGAGTTCATAAAACATGTTTGTTTACCTCATAAACAGAGCTCTCGGATAAAAAGCAGCTTAGTTTCTGCCCTCGTTCTGAACTTCATACCTGACCCTCGATCAATGGAAGTCGTTGTTATAAATTAAATTGGTTTACTGCTTAGGAAACTATCTCAGATAGGTATGGCATCGTCTAACATTCCGTTAATCCATCGCGTTGAACGATTCTCTAAAAGTGCTCTTCGCTGACAGCCATGACCTGACTTTGACCTGTCATCGGTCGGTGACCTTACAAGCACATCCAATTCGTTTAATATCAAAATATCTGCTATTCAGTTTTCTACATACATGCAAAGTTTGGTGCGGCTACGCCGCGCCGTTTGGAAATACTTCCTGAAAAACCTTTGGCTGGCGGAGATCAGTTTGACCCCTGCCCACCCGATTGCGTGTTAAGATTTGGGGTGTGCAGAGCAGGGTGCCATCTTTAAAAGTGTAAAAAATGAGGCAAAATAGCAGTTCTATTTGATAAGCAAAGCCAACTGGCTCCAGAGAAGTGGTGACATGTTGAGCCCCAGACAGTTCCTGCGCCATGACATTATGCTATGTTATGAATGCTGTAAAAAAACTGTTGATTGAATGTTGATTGCATGCAATTAAATACTTTGATAATGGTTGGAACAGGCAATAGGGAACCACATGGCGTCCGACACAACACCTGAAGGGCAAATGAGATCCTCGGAGGCTAAATTTACCTGGTACCAAACATGACCAACTGCTACCCAAGCGCTGAGCCCGAAGGCCGCAGAGTTTGCCTGACACTATCTGATGCAAACAAATATAGGCAAGTACAAGTGCAACATTTGATACATCAAGGAAGGATATGAAAGAGCACCACACTGGTCAGCTGCTTCCCATGTGGGAGACATTGTCTATGCCACTGGTAAAAAAGAAATGCTAAGATGTGTCAAAGATGTGACCTCAAGTGACATGCGCTCTCACATCTTTTTCTGTAATTGTACCAGTACTAGAAACATAAGAGCCTCACGTGCGTACTGGGTCATAATTGACACCGGGAACTGAAGTATAGAAGGCATACCTAGCACCAATTGGCAGGGTTGCAGTTTCCTATTCATTCGGGGCTTTGGTCCCCCTCCCTCCCTCAAAAAGTTGGCCTCCATCCTCGACTTTGAGCAAAAAGTTAGCTGAATCTAACACCAAACCAACCTGTTTGGTGATGTCTTTTAGGGGTGGTTTGCATTACTTTTCACTGCTCAGTCCACGCGAGGGCTGAGTTCAATGAGTTGAGTGTGAATTGGGGCCCCAGCTCATTTGGCACACCAGACCACTGAACAATGGTGCAGCACTCAGAAGAATGCATTTACGTGATCATCATTATAGTAAGAACGCACCCGATTGACTTCATGCGAATAATGACATCGAATCAAATCTCGTTGACACGCACACCAAACATTGATTAATTTACTATTCTTCTACTATTCCACAAATGCTCTAATCTACTCATTGTCTATGTATGAAATGTCTATTAATCTCAAATTTTATCCAAGTTACAGTCAATGATTAAACTTGGCATACAGGATCGCTATGCCGAGACCAATTTGGATGCAACTGTAGCTTAATGTGTAACAAATTTGAATGCCACTGTGGCTTAAGACTATGAAATTATAGTTTTTTTTGCTAGCTACTTTAGAGACACCATTCGTGGAACATGACAACATAAAGGCCAGGCTAGTAGGTACGGTCACGCAAATGTTCACCGTGATGTATGAGCAATCAACGGCGTAAAATGCCTGTGTTGCTCTGCATGCTGCCATCAGACCCAGAGCAGTTCTGTTATGTCGCCGGAACACCAGAGCTGTAACAGTGTCAGACTTTGTCACATTTTTAACTATCGAGGATGTCAATCCACACACTGCTTGTGTATGTTATAATACCTGCGATGTGTTTACTAAACTGTCATTTAAGTTGCATTATTGCTACAATCATTGATTACATTTGGCACTTAGGATCGCTATGCCGGGAACGAATTTGACATCTAGTCATGTTTGGCATAATCTTGTCACCCGACCTGGTGTTATGGGGCCATGCGTTGGGGAGCTTAAATTCCTCCTTCTCAACGCGATCCTGAGACATATGCTTTCAGACAGTGAAGTAATTTGTGCTGATTTGCAAAAGACGCACGATACTATTTACTAGATATTGAGACAATTGCGTCAATTCCAATGCATATAATGGTCATAAAGCCACCAATTCCCTGTTTCCATTTCGGTTTTCTGGGACGGTTTTATTTGTTTCCAGTGGCGGTTAGTACGACATCGTCCGTAATGTACTACTATACGAAGGCCATGTCTGATCTCTTCCTCGACGCACCGTTTTCGGACACGGACAACAACCTTCGAGACTCGACGCATCTGATGGACTTCTGGAGGGTAGGTGGTTTTCATGTCCATGTAGAATACTTACAACCAAGTGTAATTTGCATTCAGTTCTGTTGGCTAGTGAATACAGCACACATACTGATGATTATTAATTCAGGCTACAGGCCCATAATCGTCTTCAGGAATCCTTTGATTTGCTGCAGGTTTTAATGCTTGCCTTCAATTCTGCATACTTTGATGGTATGTCAACACCTTGGCAGCAGTTATGTTGTTGGGTACTTATACAAAATTGGAGATTCCGAAGGATCTAATGCATGTTACTTTAATTGGAGGATAATAGGATAGTGCTGTGCAAAAATGTTGGATCTCAAGGGATCCTTCGGCAAAGTTTTTCAAAAATTATAGGATCCACAACAGTTTTTGGCACAAGGTGTTGCGATTGATTCCAATTTCTGGATCGCAGAAGATCTGTGACAATCTTTTTCCTTAAAAATGAATGCTTAGGTTCTGGAATATTTAAAATACAGTGCACGGAGATCCGATTCTAGGGTGTATTTCTGAAGGCTTCAGAATGGACACCACGTATCGGTTGTGCACAATTAACCGTCCTATGACGGCGGGCTGCCTGCCAGCCTGCGGCTTAAGCGTGCTGAGCCTATGTGGGTCATAAAATTACAAAGATTTTGTTGAATGTTGCATTTGGGGATCCAAGAAAACAAACGCTACACTGTCTTATTTCCACCATAACTCGTAGCACCACCCAAATTCATGCATAATCTATCATAAAACGTTGCAAGTGTTCGAACCTTGTAATCAACCTATCAGAGCAGTCGGAGGCAAACTGATGAACGCTGGTGCCAAGAATCGTGCTGACGTACGTCAGACATCAATTATTCAACGAGCATATGTGTTCTTGGCCGTGAGTACTACACGGTGTCTTGAAATGGGAAAAATTTGGCTAGAAATCTATACCCAACCACGTTGCTTCTTAGCCTCAACTAAACCTTAAGATGCTTCCCTTCAGGGCTTTTGCTCGATTCCTAGGTTGCATAACAATTAGCCATATGCACGGGGCAGGCATCAAAGCACAAACAATAAATGTGGCAACGATAGAAACTCCGACATTTACGCGACACCTACGCACCTCACGGCCTGATCAGACCTGGACGAGGCCATTAAGACCCCCAGATAAACCTGCATATGGCGGCCTATGAACAATCTATATTTGTCTTCTATGCTCAGCGCTCGTAACGCTACTAAAACGTTGCTTCCATATTCCCGCAAGATTAACTAGAATGTCTGGGTCTCCAAAGAACTGTGGTGCAGGTGACGTTGAAAAGGGCCAGCTCAAACCCACGTTATATTTTCCCATTTTCAATACATTGCTTGCGTTTTGCATTATTGATTTCGGAAAGTAAGACGTTTTGCCATCACATTCCAGGCACTTTTGTCTTTTCACCGTCGTGGAATAATTCAAAAATGTAAAGTTATGTCGTGTTAAATTCAGTGTCATCTTTTTAACTAGGACTGCTCCAAATAGGCAAGTAATCTCAGTTACTTCTATTGCGAATTTCTTACGTTCAGGGCCCACTTAAGTACGAGAATGACTACTTGCATGATTTAAAGCTATCTCAGTGACAAGTTATGGCCACGTTTTTCAAGCACATCTTGCGAGCGCAAGATTTGCCTGAAAATATACTATATATATATATATATATATATATATATATATATGTGTATATATATATATATATATATATATATATACGGAAAAGTGAACACGCAATGTACAACTGATACCGATTCCCACAATAACTTTTAGTGTCTACACTCTTAGATATCGCCTAGGAATTTAAGTTGAGTCTGCGACATGCCTGCATTACATTTTTAACCCCAATATATTAGGTTGAATTTATTGTTGTTATTGCTATCGTTATTATCATACGTATTGTCATTGTATTATCATAATTAGTGTAAGTTATGAAAATTGGTGTCTTCAACGTCTGCTGAGTTGAAATCATGGGAACGTAGCTGCGTCGGTTTATGGTGCACTCCTTACAGCTAGGCTGAGAGAAGTTCCTAAAGATCGTTTGTTACCGCACATGTATTTTCTGGCAATTGAAATAAAACAAACACTGCTAACGATCACAAGAATCACGAGATCACACTATGAACACATAGTCTTTATTAGACAGTGGATGATGAGGGGGTCTGGAATTAGGAAATACTTGTACTCGGGCAGGATGCCAGACCAGCAGAACGATGATTCGGTCCTTAAAAAGTAGAAGGGATAGAAAACTATAAGTTAGCTGTCAAATGCCGCATGCTCTAACCCATTTTTGTGGCGTTAAACATGGCAGCAATGATACAGTTTTCACTCCCTTGTAAATGGTGACATCGTACCTTGACCCAGGTAAAAAGCGATTTCAGGACACTGACACTACATGGCCAATGAGGTGGCGGTACTTGCGTGACGTTTGTATGACATCATGTATGTCTAGATAACCTTGAGATAGCCCGCACTAAATAGTCTGCACAAGTTTGCGGGCGTCAAACTGACACAAGAGTGCATTACGCCTTAACCCTGGCACTGATAATCGACCGCGGCCGATGCCATAATCCTAACGTTTTCTGGGGATAGCTCTCCGGCTGGCAGTGCAGTCGCACCCACATTTTCAGCAGTGTATGGAGCATCCATTGCGCGTATTGCGACACCACAAACGTGTAGTTAACATTTTTGTATCGACGTTCTTAGAGAAACACTGCACGGTGGTTTACGGCCGATGCGGGCGGCAGGCGGCGACCGAAGATGCCGCGGATCGCGCGCAGCGGGCCGTGACTGTTATATAAACGAAGCCAGGCACCATGAACATATGGTAACACATATTCGATACGCCATTGCACTCAAAATTAAAGGGAGAGACAAGTCTGTTAAATTTTCGTGTCCCCTCAAAATATTTCCTTGCACAACTGAGCATGCAAAGTTGAAAACGTTTGATTTTCGGTAAAATTCTGTCTTTCATCTGAAACACTGGGGTCAATTATTGGCATAGAAACAAAACTAAGACATAAGCGTCGACACCCATATCAGCTCACGTTACGAAAAATGGCGAATCAGGGCGACGGGGGAAAAGGGTATGGCTGTGAACTGCACTAAGTGATCTTTAAAATGATTATCTCAGTTCGAGACCCTGTACAAATCGGGGAACGTTCACTTTCAGTCCTGTGATTTATGCACTAAGTCACTTGTTTATCGTGATGCTATACCAAATATCGCATTTTGAAGTTAAATGACTCTAAACAAATTCGGGGCTCTACAGTTACCGCATTTCTGAGTGGCTCTGGTGCGGATATGCTAATGCACAATGCACTCCGTACCCCTGCAACGCGTCCCAGCAGTGATATAGCGGGATGGGTCTACCCGTCATACGGCTCGCAAGTCACTGCAGGGATTAGGTGCTCCCGGCATCGTCAGCGAGGCGCGCGAGAAGACCACAGCTGGAGAAGCTCCCGGCCTAACACCCTCCATGCCTGGGCTTTTGACGTCCAGCAATGACGTGACTTGCTTCACTACGATGTGGCAAATGTCTGTGAAAGGTGGCCGACCATTCTTCTCACTACTGACTGTTTGTCTTCATCGGCTACTGCTTGATGCGTCCCGATGACTTGTGTAAATTAAAGGGAAGAAATAGGTTACACTAAACTAAAAATATGAAATTATGTCACTCCTAAGCAAGCTTATTAAATAAAACACCTAACTTAACACATAATCCCAACATGCAATGCGTTCAAAAGCATGCAACAAGTGGTAGAATGGCTGGGAGGTAGATGTCGGCGTTATTGAAGTGCCATCATTTACGGTCATGTTCGCCTCTGAAAAGAGCAATGTGGCTCCCTTTTCGGCTCGCGCCCCACCTTTGCACGCTGCGACGCCGGGGGGATCAGCTGGATTGGGAATCTATTGAGATGTTGACATATTGGGACTGCATATAACAA
>NW_023597054.1:50224419-50279419 GCF_011947565.3 Pollicipes pollicipes | reverse complement strand
CTTTTTTGCGTCATAAAGTCAGTTCCTGAGCTCCGTGGTTTGCCCAAACTGTTGCCAACTGTCAATCGCTCTGGTAAGATCCTATTAAAAGCCCGTTCGCGGGCAACTCTACAGATATCATGATTGGCCAGTCGTGTTATATATATATATATATATATATATATATATAATATATACATATACATGTATATTACTGACAAACTGCTAAGCTCCACATTTTTTCAATTTTTTGCAGGGATTGTACCACCCTCATGTCGCTGGAACACTTTTCACCATGCCTGTCAACTTTCAATAATTTTGGAAGTCCGACCAGGGACTTTCTCAGAGCAAAACAGGTTGCATTGTGAGTAACCAATGCACATTGGTTTGGTGTCAGCCGCACTTTGGAGTTCCAACGTTTTATCCAGTTGAATAGACGCAACACATAAGAAAGGGAATGGAGGTATACTGGGCGCTCTTTATTTCCATGTGTAACGCACGTACATAAAGTTAAGACTAGGTATCAATGTCGGGGACTTGTATTTCTAGTTACTACCGATTCGTCAATAATGGCATCGATACTCGTGAATGCATTTAGGCTATGCTATGCTCGTCGTCAATGTGGCTACCGGAACTGGGCACACCAGCTACAAGCTCATAGTTTAACAAGACATCAAGACCCATTCAGAATATAAATGAATTGGACTGTGTTTATTGGTGTATCCAGTATCCTCGAACACGTAACTATTGTCGCCCTTACGTCAATGAAAGGTGGACACAGATGCTTGCGGGCTTGCTTCGCCATGCGACGGAGCTGACTCATTGTGGTTGAGGCAAGTTGCTGACATGGGTGATTAAGGCAATGGGCTAGGCATATCATGATAATGATTTTAAGACGTGACATCATAAGCAAACGGATATGACGCTAATTCAAGCCCTAGACAAACGCTCGCATAGCGTAAACAGATGCCTCGCCACATCGTCGACCAATCAAACCGATGAGAAAGCACCAAATCGATAAGAAACCAAGCCATGGCGACACAGAAGGACTGCATCGCTACCCGACGTGCAATTCATATTTTTCCTGCGTGGCACTACGGAGAAGATCCGTCACGGCTTTGACGAAAATTGTGCAGCACCCGCTGGCAGCATTTCTCGTTCTTTTCATAGCCGTCTGCTGTTGGCAAGGTACTGTACAAACTTAAGAAGGCCAGGCTGACGTTTTTCGTAATCGCGCCATAAAGACGATCCGGGCATTCGGAAATGAAATCGGTTTTATAACCACTCACGTGGCGTGCAACGTTGAGGGTCCACGCATACATAGTTGCGGCCAAGCCGGTGGGGCATAGCGACTGGAAACCATGCAGGCTGGCGCAAAACCATACATCTGGTGTACTTAGATGTGTGTCTTGGGGGCGATTGTACTATAATATCCACACCCGTGATGCAGAGTCGGCATTCACGACATTTGCTCTTTTGACGTTGTACGATGAATTTTTTAAACGACAAGTATTCCTTTTGCAACCCATCGTTGCTTAACCTCCCCCCCCCCCCCCCCCCACCATCTCCCACGCCTGATAGTCGAGCACAATCGCTAACCGTCTCATTTATCCCACATCCCGCGGCCGTCGTCATTTGAAGACACCTTCCTTCCACGCCCGGCAATATTTGTCGGTTACTTAAGTTGTTCAGCATAGATAATGTCATAGCAGAACGCCATTCAATTGGGCGTTAAGTATCACTTTTTACTTGTCTCAGGTAGAGCACAATGGTGCTCGCGTCTCCAAAAACGTTAGCTTTCCAATTTGATAAGATTCCATATGTGAAGTGTATCCAGAACTCATGTTTCCTATGCATTATTCACATGTTCACGCTTATTAGATCTTAGCTGGTGAGAAGTCACTTTCATGAACGCTCTCATGACGACACTGGGCGTCGTCAGCTTGCGGATGACAGCTCCGCTCGTGCGAGGCGTTCAGGGCTGCTCCTGTGGTTGCCATCGATCACGATCATCACCTGTCAAAGCTTTTTCATTTTCTGCCTCTCGTGGCCAATCTGCCGTCATATGCTCACGGCATCGTTGTTTGCCTTATTTTGTTCACGAATGGGTAGCCAGGGGACGCGTGTCGCTTCCATGACACTTGTACTTTCATGATCCTGAAACTGCGATGGCACCACGTTGGCGTCTGAACAGAGTGTAGGCCTATTAAATCTACGGAAGGTTCAATGGGTCCAGATGCGCTCATTGCGTACTGGTCTGGCAGCTCGTGACTCCCCTTTCCTGGCAGGCTGGTGTTTGAGCTCCCAGCCACGGGTGGGATGATCCCGTCCTTCTCCTTCCGCACCGTCAAGCTGCTGCGTTACGTCACGCCCTACGACTACTTCATCATGGCGTGCGAGTGGATCTTCGTGGTCTTCATTCTCTACTACATTGTGGAGGAGGTCAGCGCAATGACACGGCCCGTCCTACTTCTTCCTCGCATGGAATCGAGTCTTTTCGACCACGCATGCTGGTAACCCCGGTTATCGGTAAGCTGGCCATGTCACAGGGCTAAATAGGTCTGAAGCAAGCTGGAGGTTATGCGCACCAATGGTGGCTGGTAGTTGGCACGTGTCATCTCTCGCAGCGTTGATGGTTGCAGGCATGGTTTGCTCGGCGCCCCTGTTAAGCTTCATGTTGGACGTGTCGTCTCCTTAGGTGCTGGAAGTGCGCAGGAATGAAGTGGTCTTACTTTCGCTCCTTCTGGAACGTTCTTGACATTCTCGTGATTGTGATTGCCATCGTGTGCGTCGCCTTCTCCGTGTACTGCACGACGTCCGTGGATCACAAGATTGCACTGCTTCTTAAAGGTTAGGCCACCCGCGGCATCGAAATGCCATCCCTGTTCTGTTCGTATCGACGCAGCTAGTGAAATCGCCAACCTGCAGATGCTAGCTCTAACGTAAATAGCCTGGTTGAATTGTATATGTATGTGGCAGTAGGAATTAACTTGCGATGAACCACGAGAGCCATGCATAATTAGGTTGTTGCAGTTTTTGTATACTTGCGCACATTTGTACCCTCAGTTGACTATACCCACCAAGTTGTTCTAAACTGCCAAATATATGTTTTTGACGTGTGAAATCAGCCGTCTCTACCACAAAGTGAGTTCTTACTCGTTACGCTTAGCGCCTTATACCCGGCAGACGATATTCGGTACACTAACTTCGAGCACCTGGGCTTCTACCAGACCCAGTTCACAACGGTTTTCGCCATACTCGTGTTCTTTGCCTGGGTCAAGCTGTTCAAGTACATCAGCTTCAACAAGACGATGAACCAGCTGAGCAACACGCTGTCGAGGGTGAGTGCGGCTGTCGCCACTGCATCCTGCACCGGAGCCGCTTGTACGATCTGCACTGTACACTGTCCTGCGGCCTTTCGTGTCAGAAACAAATGTGAAGATCAGACACGGTCGCCTGTTCTGACGCGGCGATTAGCTGATTGAGTCAGCCCTACCGTCAGCCACCAGCGCCCTGAGCGCTGTGTTGGCTGTTAAGTCAAAACAGTGCTGTGAAGTATAAATACGTGACTAGACCGAGCAAAAAATTCACAACCGTGGTGAAATACCCAATTTTAGTGACCGTGTTTAAGCTACACAACTACACAGCAAGACAAGTATTACCGCAGATAGGAGCAGGGGTGGGCAGTTCACACCGACTGTCCTGGCGTATGCTGTGAATCATGACACCAGACTGTCAGCAATCTTACCGATATCTTTTTCGATTTCAGTGTTCTAAAGACATAATGGGGTTCGGCATTATGTTTTTCATCGTATTCTTCGCCTTCGCACAGCTCGGCTATCTTCTCTTCGGAACGCAGGTAACACAGACTTTCTCGCTTTGCTTTATGTTGTCTTCGGCTTACCTTTACATCACCTGTTGAAACTCCGATGCATTGGGTTTCCAGCTATAGTCAAAACCAATCCGTCATGTCATGTCATGCCATTGGGGCTTTACGACGCACTCAGCTGCTGAGGCTATATGGCGTCGCCTGCCTCTCACCCTGGCAGGAAGGGCACCGCGGGGAATCGAACCCCGCGCCTCTGGTTGCCAGGATGCGCAGCGGTTAACGCAGACGCGTTAACCGCTACACTACCGGCACGCTCAAAACCAATCCGAATAATGTTCTTTGGCTACAAAGCACAGCAAGACATTTGGTTGGCATTTGGTTCGTTCAATTTGGCAGGTTCGCGACTTCAAGAGTTTTGGAGATACCACCTTCACATGGCTACCCTGGCCCGACAGATCATGTTTACAAAATAAAACCTGCGTTACGGCGTTCACCACCGCGCTCAATTTTGTCATCAATGTGCTGAAATTGGCACACCGGTGTGATAAACGTAGAAAAATATAATACAGCGCTTTGAATATATTTTCCCAGCAAACCCTTGAGATGACGATATTCTAATGTTTTGGTTCGTTCAATTTGGCAGGTTCGCGACTTCAAGAGTTTTGGAGACGCCACCTTCACTCTGCTCAGAACTATCCTCGGAGACTTCGATTTTCACGAGATTGAAGCTGCCAACCGCATCCTTGGGCCAATATTCTTCCTATCCTATGTGTTTTTCGTCTTCTTCGTGCTGATGGTGCGTAAGTACGAAATTCGTCAGCGATTGGCCATTCATTTCATAAAGCACAGACCGTGCGCACCTGTGCCCGGAAAGATTTTGCCGTGCGTTTGAACTTTGGCATTACTTATCGTCACACTCTTACAAATCTCAGCGTATCCTAGCAGTCAAGGTTTACAATTCTTTGGTTGATTGGAACACCGTTGCATCGTCATCATGTGACGATCATTCCACACTAAAGCAGTGGCCAACCACTTATTTAATGTGTCACGTTTTTGCCGTGCGGTTGAACTTTGGTATTACTTATGGTCACATTCATATAAATTTCAGCGTATCTTAGCAGTCAAGGTTACACGCCTTTGGTTTATTTAAACGCCGTCACGTTGTCATAATGTGGTGATCATTCCATATTAACACGCGCTCGGGTGGGGGTCAAATTGCCCCCCCCCCCACCCCTCGAAGATTTTTCCAGAACGGTTTCCGAATGGCGCGGCTACGCCGCGCCAATTTTTGCATAGCTATAGACAGTTGAAAAGCAGATCGTTTGACATAAAAATTTAGATGTACATGGTAAGGGCGCTGACCTATGGCAGGTCAAAGTCAGGCCATGATTTCAGCGAAGGCAGTTTCTAGGGAATCGTCCAATCTGATACAATAACGGAGTGTTTGACGAAGACATACATTTCTGAGATGGTTTCTTAGGCACTACAAATATTGAATAAGCAAATAATGTTGACCTAAGGTCAGATATCAAGGTCAGACCAAGGTCATAACCACCCTGATTTATTTCTCTAGGGCTTGCTGTATGGGATAGTTTGTGGTGCTGATTTCGAATTTATTGACAGCAAGAACCTTATTATGCATCTTCCATTAACTTCTCAGCGGTCAGAAAAGGCCATTGATCTGAGATGACCCGGGTAGACATTTTGTTTTATGAATATACTGCCTAGCGTAATCATTGTCGCTTATTCAAATGCGAAACTCAGAGCAGTCTTGTATGATTTTGGTCCCATGACCTTCAAAAGGTCAAACAAGGTCACTGACCTCACAAATGGGATTTTGACCTTTTGCTTCGAAACCGTTTCCTAGGTTCTGGGGCACTTTGGAGACCACCTAAGATTTGAGTTTATTTGACCTTATTTGACCTGAAGGTCATAACCTGGGAAGCTCAAACTTTGACTCCAGTGAGTTCACGTACAGGTCAAGATACCCTGCAAATTTGGTGTTTCTATCTAACTTTCTTAGTTCCTGAAAACTCAGGGGGGACAAATTGACCCCCCACCAGAGCGAAGGGTATCTAGCTGGCCACCCTGGCGCGTGTTAAAGAAGTGGCCAACAACTTTTTCTCCGAAGTGGCTTTTAAGCCGCTTTCTACTCCTTTGAAGGCCAGATGTGTCGTTCCATTTTGCCGAAAGTACTGCTGGCTGTCCATGTATCATTTTTCTTTCAAGAGCCGCCCAGGCTTTGTTTAGCGTTTCGGCGCATCTGGAAGAGCTTGTCTCCTGGCAGATGCGTGAAGTGCTCGAAAAAGTCTATCGCGCGCGTGTCATCGTGGCCTGCCAAGAACGGACTACTGAGCCGTTAGTGTTCCTCCACAGAACATGTTCTTGGCCATCATCAACGACACATACAGCGAGGTGAAAAACGATGTAACAGCTCACAAGAACGAGTTTGAAGTCGTCGACTACTTGAGGCGCGGTTACAATAACGTGCTAGGTGAGACCTTGTGTATTGTCTGCAGTGAACAACAGGCGACTAAGAACATTGATAGAGTGTTAATTTGATGGTGATGACCGAGGCCGCCCACTCATTCTTAACTAGAGTTCGTAACTAGTGTACATAACTAGTGTCCGATAGCCCTTGGCGTGCGGCCTTTGTTGTTATGCGATGCTTGTTCACAAGTCATCGCTGGCTCTGCGGTAACCTCTCAGTCGGTTTGTAGAACCAACTGAAGGGATGTTGGTTGATGAAATGGTTTATGTTTTTCGTTCCTACTCATATATTATGAACATAGGCTGCTTAGCTCATATCTCGCTAAATTCAGTTATTCTAAAAAAAACAACTTCCGAACCGCAATCATAGCAAGCTGCATGCAGCCGCGTTTAACCTGTCACAGATTGTGTATGTCTTGTGTAAGGAAACTTTCCGTGTTGAGGACAGAACGGAAACCGTGCCTGTTCGGGCAGGGTTGGGTCACCTTTGCAAACCTCGGCAGCGTTTTACGTGCTGTTAACGGCATCTGACGTAGGCCTACTGAAATTTCAGGCAAGTTGGGCAAGCGTGACAAAATGATCGACATGGAGAACGCTCTCAAGCTGGCTAAAGCAAACAGTGACGGTACTTACCCGTTTGAGGAAATTCGAGAGACCATGAAAACGTAAGTGATCACGACTGACTGCGCCGCGCCGTATTTCGCCGTGGCATACGTGTAACTCAATGACCCAGGAGTGAATGGCCAACATAGTTGGAGTAAAAGAAGGCATATTCCCACTAAGCGCCAGCCAGCGAAGGTCTTTCGCTTTAATGTTGAACGGAGTGTTCCACATTTGTATCGGGCTTTGGACTGAAGCAGGCATATTAAAACCATTCCATGCACTTCACGGCAATATATATATATATATATATATATATATATATATATATATATATATATTCCTTTTTTAGTTCCAGACCTATGTATTCGGCTTAGGTCCAAAACCCTCCGATTCTTGAGGGTTTTGAGTAATAGCATTCACATCTTCGCGGTTTGGCAGTCGCGAAGATGTGCATATTATTTGGTGCCATTTTGTGCATACTATTTCTAGGTCACCCAGGCATGTGTGACGTCATAGCGACGTCATACGAACACCGTCACATCTTAGGCTGTTTTCTGTTCATGATCAAAGAACAGTAGAGTCGCTCATGCAATCGTGCTAGCAATGATGCGGCAAATGGTCCAAGCTTCAGAAGGTTATTGCCTAAAAGTCAGATTAAGCTGCTGAATGCGTATTTCGAACGCGACCGTAAACGTTTTCCGGTCTTGCTGTGGTGCTGTTAAAGAGGCGTTGCTAAGCCGTCCTAGCAGATTTGCTCGGGTGTAGGGAGCGCACCGCAAGCGCTGCGTTTGCGAGGGTGACTGGACGGGGCGAAATCATGTGGCTGCGTTCGCGTAGGTACTTCGTTCCCAGAGTGTAAAAATGTCATCAATTTATACCTGCCGTCACCAGTTTCAGCCCGTACGGCCGGGTTTTAGGGAATTATCGTATTGCCAAAGTCTTGTCAGGCAAAATTATTCCAAACACTTGCTCAAACCAAAATGATTAAAAATTAAGCTCATGCTAGAGTGGCATCCAGCGCACCAGCACCCCAGGCTCAGCATCTCCGGTGTGTAGATATTTGGCCCTGTGGATGGGCTGTTTTTGCCGACAGGCACATTTTGGATGCCTCGCTAGCTACCTATATGGATTCCACATTCCACATGACCTAAGCAGGTTATTGATGAGAAATATTTTTCGAGGTAAATAGCCGAGCTGAAGAAAATGCGGCTTTCGTCATAAAACAAGACAATTATGTCCAGTACATGTTACATCGGAGCTGCCAGCTGGTAGCAGCGAGCAACACCATAACAAAATTATGCATGCATGAAAGGGAGCATGCCACCTGGTCTGTATTTTCGCATTGGAGTTAGATCAGACGCGTGCGATTTGATCGATAATGCCTGTTTTCTCGGAATCTGTCTTAATAGCCCAGCATCTTTATTTGAAGCCGCCACTGCTGCAAGAGGAATCCCATTGGACTTCCTGCTTGAGAGAAAAATAGGTCAAATCCTGGGAGAAACCTGTTGGATGGTGAACTCTGGGTCTTATCTCATGCACCCCCAACCAGGGGTGCATGGAACAGTTAATATAAAAAGTATGCTCCCCACCCACGGACCCACACTGCCTTCGATATCTACAGAGCACGGGTGTCGATTTTCATTCTTTTGTGAGGGCCCCGTATCCCCAATGTTCGCCCCCCCCCCCCCCCCAATGTTGTCTTGGGCCTCCCCCAATGTTTGTGGCTGGAATACTGCAAAAAAGCAGGTAAAAGATGACCGTTACACAAAAACTGTCGTCTTTGATCTTTCATGCGTAGTGGCGTCGCCATGGAGGGTGCAGCGAGACAGCTTGATCCCCGCAGCATCAAAATTATGTCCTTAAATGATTGGCAACTTAGGATAATGGGGTTGGGTAAACCTATGGCGTGTTATTTTTTGTCAGTCAAACATAATCCCAAACGCTTATTCCCGAACATAAACATGACATCGCCGTCAACAATTCACTAATCTCGTAAAGACTTTTATGCCAAACGTCATTTTGTCTGATAACCATGGAGGTCACGATCATAACATTGTTTTACTTCAAACCCGACTTTCCTTACTGTATAGTCTTATGAGAAAATATAATCGGGTAACAGAATGTTATTTCTGGTGCAGCATCGTTACTTCAGGATAAAGGCTAAGGCATGAAATGAAATGTTCCTTATAACAGAAAAAATGCGGGAACAGATTTTTAATTGGATTCCGGGCTGAAAATAAATCGTTGCTTGCACTACGAACACCATCTCATTACTGTAATGAAGGTTTAACGAACCCATAAGGGCCTGAGGCAGGCCGTTATCGAAATAGCACGAAGGAAGCTTTACCGTGCCGTGCGATTCCACAGCATTCAGCTCCCGGTTATCAGGCTGGTACTGCCAAGCCAGCGGCCAAATGGCTCTCTTCGGCGAATCATACACGAACGCTTGTTCTGGAAGGCGAACCCTCCACCACCCGTTTCGCCACATCACGAATGTGGCCAGTATGATTTCATTTGACTTCAGCTCTACCAAATTTGGGCTCCTCCGACGACGATTGGTGTGTATTCGCGACAACATAGCCTTTTTGCGAGCATTTTGAGCACTACAGCTGACGGGTTCGTAGAAAGGCGTTGCCTGTTAGCTGCCACATTACTAACCTTTTTTCTTCAAAGGTATCACCTGTGACCTAGAAATCAGCCATGACTGGCTGAACTCAGATGAATGTATGACATCGTTAATAATAACGCCGGTATTGTTTCGTAGCATTTTAACACCTACTCTTTTTCTACACTTCTTGCGGCAAAAATACAGGGAAGTTTAGTTTCATCAGGAATCTTATGTTCCTTATGTTTTGAATGTTTGGCTATTTTTTTTTTACAATTTCCAGGGAATCTACAGATTTGTTTTAAGTGAAACTTATACACCGCAAGGGGAAAAGTGCATCGCCATGCGCAGCAGCAAATGCTACCATTTAATAATGTCTAATGATATGTGTTTAAATTAAATTATTTCGTATGCTGGCCTGTCATCACTTTGTAATGCTGACAGATAGCCCTTATGAAATTAAAATGTCAAAGTGTCCATGCATCCACTTCATGAACATATAATTATGTCATGCACAACACGTACGCACACGCACAACGTTCAAACGCACAACAATTCAACATTCACACGGGTGGCCGGCTGACTGCGACGCACTCGGTAGGGGAGGGGGTCATTTTGGCCCCTAAGAGAAGAAAACAAAAAATCAGAGACACTAAATTCACAATGTAAGCAAGCCTATGTATGAACGCACTTGTGCTAACTTTTGAGATAGATTAGGTCAAATTACCTGATGACATTTAGGCCAAAGTAGGGCCAAACTCCAGATCGGTATCCAATGTGACTGCAAACCTCCTCATGTGACTGGCGTAGACACCTGCTCTAAGCAAAATTTCACTAGTTGTTTCAGGTCACACCAGCCGAAGCGGCTGCGCCGCGCAGGTAAAAAAGGTTGATATCGGTCATTTTAGGTTAGTGACCTCTTCTGACCTGCACGAGTCCAGATAATATGTCTGCCCGAGCCCCTCATTACTGCATTCTTGGTAGCGATGCTGTGACGTCATCCTGGGACTAATTCATATGGCACCAACGCTACGGCCGCGTGAAAACGCCGTTTTTTTGCGGGCTGGCTTAAACATAAATATTTCCATACACAGATGTTTTTATAACCTAGAACATTCAATGAAGCATTTTAACCTAGGGAAATGACGTTGATTTGCACCAAAGCTACAAGACTATTGCTGAAATGCGCCTACCAGTCTGCCCTTGACAGAAAGATGGGGTAACCCATTCGCCAGTGACCTATCCCGGAGAACTCTAGCCGGAAGTACTTAGAAACAGTCCGTGTTAAAGAGTGCAACAACATAGGGTAGAGATGAGAAACGGCGGCCCAGACGGGCTTGCAGCACCGTGGGACGCGCATTGAGAGGTTAAAATGCACTTCCTGTAGCCTTAAGAGGGGCGTTGCCTGGGTGGATGCAGGGTTGGCTTACCCTATTGGAGGCAGTGAGGGGTGAGCCCCGTGAGCAAGAATGGCGCGCTCTGTCGTAAATGCAGAGCGCGCCATTTTAGTTCAAGATAGCATATTTCCCTGTAAAATGGGACGATTCCTGGCAAGCTTTGCAATTTCTGCCAGTCAAAGGGTGGTGTCCCATATTTTACCTGGGGAATGGTCGTGGGGATATATAAAGGTAGTCGGGGTATCATTCCCTGCGTACCATTTTCACTTAACCCAACCGACATTATGGATCTGCAAGTTAGCCAACGAGTAGTAAGACCATAATAAAGAAACAGCGAAATTTTGGCCCCCTGCTCCCATCACATTACCTTATTTTTACATTTCACTCCATTTACGTACTGCAGTACGACGACAAATGGACGATTATTGCCCATTTATAAACTTAACGTAAACATTTCACATGACAACCATTTATTTACGAATAAATACACATTTCACAAAGAGGCATTGCATGCGAATGTTCAGGCACGTTGACTTCGACAAATATGGCGCGGGCGCTGAACCTTGAAAACATGGTCTAGTGGGATTTATTTCTGGAGGCAGATCGTAGTACTGATTTGTCTTCAGAATGCTTTGAATCCAGAAATGTACAATATGTATTTACATATTGAAATAAAGATGTAAAACAGGATGACTACCCAGTTCATTAGCGAAATCTCCGTTCGTAATCATGCTTCTAGTATCTACCGGCCTTTACGTAGTATCAACCAAAAACCGTGCTACGGACTACCAAACTTAAGTCTCATGGTGACGTCATGTCTGCGGAGCCTTCTCTAGTAGCCTTGTGCCTGCGGACGTCCCTGTGACCTAGAAATTCGAAAGCTGTATCAAAATCTACCTCTTGCTGCACGTTTTTGTGTGTGAAAAAGCAGATTGGGTTTCACCTCGGTCCGACATTTATATTTACTCATAATCAATGGATTTGGTTGCAATCCTAACCTCAACTGGCTAAATGTCTAAGAAACTCCGAGATTTATGGCTTCGTTTAAAGGGAATGCCCCAACTTTTGGGGACATTTCAAAAACATACTCCAGTGAAACCTCAGGATTAATGACGTCTGATAATAGCGCTGTATAGTGTCACTGCAGCATCGTGAAGAAATCATAAGCATACGAATTTTCAATTTTTCGCGTCTAACTTGCGCTGTCAATGTTTTGAAACAGCACTACGCTTCTTCTCTACAGTCGTGACCACCCTCGTCATGACAGCGACCGTACGCATCTCTACTGGTGCGAGTAAAAGACCATTTGTAATTGGCCGAGCGGGCAAAGGCCTGTTACCGAGAAATTGGTTCATTAAAGCTTGAAACGGCGGATCAGGTGGATGCTCCCATTCCCAGCGCCCAAGTGCGCCTCGAAAAGAGGCACGGTGTTAAACGCCAAAGGTGAGAAAACAAAGCTTTATTTAGTTTTTTTTAATTCACGGGATAATAGCTGCACGCTCACATTTTTTTCTCTAAACGATGTTTTTTAAAGCTTCCTTAGCATATATTTCACAAACATTTCCACAAATTTGCGTGTTGCAGACATTTAAGAACATACACGTTGGAAAAAGCGCGGCAAATAAAATGCACTACTTCCATGGCGGTGAGCACGGAGTTAAGTGAGAGTTCTCCCACAGGGTCGGCTACTTTAAATCAAGGTCCTGAGCTATTTAGAAGGATTCCGAGAAACCTGTTACCAGTGATCAAATCGTAAACGTCTTATGTAATAATGAGTGAAAAGTAAAAAAGGTGGGATAATCCCTTTAACATTACGTTGTCGCATTAGCGTAAACGATTCCAAAGGAGTTGATTTTGTTGACAATAATGACTCAACTTCGACATGTCCATGAGGTAGTGACCTGACCAAGGCTATCTAACGAGGTAGAACCGTCCGGTCCGAAAAAGTGGCAACATAGAGCTTGCTTGAGAAAAGAGGTAGTTTGGAAGTAAAGCCTGCATGACGTCAAGTATACCATATTTGATGACGCCAGTGGCACGGAAGCCTCCCAATTAGCCAGCTGACTGTTACACAACCCATTAGTTTGAATAGTGGGCATGTCTTGGTAGCTGTGCGGCTGGCGGTTCCCCGTTGGACTGAGAAGAAATTATCCGTCATTCCGCTATTCGCACACATTTCAGGAATGAGGCAGTGAGTCATGGAACAGTTAAGCCTCATCAGAATGTACGATTTTTGCATGTATGATGCTATAACATGGGTTTATATGTCATGCGGCGTTTGTGGCGTATTGCATTCCATGACCAGGCTTGTCGTTAGATAGCCGTAGACTTGTCTGTGCCGTTTGTGTCTGGTGGCAGAGTTGAACAGCTCAGCTTGCATAATTTACTTTGCCTATAGGTATGATTATATGACCATTTGCAATATTGATTTGCAATAGCTCTCGCTCTTATCACAGTGATGTGAGTGCAGTAGGGTAAGTACAGTGAAGCCCTATGATATTGGCTTTATGATGCTACTGTGAAGTGTTTCTATACATCAGGGTTTGTACACATGTGCATAATAAAATGTGCACAGACCGAGCATTTTAAATGCTACCAATTGTTCAAGACAAACTGCTCAGGAGATCTCTCGTACGAGGCGTAGTCATGGTAACTGGGCACAACCCACTGATATAAAGAGCCAAGCAACTGCGACACGCGATGCGCTACAAACGCCGCATGACGTTTAACCCCTAGTTATGTACACCCCAGGGAAGAATATAAAATTCTGATGAGGTCAAACTATTCCGAGATTCAATCTCCCTTCCAGAATTGTGTTTGCATGAAAAAACCGTGGACCACTCATCAGAGTCCAACCTGGGAAGCGCCAGCCGCACGCCCCCAAAACATACTCACCATTCAAACTAGTGGGTTGTGTAGCAGTCAGCTGGCTAATTGAGAGGCTTCCGTGCCACTGACGTCATTAAATATGGTATAGCTTGACGTCATGCAGGCTTTGCTGCCAAACTACCTGAATTCTCACGCAAGATCGATGTTGCCACTTTTTGATAGTGTTAACCGATACGGATGACACCCCCCTGATTAGCACAAGGCTATCTGGCCTGACCATGTGTATATAGCTTCATATACCTAACGATCCGTTAGCTACTTGTTTTCAGCTATGCAAAGTTTGGCGCGTCGTAGGGGGCGTCAAAACTTTGCCGCTAAAGGGAATGTTTCGGGCTGGAAGAAGATGAAGCAGGTATCAGACATGATGGAACAAGCTCACTTATAACTATTGGTATACTTTTAAGTGGGAAGGGCTGCTCTAGACAGCACAACTCTTTGTTCTTTTTAAATATGCCACTCAATGCGTCATGGTTTGAGTACGCCATCGCACCATACACAACATTGACTGAAAGCCGCTTTACGGCCGTTATATCTGGAAATCGTGCTCACGAGTGCCAGACATGGACGCCTTGACAATTATATTTTTCTTAGCCTTGATCCCCGTATGGCTTGTGGAGTGGCCGGATTTGAATGGCGTTATCATGACGCGGTCTTTAAGCTCAAGGCTGTGGGTCGTAAAAAGAACATGGCCGTGCGCTACATCAGAAGGCCTTCATTATGGCTATTTCAATTCAAAACCCCAAACAAATGCGGAACACTCTCGCCATCCATGACCGTTGCATGCACTCTCTGTGGCATTAGCTGTCATTAGATATAGGCTGCACTTTTTCTTAAATAAATGCAAAGCCGCCGGTCCCAGCATGTGCGTCGCTTTTAATGCCCGTTGTCGGCTCTTACTGTGCGACGTATTTTTCCTCTCGTGCTCAGTCACCCACTGGCGTACGTCCTGTTTTACATACCGCTGGCATACGTCATCCACTGGCGTATGTACCTGCCTGAGATGCTACCTATCACATCGCAAGTACCTACATCGTACACGAGCGACTATCCTCCAAGCTGTACGAGCTGTTGTGACTCACCCACCGCTGTCGTCGTGAGCTGCAACTTATCGACAGCTGTTGGTAATGAGGGACGCGGCTTAGTCCTGCTTGAGTCACGCCTCCCTCAATCCTCTGTCACGCATCTCTGGCGCTCCCCCAATCCTCCCTCCGCATCTCTGGCGCCCAGGTGCAACTTCTCGGATGGCGAGGTGGACCTGTTCTTCGAGCACTACGACCTACACAAGCAGGACGCACTGGATGAGAGTACGCGGCGTCTGAGGGACGAGCAAGGGAACCAGAATCCACCATTGGACAGTGAGTGAGCCGGGCTCGATCCCGGTCTACCTCCGTGGGCCTGGCGTTGATACTGGGCGGCCAGGTTGTTAGGCCGTTGCCACGCTAGCATTTACACGTCACGTGGAAGTAATGATGATAACGTCTTGCTAGTGTTAGCCATGCCAATGGAAATGGCTTTTACAGGGGTGGGCGGTGCACCTATAAAATTATGGATGCCTATAGATAGTTGCATAAGTTGGGTGGGTGGGGGTGGGGGGTGGGTGGGGGGGGGAGGGGGGGGGGGGGCACGCTCTCAGCAAAATGGAAGCCGCTGGGGCGACTCTCTCACGCAGCTCTCCAGCTCTCGGCGGGCTTGATATTACCGGACGACTTTACCGCCTGGCCTCGTTTGGCTGAAACTTTGAGGACTGTGTGCATAGCGAGCGCTGCTGTGAATGAGGTGACTGCTGCCGTGTAATGAACTACTCCAGGTTCCGCCCCCCAAGGTGCCCAGTTACCTCCAGCTCTGGTGCCGCACAGTACCGAGAGATCCGAAGCTGCCTCCCCGATTGCACTGGTCCGTTTGATGCGCTCGAGTTAATTTAGTGCCGCATGCCAGAAGAGTGTATACTTTTTGTATACCATCGAAACCTTGTATGACGTTTAACCTGAGGTAGCCAGTCTGCAGCTGTAATGTGATGTGATGTAACTATTTCTTGACCTTTCTGTCCTTACAAGCTTTGAGGCCTCGTTGAGCGTTGGAATGAGCCCTTAATTAAAATATAAGTGTGTTTTGAATGTCGCCATTTCCTCGCAGAAATGTGTTGCACATGTGCTTTCAGCTAATTGGGGCGGTGTTAAGTACACACGCTAAGGGCGTCATGCGAACGCCACCTTTGTCGGCAGCCGCGGCCGGCCACGTGGTGTGAAGCTGCTGGCGTCGGTCAGGTCGGCCTGTGTGCAGACCCAGGCCGGGCCAGTAGTCTGGACCTGACTCTGAGCGTATGGGGATGGAATGAATATATCACCATTAACGTTCAAGTGCTCGGGACGATTGCATGCGTCAATTAAGTTTGTTCTCAGCATGACTATCCATGCTCTTATTTTTCCAAATGCGTCGGTCTGATGCGGCTGCTGGGCCAGCTGGTATGGGCATCATCTGGGTTTTGACCTGTGTGTATGCATGTTTCGCAATTAGAACATTTTAACTTTTTGTTTTCATGCAAAACGCTTATCCGACCGGCTGAGTGCTCACTGCCAGGGGCATTTCATGATGAGTACCTTTATTAAGTATCATATGGAATTCGGCCGTGGTGAGGCCGGGACCTGAACCCAGCACAGAAACATCCAGAGATGAGCACTGGTGTAACTTTTCAAGAACTGCACTTGTCATCGTTAAGCACTGCATGGACCACGGTCGGTTTATACAAATATATTAGGTCTCAGGAGCTTTAAGACAGGGCTAGCCCGGACCGGGGCGGACCACGTAGGCTGGCAATTTTTGTCAGCTGAAGCAAAACTCGCCGTGTCTGCGGACTCCCTGGTACTTAAAATGAAAGCGTTCGTCCGCGCGTATGTAGGTATGCTCGATATCTATCATGTGGCAACGACTTGCCTAAGGATGAGGAATGTGAGACATCGGGTGATTTTATAGGCAGAATGAGGCTTTTATGGACGTAAATTTCATTTAAAGGGGCCATTCCACCTTTTGAGCAATTGTGGTTAACATGACATCTGGCAAAACAAAGTTTACATGCAACGCTCCGGGTCATTTGAAACGTCAAAAACGTCTATAAAAACTACAGTATTAGAAGCAAGTGCAGGACCCATTACTTCATCATTTGATTGCGTCACAAAAAATATTTTTGTACATCAGTGGTACGTAAAATATACAGGGAAGCATGCGTGTTAATCTTAAAAGCAGGATGATTTTTGAGAGGCTTTGCTGCCAGTCGGTAAGCATTAAAACATGTGGTTCTATGTGGTTTCGAATGCCACGTAATTACCGACACGTCACTACATATCCGCTAAGTTGGTAACTCCAGTGCGCGCAAAGCATGAACTGAACCCGGAGCGGGAGTAGATTTTTCATTTTGAATTATCATGCCGTTGTGCTAAGCACATGAGGTCCTATCTGGCGTGTGGCGCCTTGTGAAGCGTAAATTTTACAAAATCTTTTAAAAAATATTGGATAGATAACGCTGTTTTGTAGTGCTGAAATAAACACCATGTACAGAGGCTAAAGCTAGAGATGGCAGTGGATAGCCATTGTCGTTTGCCGTCGTGCAATGACAGTTTCAGGCCTATTTTTCTTATTCCCATCTCTTCGGATGAGTATAATAATGTGTTCATGGGCTCGTAAATTCGAGACGGATATTTGATGGGCTGGCGGACTGCTGAAGTGCAGGGCCTGTCAGTCAAGATCTGCACGGGCCACGCGCTACACGGGACCACGTTAGCATAGTAGTGCTTGGTGTGTACGATATGCTGGGAGTTGTATAATGGTGTGATAAAACATGACATGAAAATAAACAAGGATACCCATTCTTCCCTTTACCTTCAGTTGACCGCCTGCATACCATCGTGTTCGGTGACATATCCCGGGAGGCGGCCGCTGCTCAGCTGCGCGACTCTGCTGCGCCTGCCGAACACCATCGGGGAGGGGAGGGTGATGGCGATGAGGAACGAGAAGAATACTCGTCAGAGTCGATGGACGATGAATATTACGATGACTTCGACGATTACGGTAATGCATCCCTTGATTCTTGTCCTTCTTACCTGAGCTGTATGACGATTTGGGGTGCTCCAACCCCCCCCCCCCCAAATGAATTGCGGCAAGTCCGGAAAGAAGCCGTCTTTGGCGTATTTTGGGGTAGGGTTAGCCATCTTGCACTCCCCAGCATCTTACCTTGCGAAACTGCACCCCCGGTCATGTCCCTTTTTAGTCAGACCTCAAGACACCTGCCAGGCCCCTGGCTCCTGTTCACCTGGCCCATGTCCTTTGACCTTACCCCGACCTGCAGATGACATTGAAAGACGGGCGTCCAGTCGCCGATCTCGGCCGAGTAACGCCTACGGGGGATACGGCGGCGTCAGTCCAGAACAATTTGGGGCGTGAGTGTGCCTGTCTCTTGTTTTAAGATGCATTCCGAACCTTTTGATTTGATAGACACACGTGATTAGTGACAGCGCTAAGCAATGCTTGTTATTTACTCCTGACCCTAGGCCAATAAATGCATCGCTTCTCTTTTGATCTGTCACAGCTCACAACTTCTAGCTGACAGCCACTTAACCTTGGCCACAGACTTACCCACCGGGTGGATCAGATGGAGCTTACCATCAACTCTGTCTCGGCAAGGGTCGAAGCCATGATGGGGAGACTGGAAGGCGAGCATGGATCCCAGCGTGCGACACAGGCGATGGGTGAGAATTGAGGGCTTTGCCCAGCCAATCCCGTCCCTTTGAGAGTCCCTGCGCACGTCTGGTGGCGCAAGAGGTGTCGTTTCGTTGTTTTCCATCTTGTCGACTATATTTTTATGTGCAATATCGGGTTCCCAATTGCTTACTCGCGGTTTGATTCGAAATTTGGTGGCACTGTTCGGTCTTTTTGAATGGTATTCACGGCGGCAGATTCCTCGCCAATAACAGACCGTGCCACGTCTGTGAAGTATTGCGCGTCGCTGCGCCGCCCCGATACACGACTGTACCGATCCTTTTGTTTTATTATTTGGGCCCTGCATAAAAACACTCTCCTATAGAGCCACCCCCTCCGAAATAATTTGCTCGGTAAATCCACCGCAAAATATGCCTGATGAGAATTGTGCACCCTGGTGCACAATGTTATGCAGTGCACATTGTTTGCATTTAATCGAGCGCATTATGCACTGTAGTGCGCTGGCTTGCAAAGCAAACCAGTATGTAGTGTACAACAAATACGTTTAACGTGCAATAAACACGTTTGTACAATAAACACGTTTGTCAGCCCTCATCGACCGGCTTGTTTGCTTTTGTCCTCCGACCCAAACGGATGAACTTCTGCTTCGATCTGGCCTTTTGACCTTTGGACCTCTTAAATATTAAACAGCTCCCAACACATCGATTGCTGTCCAGTTTTGCTTGGCTCCCATGCTGTCGGACGGCGGAACAAGGCTCATCTGTCAGGTAAAATACCTAAATCCTCTCGTATTCCGCATCAGGGCGTAACGTTGCACCTCGCTGTGCAACGTTACTCTAGGCAACAACTCATGCACGTTTTCTTGGTTGTACTCTGAATTTGGCAGGTAACCTTGCACACGTCATACATACTCCGTGTCCCATGCGACTGTTTCCTTCCCAGCTGCCGGTCCTGCAGCTCCTGAGCTCGCCGCCTACTCACCGGCCACGGAGGCGGCCCCGAAGAATCTCACGTCCTATCGACCAGCGGCCGGTGCTAAAGCTCCCGAACCAGGCGCCCTCCCACATGTTCCGAAAGCATCCCAACAAGTTTCCTCAGCCTACGGACCAGCGGCTGGCGCCTCAGCCGCAGAGCCGCGCACCTTCCCCCCGGCCGCAGAGATAACTCGGCAGGTTCCCTCAGCCTTCGGACCAGCGACTGGTGTCCAGCCGCCGCCTGTATCCGGCGCCGATTCAGTGCCGAGAGGCGGCGCCGGCAGCAACGTCTGACCACTGCCTAAGGTTAAAATACGCCCACAGCTGTGACCGATCATCGCTCCGTTTCTTAGCTGTCGCCACGATATGGCCGCGGACTGGCGCGGCCTGGTTTCTATTTCATCCGATTCATTCGTCCACTCTGGAAGGTGTCATATTTATGTTCATCATGCTCACTTTTGTGTCACTTTTGCGGAATGAATTCCCCTCACCAGGTTAAAGGTGAAAGTCATGCAAAACGTGGTACCCTGGAATTTATTTGCTTACCCGATAAATCCAGCTAAATGACACCGTATAGATGCGTGTGATGTCTACTGTCGTCACACCTGTAGAAGCTAGCTTTGAAGGTCAAAGCTTAAGGTTAAGCAAAATGGCGTGCCCAGGAACTGATTTTTTTTAAATACAACATATGGGTACCATAACGATGCTCGTGATTTCTTCTGAAGCCGCTATTGCAAAACCTAACTCAAAGTCAACGGTCAAGGTCACACAAAGCACAGTAAGTGGCAATTATTCGTTTACAGAAGAAATGCAGTGTTGAGTCGATATTGCACATTATGCGCATTACCATCATACCCACGGAGTCGGATTTCGCTGGTAAACGAACAAACACCCGGGTATCACGCTTTGCTTTGGAATTTGACCTTAAGTGTTAAGCTTGCGAATTTGACGAAAGAAGACCTGACGAGCATCATTGGACATGGTGAGCATAGTAGACGTGGCGACCATCATTATGACGCCCATTTGATGTTTTTTTTAACGAACGAATGTCATGCGCAATGGGTGACCTTCACCTTTGGTCTTGAATGTTAGTTTATTGAAGGTGTGATGAAAAAGAAGATCACGAGCATCACTAAGATGCTCATATGTTTGGGTTTCTTTGACAAACGAATAAATAGCAGGACGTCGCGTTTTTCCACGATCTTGATTCGTTACCTCGAACGTTGGCCCATTTTGTAACATTTCTTTTATTGCACAAAAAGTTGCTTGAAGAAAGCGGAAATTGCTAGTCTCACTATGACAGCCATCGTTTATGCGGATGTGTTCTACATAGACGAAGAAATGCCAGGGTGCCGCTTTTGCATGACCCAAACATATGGCCTTTAACGCTAGGTCTGCAAATATGACAAAACTTGACATGACGAGGATCCCTATGATATTTATTTTGTTGGATTTCTCTTTAAAGTGAATGAATGCCAGAGTACCGCAATTGGCATTACCTTGTCCTTTCACCAAAATAAGTTTGCTTTCGCAGGTGTGACGAAAGTTTACATCACAAGCATCACTCTGATATCCATTCCGTTGCATTCGTTTGGTAAACGAATGAATTCCAGGTTACCGGGACTTGGCCGACTCTGACCCTTGGACTCGAAAATTAGTTTAGAAAACAGGTACTACGAGCTTCACTTTAATGCCCGTGTTTTTTGCATGCTATGAAAAATGAGTCAATTCCGGATGCTGCGCTTCTGGTGACCTGAACTTTGGTCTTGAAAGTTAGCTTTTGCAGATGTGATAAAAGCAGACGACATTAGCATGATTCATATGCCACCCTTTTTGTCGCCGTTGCTTCAAAACCGAAGAAAATTCAGAGCTTCCCGTCTTTTGTGACCTAAACCACTGATAACATTGAACATCATGATCAGCAATATGACACACATTTCGTACGTTTTGTTGTTGTTGATAAACCAAGGCATTCCAATGTACCACAGTTTTGACCGTTCAGTGATATGTAGAGGTCAAAGTTAGTGACGTAGAGAAAAAGATTGCATGTTTACGAATAGCTTGATCGTGGTAACTCATGGAAAAATATAACATAGATCGGAGTTCGACGCTAAGCTAGAATACGAATACTACGCTAGCATGATGGACATGGCTTTGACTTGGTTGAAAACGGTGCAAACAGAGACAGTGCATTTGCCATGTGAACACGTGTGTCGATACTCGAAAGTCAATAACTGACATTTTTCATCGTGCCATGCGTGGCGATAGATTCCTGTAGCATTATGCTGTAATGGGCATAATTAACATCCGTCATCACCCCAGCTTACCGACAGGGTAGTGAGGGGCCCGCTCCCACTGTCCTGACTCCATGCCGCTGTCTGGCAGGAGAAGCATCGCGGCAAGTCCACTGGAGCAACGTGACTGTCGGTACCCTTGGGCGACGCTGAGATCGTGACCCCTTGACCCGAAAGTGGTGCTTGCTAGCCTCCAATAGAGCGACCTTGTGGTGTGTGCGTGGCGACTAACTGTAACAGGGCTCGTTTAGGAGGAAGACACCTGCTTTACATGCCTCTGAGGGTTATGTTTACACGTGGACCACGAAATCAAGGGTATGTTCGATTATGGTGTGCATATTCGCGTCATCTATCGCGAAGCAGTTGTAATTACGCGCTTCGTTTTCGTGGTAACAGAAGAGGCGGGCCCGGTCCTCAAATGTAATGTGTAGTTCATATGAGCGGAAGGTTTCGCCTTTCGGTCTTGTTCTTAAAGACCCTTAAATATATGCTTCCTTGCATTGCTCGATCTCTTTGGCACTGGAGAACCACCCCACCTTCTCAATGTGGTGAGATATTTTTGAAGCACACAGTGCGGTCGCCAGATGCCAGACGCACTGACTCTCTTGTAAATACATTGCTGGCGGTCACCCCGCTGTAGCTGAAGCGTGTGCTTCATGTTTGTGGGATAGATCTTTGAAAAATATTTAGTAAACCATCGGTGTACAGCACAAGAATATCGGTAGAGGATGAATCAGATAACTTTGATCAACTAGTTAAATCACAGCGCATTGGTTTGATCATCCTATGCGTTGTTCAAGGTTAAACGCCAGCACAAATGTAAAAAACGATTTAGGGTATTGTTACCGCGGTACTGATGCTGTTTTGGATCTGAAGCATGAACAGGTTAATTCCCCGGCAGACAGTATGTTGATCCAGCGGGATCTGAGCATGCCACTCAGTCACGGGACACTTCAGGAGCAGTTGGGGAAGGAGTTTAGCCCGCAGGGAACGAATTAACAGCCACCAGCAAAGAACCGCACTGGAAAGCGCGTCACATTGGGGAAGCGACACAGATGACACTGGCATCAAGCCCCGCAAGTATATTTAGTAAATACGTCGAACCAACATGTCTCACCGTGCTAAAATACTTAGAAATCCGGGATAAATCAAGATAATGAGCAAGCAAGCAATATATGCAGGAATAAGCACATGAAATGACAGTAGAATATGAGTAATGATCACATGCAAATATGAGTTTCTAAGGTGCCAGCGTTCGTGCACATCGGCCGTTTTAGTGGGTGGAACGACAATCCAACAATAACCGTGATAACTCCAAGTTGGTACAGTGCTTGTGAAATGTAATGCATGTTAAGTATACATTTGAATTGAACTGACCATACATTAATCATATACGTGATCATCGCTAAATAACATGCATTTTTAATGAATTTTCGGTCAAAGACCTTGCTTACGTACCCGAAAAGATCGTGTCATACAAATGTCATAATGCTTGGACCTCGCAGATATAAAACGGACACCGGAGTATGCAACCCAAAGCATAAAGCTTGGTGGAAAAAGGAATGCGACAAACATCATGATCTACAGCGAAATATCGCTTCTGTACTGCGATGGTGATCCGAACAAGTGAACGAGCATGGTGGGCAGGAATGTTGTTAAAGGGCCTTGATGCAACCCGAGGCCCTAGAACAGAGATGCAACATATTACATGGCCAGCACATGGATGCAACCCAGTGCTGACAGCGTTTTTTCGTGGGTTTTCCTTAACACGCGTTTAAATGACACCAATTGCCCACACTTTAGCTGAGCGAATTATAAGAAATCGCAGGCGATAGAACACCTTAACTTTGCACAGACGAAGACCACATGGTTCTCCAGGATGGAATATTTCCATTTAGCAGGGATTTTGGTTTGCGTGTGTAATTAATTCACACCTTTTACGGTTAGGGTGGCCTTTCGCCTTTTTGCAAAATCTTAACAGTCAAGGGGTTCCACTGTGCCGAATCTCATAATTTTGGTGCGCAGGAGGAACGGTATCACTATGGGATGGTCTCAGGAATCTTGTATTTTGCGTCTCGAACGTCATCGTTAAACCGTAGCCAGATAGGCGTGTATGGTTCCTCAACTTACGAAATACTTGCGCCCCTGCCATCACATATCAAACACCTTTTATACATGATACGCTACACCAGACGTCAGGCATGTACGCACTTTTCAAACCTGACATGTGTGAAGGGTCAGTGTATTCGGTGCGTAAGCTGCACAGCTGCCCAGTTTCCGCTGATGTTCTGCGCGTCCGGCTGCCGCTGTCACGCTTCCTCACTAGAGCAAATTTTTAATGAGGAGCCCATTGGTCAGACACACACATGTGAGCCACTGGGACAGGAGGAAGCGTGTAACCGAGGTATTGGCGGGCTGGTAGATGGTCCCGGTGTGTGTGTGTGTGTGTGTGTGTGTGTGTGTGTGTGCGTGTGTGTGTGTGCGTGTGTGTGTGTGTGTGTGTGTGCGTGTGTGTGTGTGTGTGTGCGTGTGTGTGTGTGTGTGTGTGCGTGTGTGTGCGTGTGTGTGCGTGTGTGTGTGTGTGTGTGTGTGTGTGTGTGTGTGTGTGTGTGCGTGTGTGTGCGTGCGTGCGCGCGCGCGCGCCATCGGGCTTCACTCGGCTGCTGAGGTCTTACGGCGTCGTCTGCCTCATACCCTGCCAGGAAGTGCGGGCACCGCGGAGAATCGAGCTTTGCACCTCTGGTTTCCAGGAAATGTTGAGATTGCTGATTGAAAAGCACGCATTTCCCCTACATTACATCGAAAATCTTCGTGGGGGGACAAACAAAACTCAGCAAGCTTGGATCAAAAATATTATAAAGTCTAGTGCCTAGATCGTGACTGGTGTGTGGCGTCTGGAGAGGGTCGGTCCGACGTTGGCGCCCCTGGCTTGGGTCCAGGTGGAACAGCTGGTGGGAGAGAGGTACGTTCTTAAAATGTATAGAGCCCTTTACAACCAGGTCAGCCCACAGACGATTCGTCGTCGATTCGTGTTTGTCCCCCGATCTGCGGTATTTCGCCGGGCCACCCAGTCATCCGAATCCGGAGCTCTAGAACAACAGAGGTGCGGGCTCTCGGTCACACAGAGAGGGGGGGGGGGGGGGGGTTCGCTACCGTGCTGCCACCTCGTGGAACCAGCTACCTCCAGCCGTGTCTGAGCGTCACACGCTGTCCGTGTTTCGTGCGTCGCTGAGAGCACTGAGGGCCTGAGAGCCGATCGCTCTGTGGCTGTCGGCATTGGCTTTTCGCAAACTCCACTTACACAACAGTGTTAACTAAGAATTTTTGAATCTCAGCTTCACTTACAATGCGTGTCTATCATATATGCAGATTGTTCCCATGCCTTTTGCCGCTATGCCATCCTGATGCGTGCCTGCCTTGCCTTATAACTTTGTTTTACACCCTGTGCAAGATGAAGCTAATCATGAAAAGCATGCTGCATCCGTGGGTTAAATATTCAATACAATACAATACAATACAACGGGTAATATATCGGGGGCAAATCTATCCTACTAAATTCGTAACATAAACGGTGTAAGCGTGTTACGAAGGTACAAACATCAACAATGTAATCCCTCACCATATCGGCGAAGCAAGAATGAGACTGCCCGGATAGGGAGGCGGCACAAACTTCGGCTCACTGGACTTGGCTTATTTTCCAGTTGCGATGCACCAATAAATTGCATGGAACGAGTGCAGCTTTTCAGTGCTGGTGAATCGTGACTGTTGAATGAATCACGACGGCCGGGTGAATGACAATGGCTGGGTAAATCACGACGGCTGGGTGAATCACGACGGTCGGGTAAATCACGACGACTGGGTGAATCACGACGACCGGGCAAATCACGACGGCCGGGTAAATCACGACGGATGGGTGAATCACGACGGCCGGGTGCATCACGGCGGCTGGGTGAATCACGACGGCCGGGTAAATTACGGCGGCTGGGTGAATCACGACGGCCGGGTAAATCACGGCGGCTGGCTGAATCACGACGGCCGGGTAAATTACGACGGCTGGGTGAATCACGACGGCCGGATAAACCACGAATGATGGGTGAATCACGACGGTCGGGTACATCACGGCGGCTGGGTGAATTACGACGGCCGGGTAAATTACGACGGCTGGGTGAATCACGACGGCAGGGTAAATCACGACGGTTGGGTAAATCACGACGGCCAGGTAAAGCACGACGGCTGGGTGAATCACGACGGCCGGGTACATCATGAATGATGGGTGAATCACGACGGCCGGGTACATCACGACGGCCGGGTAAATCACGACGGCTGGGTGAATCACGACGGCCGGGTAAATCACGACGGCTGGGTGAATCACGACGAAATCGGAAGCCGTGTTGCGTAACGCCGACGTTCTGCACGATCTTAATTAACCCCGACAGACTACATATGTCTTTCACGGCAGGTGAAACGATCCCAACTACATCCAATCATAAGGGCGCTTTGATGCCTGCAATGTCGACGTCTTAACGGCACAGCCAATGCTCATCAACACTTCTGTGAGGAGGCTCAGAACAGCCGGAGGCGAGGCTTCTCCTTACGCACGTGTCGACCTCCCGCCGCTTCGGGCCGTCACGCGGCATGGCCGACCTTCGGCTCTCCTCGCACGTGTCGACACCCACCGGGTCTCGTGCGCCGTTGCCCCTAGCGATCACTGAGATGATGAGGGGCGGCCTGTCTCACCGGGAGGCTTATATGGCTAGAATAGGCTAGAGATGAAGGCAGAGGCCGCATCGGCTCTCTCAGTGAATGTGCGGTATTGCATAGATCCTCGGATCCGCCATTGATTTACGCTGCCAGAATCAAACTGAGACACCCGAGCCTTTGCTGAGCTAGTAGAATTTTAACGAAATGCTATTCAATAAACATCACATTTCCGTTAAGATAGGTCATAGGTTCTCGTATTGTTTCTGATAAAAATGTATGGGTGCCAAAGTCTACTGAGCGCATATTTTAGCTGCAAGCCACTCAATACAACCATAAAAATATTGTGGAACATTGGACCACCGTCACGAAATGAGGGAAAATGGCGTTGCATTCGCAACCGGATACGACTTATATAGATCCCCAAAAGTGCGACATAGTTTGGACCAAAAAGGGTCGTTTTCTACCTGTTTTTATGGTCGTTGCAAGTTACGACAATTTTACCGTCCCGACGTTTCTGAACGTTTTCTCCACTGGCGTCCAGTCACGGAGGCTTCAGCTGTTCACCACTGATGCATGCGAACGACAGCAAGGCGTGGATAGCCTCAGTGGAATAGCGAATCGCTCGGCTGAGAGGGTTACTTCTGAGAAGTGAACAGATCGTCGTCCGTGGAAACCATCCATGGCGTAGCAAACAGCTATAGCGATGGCATTTACTGTAGGCGCAGTTTGCACATACGCGGATTCTTAAAAGCAATAGATGCTCATTGAACAGAATGAACATGCCGGAAACCGTCATTTTCAAAGTAAAAGGCACGGGAAGCTCCTTCACAGTCGCACCGTTTATTGGATATCGTTCTCACGGCCATTTAGTCACTCCTTGCGTCTGAATGTGTTGCAGTCATTTGGTATCGGCGTTGTCCAAATGAGGGGGGGGGGGGGGGCGGGAAGGGGAGGGTGGAATGAGCTGTGTTATGTCCAAGTAACATCAGGGTGCTCTACTCCAAATCTTTGTGACACATGGCAGTCTAAAGTCACTCAGCTGACGCACTGCAGCTCCCTCTACCTGCTAGCGGACTTCCTGCCGAATACGCACGCGCGTCTTGGGGTGAGCGTGACAAAGCTGTTTTTGTACATCGTCGAGAACTATAGAGATCGGTGTAAATGAGTGTTTAAGGGCTTACAGCGTAACTAGACAAATCCGATAGTCATACGAGGTGGTGGAAAAGTATACGTGTTGTGTATGCTGCAAATCATTTGACATCTGTTAGTCAAGGATTTCGGGGTAGAGCAATCTGTCTTCCAAGACACCGAGCGATACAAGCTGCATCAGCTGTGCATGCATTTTATCGTTGATGTAGTGCACCAACAATATGCCATTGGCTGGCCTCCTGACAATCATTGAATGATATGATTGCCATGATGATGAGTGTAGTTTCCTAATCAGTTGGCCATGAATTGCCAGAACAGCCTGCCACATCCAGCTAGCAGTTGTAGATTATGTTCATATTATATATCTTATTCGGATTAAAATCTTGAGGACAGATTGCGTGTTGCCCATTTGACATTTTTGCGGAACTTGCTCATTGTTGCCTTCCTCTCTGTTTCAAATGTTAATTTAAAATTGCGACTCAAATTTTAATGTTCTTTATTTCTGTTTCTGTTAAGTTCAGTCCAGCGGGAGTACAATTTTAGTATTTTGCCCTGCTATCAGCCACAAACATTGATATGAACAACATATAGTGACAAAACTATGTTACGTTGAGTCACAAGCCTCATCTTGCTGGCGCGTAACCACTTAAGGTGGCGATCCATGACCACTCAACTTACGCATGTAGTCATGAGCTTCATTTTTCGATTGTTTACTACCAACAATGGTCTTGACGAGCTACCGACCATAAGACCATTGACTGGAGAGAAAGTAGGCTGCACTCCTTATTTTTCAGGGTGTTTTCACTAGTTTGAGAACATGACATGAATACCATCCATTCCGACCTTTTGAAAACAAGAACCCCAGTGCCTTACAGCCCAGAATTTCTCAGGCGGATGAAACGACAACAGAGGGCCAGCCAATTCGTCGCTACGTTCCGGCGCGTACGCGGGATGCAGCGGGAACATCCGTGGATGGATCCCACGTTCATCCTGGCTGTGAATCACAGTCCCAGTCAGCGAGGTGCCGATGACGCATGCGACACGGACAACACCGATATGCTCGATATACTGGACGATTATGCCTACCGGCCGGGACTGTCCTTCGTGGTCGCCAGTGCCGTTTGCTTCATCGCCATGTTCGTCGCCTGACTAACGCTGGACAGAGAAGGCTGCGCTACCTGCCGAGAAGCACTGGTGAGCCGTCAGGAGTTCAACGACGTCACGTCCTGATGTCAAATCTGTGGCCGAAGCGCCGCGGTTGGCTGACGAATCACTTCGGTACCGACAAATGGTGTGCGTCGTTGTGTCCCGTATCGGTACCACTAAAGTTTGAGTCCCGGGCCATTGCCCCCTGGCAGCCCAGCACGGTTTGGAAAACCACCACACTCAGTGCATCAGGATGCTGATGGTAGCTACCAACGGGTGTGTTTTCACCATCAGTCGGTTTTCATCATCAGTCGAGGGTGCACAACGCAAGCCTGCAGAGGAGCAGGATCCGGAAAAATGAACTGTAGTCATGCTGTTCATAAGACATAAGCCAGCTGTAGGTGCGCATATTCTGTGTTCATTTTTTTGGCGGCGTATCCAGCAGATACTCTTTTCTTCAATTGTCACACCCCGCCGATCGTCCGCTTCGTCCGGCCTATTCTCTGCTGTACTTAGGCTTCTTGTTGCACGTGATCTGGGATGTTAAATTCGCTGCAGCTACGTTATCGCGGACGATTCATGAATATGTTCAGTCAAGGAGTGTTACGGCATTATGAAAGCGCTAAAACACGGATCTCATTGCATTGTCAGACGATTAAGATGTACGTTAAACTACAAGTCATCATAATATTGTAAGAAGGTTGAAGTGTTTGCGTTTTTGATGTATTAGTCCTGTTATTGCATGGTAAAAATTGTTGTATACGTAAATAACTGGTTTTGAATGTTCGCAAGTATTTATCCCGTTTATTAGAACCTCACCAACCGGGACACTGATCTGGCCGGGGGCCTGCTTGTGCGCCGAATATATCTGAGCGTGGCAAGTACTTGTGCTCATCACCTCTCTGTGAGGGCCGTGGAACTGGCGAAGGCAGCGGCGGGCGACATACCACGCCCCGCACGATGTAGATTCGGCAGTGACTCGTACGTCGGCACCAAATACGCGGCCGCTGATCCGCGGGCACCGGCAGCGTCACCGCGGCACCAGGTGTGCTGACATCCTCCACACGGCAGTATCAGACATGGCGTCCCCGCCCGCCGCGGGATCCGGCACGACGTTGGGCAAGCCTTACGCCACTTGTCCGACGAACGCCAGGTAAGACGGCAATCCTGTCGGTGCTTGGCGTGAGCGCAGCTGAATCATCCACGCCAGCGGTGGCACCGCCATGGTCGACACCAGTGTTGAGCCCACGCTCCCAGACTTCTCGAATGGGTGTCACTAGTACCACATCGGATACGGCTGCAGTCGACCCTCGCGAGGTTCTAGAACATCGGTAGACGGGAAGGCAGCGGCCCCACCATCACTCGGTGTGAGCACGGCGGCCCGTCCCCGCAGACAGCGGTCGTGGAGTTCGGCGGCGGGAATTTCTCCATGCGGGTAAATAATTGGATACTGAAACATCAGGAACCGAAGTTTCATGATCGTCGACATAGAGCCTTATCTAGTAAAGCCCCCTAACTTTAGCGGCTCCAATCGGTTTAATTTTATTGCTTAACGTTTGGTTTAAGTCGGTTCCAACTTTAATTTTTATTTCCGCGATCTTACAAAGAAACCTCGTCCCAAGCGTTACAATGGCTTTGCCAGAGCGAGTCTGTGTTCCTTGACTGCTTCAATATGGCGGCCCGCTTTACGTACCAGCAATCGGACCGCTCCATTCAGCTGTCCTATCTAGTCCTGCATATATATATATATATATATATATATATATATATATATATATATATATATATATATATGCTCTACAGTGGAGAATCCAGGATTTCGTCAAGGGGAGGGAACGCAACCTTGTGCGCCCACTACAGTTCGGGACGCCCTCCAAAAGGAAACCCTCGTTTTCCGGTCATAATATTTGGAGATTTGTACATATATATAAATATATATATATATATATATATATATATATATATATATATACATTGGAGATGTATATGGAGAATGAACATCGGTATGATCTGATCTGCTGGTATGATATCATCGGTATGATATGGTCTGATCTGCTCATGATCTGGAGAAAATGAGCGAGCTCTATGTAAGCGTGTACGTGGCACGCCTAGTATATGTGTGTGCATGTTTGGGTGTATGACATTTTACATCATATATGCCATTTTTATACGGGAACTCATTTTACTCTGCGCCATCCTAGAAACTAGGCGTGCCACGTACACACATAGAACCCGCTCATTTTCTCCAGAGCATGACCCTGTCATTTTGAGGCTAAGCATTTTGAAAAAAAACATGGCAAATGAACTCAAGTTGGCTACGAAATACAATCAAAATCAAGGACAAACTTGATGCTCAATTTATTTCCGGCCAGCCGGCTAATAGATGTGACCAGAACGTGGCTAATGACTAATGCAAAGTTTTTGCTTTGACTTTAAAAGGGGAGTCTGAAATATCCTGGCGTTAAAAATGAATTAAGCACGTGATGCACAAATGAAATCAGTGCAGATAATTCAATAACCAACGGAAGTGAAATACAGGACGTCGGGAGCGCGTAAAATTATGTTCGACAATTGCGGATAAAAATTCGTCGGCGCATATCCAGCTGCTGCTCTGAGGCAAAGGCGCCAATGGAAATCTTGTGACTGTTCTTGGTCGCTTGAAGCCTCAAACACATCCAGTTTTGTTCGGTTTCGTGCTAAACAACAGTATCTGTTCGCCGTCTATAAGCCCCTTCGTAGCCTATTTATCCCTTCGAGGTCCAAGGGGTGAGGGGAGGGGGGGGTATGACACCGTGCCCCCTCTGGGTTCGCCACTGATGTTCTAGATAGCCATTGCGCATCAATATCGCCACACGTCATTACAGGGCATGGTTGCAAGCAGCCCTATATTCCTCATCTTGTGAGGACAATAACATCGCACCTGTATAGTTGTTCAAGTTTTGGTTGTTACGGGACATGGACAAAGTAGTGGATTTTTACATGCCAAACATTATGAGAAGTCTATGCCAAAGTATTGACAAGCTAGGCACAGTGCTGAGCCCAATAAAGCCAACCAGGCTTTTCAACAAATTACAACCAATGCTCATCGACATAGTCACTCATCACGATGAAGCAATCTGCACGCACGTCGTAAAATATCCCGATTGTACTACTTTTGTAAAGTAGTTTGGCTACCAATTTTCTTTCAGAACATCTGCGTCATATATGTCTAAACCCATTACCTCGTACTCTGCCCGCATCCGCTCGAGCGTTATTACGGTTCTGAGACGCAAAGGTCTGCGGATAGAGGTCCAATATTCGATTGAACAAAACCGTTTTGTACAGGTAATGGACATTTCTCTTCCCAGGAACATCAAAAAACATACGTTTAGGGACAGAGGGTGTAGTTCGGGCGGCATGTTGCGCTTTCAGCCTGCATGTCATGTCAATAATGACATGTAGGGTGTTTGCAAGGTTACTGCCAACCGTCTTACGGTGCTCATTTTTTAATTCACAAACTAAAGGTACACATTTTTTTGAGCTACCTTCCTGTCACAACATAACCAAGCAATTATTTGGTGAATCAATCCAGAATGGCCTAGTCAAGTACCACTTATCATAGTGCAAACTGTGTACCAGACTGCAAAGGGTTCATGCTACTTGGAAGATATTTGGCATAGCAGTGACATCCCACCACTACTTTAAGTGCATGCACAGCATAAATCCAGGGACCATAAGTTTTGAGCAAAGTCACAACTCACAACCAATCTTACTATCAATCCAGTGAGCCAATGTTCAAGGGATTATGATGTTTGCAAGATAATGCCATCAGAAAGCAACCCTTGAAGGTTTTCAAGCCTAAAAAATTAATTATTCAGCCCAGTTTGTACCTGCCTGAGTTTGATTTATGGATGCTTCAGGTTCAGTGCACAAATGCCACTAAGCATTGAGCCCAAGGAATGTAGTTTTGAAACCTTGTTGTGCTGAGTTATCAATCTTCAGTATACTAGGTCAGGCACTGGTTAAAGGATGCCATTGAGAAAAAAAATTCAATTTTGATAACACTTAATGCTTTAAACTTGGCTTATGATCAAAAGTTCATCAGTACCATGACATACAGCAAGTGCTGTGATGTTTAGTTACTCTGAAGGAGGTGGGGTGTATTCAAACAAATGCAAACTTTGGGCTTAAAAGCAGGTGACCACAATTGTTAATATCTATGCATGTTTTATGTCTGGATCTTTAACATGCATATTTCTAACAACCTCCTGTTTGACTCACCTTGGTTCAACCACTGTGAGACCAATGCAGGTAGCTTCAACATGCTGTTTTCTCATGCTATGCTCTGTTACTGTTTGGTGGAAATCATTATGCTCCTCCATGATTTTATACATTCTTGGTTGTTCTGCTGGAATTTGTTAATAAATTTGGTGTCAAATGTCTGGAGGACAGAGGAGTCCACAAGTTGGAGGCCAGATGTCAAGCCAACCAAGTGAGATATGATACCCCCCAACATGTCACAGTGGCTTAATGTAAGCCAAAATAATCCTCAACATGTAACATTGGCATAATGTAAGTCTAAATATACTTATTGGTCCTTGATATTCTGGAGAAAACGACTGTGTAAGCTTGAATTGACATGCATGGCTTTGTCCCTCCTACTCTCAGGATTGTGCACTGCTGGGACCCAGGCTTCTGCCATTAATAATAGCATAGTTATAGTGATGTGTGATGCAAAGCAGTATAGCTGAAAATCGATTTGGACTCACCTCCTTCTTCTCATTTTTGCACTTGCTGGCTGGTGCATCTGCATTCTGGTGGCTTGTGCACCTATTTGATCATAATATTAGGAATGTAGGAAGTGGGATTATGTGCTAGGGAATGATTGTATGGTAACATACCAGGGATCAAAAGCTTTATGGGACATATGCTAGGCAGGGCTAAATGAATCTGATCTAGATGGGGCTAAAGCAACATAACTTTGTATCAGAAGCTTGTCAGCCAGCAAACACCAAACACAGCTGGCTGCTAAGATAAGATGATGAAGGTTGCACTCTTGTGAGTTTGCATATATTTTAATGTCTGTTTTTGTCTGTTGGTATAGCACACACATGTGTACTGCAAGTCACATCTTACACCTTATATCATGGTTATAATTCTTATTGTGTTGTTTGTGCATTTTAAGGTACATTCCTCAGAGTTAACAGTTGTCCAACCCTGCAGGATGTGTAACCAGTATGTCAACTGTAAATTAAAGATCACAATCATAACTAACCTTGGATTTTAAAAAAAATATCTTGCATTTAGCTGAAACTGTATAATTGAATGACCATCCAGAACCAATAAATCTCAGCCAACTGCACTCTGTGGCATGGAAATTTCCCAAGGTAGACAGCACTTTGGGAATGTTACCTGCTCTTTCTTCTTCTTTGCAAATCAGGATTTAGGGGGATCAGGGTAGCCTTTATTTGATTTCAACTTATTGAAAAGGAACTGAATTAACAGCTCTCACTACACACCCAAGGGCAAAACCATTTCCAAGTCCCCATCTTCCACCACACACCAAAGAGTAAAACAGATTCTGGGACCCAGCATTATTCATTAGTTGCAAAGTCTAATTTCTTGACATCACAATGCACACCTTATCACTTCCTTAATCTACCATATAGACATACGAGTTTGGGCGGCCGATTTGACTTCATGTTTTGATCCTACAGCAGTGATGCATAGAACAAGTCAGTGACACTATGTTATTGCTATCCTTGGGTTGATGTATCACACACTATGTTATTGTTATCTTTGGGTGGATGCATCATATATCAAAGTGCGCGGGTTCGTCTTTTCGCTCTATGAAACCAGGCCTTATTAGCCGGTTTTTAGCCGGTAGCCGCCGCTACCGGGCCGGCTAGCCGTGACGCGAACATCGGTAGGCCACAACTAACATTGGGTTGAGGATACAGGCCAGGAGCAAGAAGACAACACATAGGACACATGTGAATGATAGCATGGTGATGCTCTTCATTTTATGGCGCTCATTGCCGAACATACACTTGCACGGTTTGCCTTAGTTGTGTGGAGACCTCCAGGTGTCCTTAGATTTACATGTTAGCCCAGGTGCGGCGGGACCTCTCCTTTATATCACACCCATTGAATATCCACGCTGCTTTTCGTTTTGACGTTTTGAACCAATCCAAGCACCTGCTATGCCATACATAGACCAACAAGTATGGCCAACCATGTCCCACAATGCCATTAGGACGCTTACATTGGGGCATTGACTTTACATCGTGCGGCATAATCGTTCCTTTTTGTCGAGTCCGAGGTGCATTCACACAAATCACAGCCCATCGGAGAGCTGGTTTATTGCGTTCTCGAAGCAAAAGAAGGCTTTGTCAAAAGACGCATTGAAGGATGCGCAAATGACGGGGAAAAGACGAGCTAGCTCGTCCAGATGCCTCCAGTTTTGGGTCCATGCAGTGATGTGCTACAAGGCAACCGAGTGAAAATAAGATAACGCAGCATGTACGGCTTTTTCTAAGTGTAGGTATTAAAACACAAGTGAGGCATTTCGTGGAAAACGCAAGCACGCTTCTTCCTTGTCCCCATAAATGCCTTGTGGAAGGGCAATTCAGCCTGTTCCGTGGTAGTGCTAATAACTAATAACTAATTGTGACATCTGGCCATACGCCACTTAACGCCTGGCCGCACGCCACCTGACGTCTGGCCGCACGCCACCTGACGTCTGGCCGCACGCCACCTGGCGTCTGGCTGCACGCCACCTGACGTCTGGCCGCACGCCACCTGGCGTCTGGCTGCACGCTTCCTGACGTCTTGCTGCACGCCACTTGACCTCTGGCCGCCGCCACCTCCACAGCAGCAGGCCCCCCGCCGGCCGCCGCCATGACGAGCAACCTGCCGGCCTCGGCGACCGGCGGCGTGCAGCCAATGTCCATCGAGGGCCGCTGCAAGAACGTGCGCGAGCGGCTCATCAAGATGTCGGCCGAGGACCGAAAGTGGCGCGCCCAGTGGCTGCGCGACCAGCATCTGGGGCCCATGGAGCCAAGGTACGTACGCTGGGCCGACACAGCTGGCCGACTGGCGCGTGCTCACGCAGCTGATGTGCGGGGAGACGGGAGGCGCGTGTTCTTTCCGTGTGTAGACTTTTGTGCGGGTGATATAAAGAATGTTTCGATGCTGTTTGGACATCACCCGAATCAGTGGACTATGTATCTTCCTCAGGTACATCCCAGAGTACTTCAATGAGATTACGAATCCCATTCGGCGTCTCTACAAGTGGCCTCTGAACACCCTGTTTGAGAAACTTCAGCCTGCGATGGTAGGTGGAGCATGAAGTTTCTTGTTCAGTTTGCATACGTAGAGTCTAGAAATGTTACCACAACAATGATAAGTTATTTTGACAAATTTCGACCGTGTATCTGCAGGGCGGCGATAACACACGCCACGTACAAGAACATGATCGTGCACCGTCGCCGGACCGTGCCATTTTACTAACACGAAGGTGATGCTGGCTAACCGGACGTGGTGTGTGTGTGACAGGGGGTCAGGGGCGCCTTCATGGCCCGATGGTACACGGGCAAGATGCTCATGTTCGTCGGAGCCATCTACATCGGCCACTACTATTTCAAATACAACAGAAACGTGAGTCATCCGTTGTGCTTGGGGCCCGTTCCGAAGCGTAAGTCGCACTCCAGACGCCAGATGGTTGGCCGAGAGAGGCTCGTGGCAAGGCAGATTTCAGCTGGATCGTGTACGGGTCGTAGAACCTTAACTGTAACTGAACACCGGCCAGCGACAGACGACTTGAAAGGTGTGCCCATTTGTGTTTTGTGTTCTGTCCCTCCCTGTGTCCGAATAGTTGTTGTTCCCCTGTAGTTTCCAGACGAACATTGCTATCGAAAGGCGCAGCTGCCGAATATCTCATCCGGGTCATCGCCTCCTCTCCATGCAGCCTTCACTGCCCTGGGTGTGCTGAAGTGCACGTCATTCGATCCAAATCCTATTGACTACGATGGGCCCTGGCGACCTGAAACATGCCGTGCCGTCTGGCGAAACGCCTTTCACACTTGCTGGCCAACGGCGCCGCCGTGTTGACCTCTGTCGACGTGTGACGTCGCCCGGTGATGCACTGGGCGAGCGCCAGGCGCCAGCGGTGCCGCCTGGCGGCGGGGCACGTGCTCGGTGCTTCGGTCGCTCTGACGGACGTGGGCGTCGGCCGACCGGCAGGACTGGACGCGCCGTGGTGGCTGGGGGGTGAATGTATCGAGGCAGTCCGTGCTGCCCGGCGAGGAGGACTACCCCAACACAGGCGACCGGCACCACCACTGGGACTACTACGACCGCGGCTTCAAGGACCGCACCGTTTACAAGGGCGGACTGTACTGAACCAGACGCCGGTGTAGCGCGTTCTCATGTGCCGGTACGTGCAGTGTGCGTGTAAATATAGTCGGTGTGGACGGGTACGGGTATTTTTGCTCAGCTCTTGGACTGATCTGAACGGTGGAGAAATTGTGACAGCCCTTCTGAATGAACATCCTGTTTCGCCAACCGATACCTGCTATCCACGAAGGTATATTTTTTACATTTACCATACACTTCCCGCAACGCCTTATCCAGACAAGCACAGGACGTATCTCTTTATTTTGCATTCTCTTGGGTACCCCCCATGCGAAAGCACTAGTAAAAAACGCGGCAGAGGCATGACTGCATGCAAAAGTTGCAAAACAAGCATGCCTTTCGGCAACAATTCACCCAGACGGCTGGACCCTGCCCGGCACGGCCGACGGAGCGTTTGCCGGGGCTCCGCCGCCGGCCACCGGGCGGCGCCGCGTCGCTCGGCAGACCCCAGCTCAGCAGGCGGCCGGGCCGCGGCCCCGGCCCGGGCCGCGCGCCACCTTGCGGCGCTGGTTCGGCTGGCCGAGCGGGCCCTGGTTGCCGGTGAGCGCCGGCGTCCAGGCGCGCAGACCGCTCTCGGTCGGGAACACGTCGAGCAGGTGATGCGGGCCCCGCACCAGCGTGTTGACGCCGGCCAGCGCAGCGGCCGCCGCGCCCGTCAGCAGGTACAGCTCCCGACGCTCCGGGTCGAAGCCGCGCACCAGGCCTGCCGCGTCAGGCGCGTGACTTCACTACCAGCATGCTGCACGAGTTGAGGCGCGGGGCGGGGCAGAGGTCATGGCCCTTGCGTCCGAGGGGTGAATCCAAATTGGTTTGGGCAAGGGGTAACTTACTGACAAATGCATTTGGAATGGACTCCCAACACCGCAGGCCATCTACGCCCGAATCAGATGTGACATATGCATGCGGTCTAAATATGAGACGCCGATTTGAGGGACGAAGGTGGTCTTTTCGACACACAAACATACCATTTCACGCAGAGGTTGGAGGGGGTCAGCCCAGGTAAGACAGCCAGGTCGAAGGCAGGCTACATCAAAAGACAAGAACAATACAGACGACACGGCTGGTGTTTTAGTACTTGATTGACATGTTGGTGACGAGCTTACACGGCGTTCGTCATGCGACAGCGTGGCTAGTATAGTTGGGGGCTTCCTATTTTCGCAGCAAGTCACGGCACACAGTTATTGCAGAGGCCAGCGCACAACAGCACACGGCCCGCTCCCGAGGCACTGCACTGCCCGGCTCGGACCTGGGCACACAGCAGTCCTAACGGCGGCGTCGGCGGTCAGCCGGGCCCGGGCGCGGTAGCCAGCCGGGCCCGGGCCGCAGCCGGGCCCCGGCCGTCGCCAGCGTCGCACACGCACCGAACCCGAGACAGTCGGGCCGCCGGTGGCCGGGCGGCAGCAGGCAGAAGAGGGAGCCGTCGTCAGGCCGCCGCCACGTGTCAGGCTCGGTCCGGCACAGCGCCACCACCGTACCGTTGATGGCGTGCATCACGTGCTGCGGCAGCAGCCGCTCCGTGGCCACGTGCACGGCCAGCGAGGACCACGACACACTGTCGGGGTACGGTACTGGTGACGACCACGACATGCTGTCGAGGTAAGGTACCACTGACGACCATGGCACACTGTCGGCGTAAGGCGCACGTGACAACCCTAACACGTTGCTGGGGCAAGGTGCCGTTGACGACCATGACACGCCGTCGGGGGAAGGTACCATTAACGACCATGACACAATGTCGGGGCAAGGTACCAGTGACGACCATGACACACTGTCGGGGTGAGGCACACGTGACGACCATGACACACTGTAGGGGTAAGGTACCAGTGGCGATCATGACACAATGTCGGAGCAAGGTACCAGTGACGAACATGACACACTGTCGGGGTGAGGTACCAGTGACGACCATGACACACTGTAGGGGTAAGGTACCAGTGACGACCATTACACACTGTAGGGGTAAGGTACCAGTGACGACCATGACACACTGTAGGGGTAAGGTACCAGTGACGACCATGACACACTGTCGGGGCAAGGTACCGGTACCGACCATGACACACTGTCGGGGCAAGGTACCGGTAACGACCATGTTACACTGTCGGGGTGAGGTACCAGTGACGACCATGATACGCTGTCGGGGCAAGGTGCCAGTGACGACCATGACACACTGTAGGGGTAAGGTACCAGTGACGACCATGACACACTGTTGGGGCAAGGTACCAGTGACGACCATGACACACTGTAGGGGTAAGGTACCAGTGACGACCATGACACACTGTCGGGGCAAGGTACCGGTACCGACCATGACACACTGTCGGGGCAAGGTACCGGTAACGACCATGTTACACTGTCGGGGTGAGGTACCAGTGACGACCATGATACGCTGTCGGGGCAAGGTGCCAGTGACGACCATGACACACTGTAGGGGTAAGGTACCAGTGACGACCATGACACACTGTTGGGGCAAGGTACCAGTGACGACCATGACACACTGTCGGGGTAAGACATGTGTACACTTGATGACAAGTACGCGTTGTCTGGAAGGTGTTGATGCGTCCTGGGTCACGCGTGTCGAACGGTCACAAGGTGAGCGTGGGTGTGGGAAAAAATAACAAACATGACCAACAGAAGCAATCCACGTGCTAATGCAAACATAACTCAATAAGCGATATCCAGCCGTCTGCGGCGATGGCAGGGAAGATTAAACGCATGTGTTATCCAACGCGCGGTTACGTGAGACCGTAGGCTGCGGGCGAACGTCATCTACAGGGACGGAAACGAACCGTTAGTGCGTCAGAATAGCGCAGCACGATACCTCGGGAGATGGTTACGGCGAAGAAAGTCGTACGCATATTCAGTGAAGATATATCAACTGCTACGTAGACTGGCTACTCTGCGCACTGCCGCAGCTAAATAAGCCATCCTGTTCGGCGCTTGCCAATGTTGGCACATTCCTTGTAGCTTCGATAGCATTCATTGCGATCGATGACATTTTGGAATTGGGAGCATTATCTAACGACGGAAAAATATATAAACTCTGACGTGAACATTATATCATATTATGTGCGCAAGACGTATAACCAGACAAAATAGCGGTAAAACAGCATGAGTATCAGGAATCACCAGGGCATTACATAGGAAAGAAAGCGAAGGTGTGGGTAGGTGGTATGCGATATGGTGGTAGGTGGTATGCGATAATGGAACGAAATGTGGGTAGGTGGTATGCTGTAGACGCCAGCCATGCATATAACGCACGGCGATTCCAACTACATGTCACTCCCAGTGTGTGTGACAAACGGAGCCCACACAACAGGACATACAAGGAATACAATAGGTGCTAGTGACGACCCGCGGTTAGGCTCAAGGCAGCATTGATGGCGACTAAGGCACGTTGCATGGGGAGCAGCGGTGTGCGATACCACAAAACTACAACGCTATGTCTGAGTGACTAAAACGGCTCACGTTGTTTCAGCCTACTTCAGGGAGACCGTTAAGAGCAACTGCCACGAAAGGCAAAGGAATGCTCTAAACCGTCAAAAAGGCCCGGATGCCGTTACTGCCGCCCACAGACACACACCAGGTAGGCGCTCGGAGCGATGAGTCAGCGCGGGTCCGTACCACATGGGGATGAGCTGGCACAGTTTCCTGTCGGGCTGCTCCAGCGCAGCCACGAAGGCGGTTGTGTTCAGCTGCCGGTACATCCAGGGCGCCAGCCTGCCGGACAGCGTCACAGGCAGCCCATTGTCACCTCAGCGCACCGAGTGGCGGCGCGCCGATAAAACAGGCTTACATGATTCTTGTTGTATACACTGACATATACTGTCGATATACATCATAACATACATACATTGTTCCTGACGACTGAGCGGCCATGCTCGGACGAACGCATGGCGAATAAATGACAACATTGGGAAGTGCGCGCCCGCAGGCGTTGGACTTACCGGGCCAGGGGCTGTCAGCGGGCGCACCCCTAGAGAGCCCCATTCTTGATTAGACATTGCGCCGATAAGTATGTGAACGAGAAGAGGGCCATGCCATGACCAACCTCCCTCAAAACTTTGCTCTACTGGCGTTACCCAGGGTGCAGCGGAGGAGTTAGAGGAGTTCGTGCAGTCACCCGCGGAGGTGGAGCTGGGAACACGGCGGCCACGATGGCGATGTGACTGGCCTTCTCACCCAGTCCATGGACCTTACCCTAGTCCCTCGGCCTCGCTTCACCGCCCACACGCACAAACACAGCGCAACTTCACCTCCCACACGCCGGACCGCCGGCTCTCGGATGATGACGGTTTGGGCTGAAGGGCGCACCGACTAGAACAGCAGCCTTAAAGCACAGCAGTTCTAGAGCCTTGTAAAACTGGTCCAGCGATTTCATCCGGCTACCATCGGGGGCAATCCCCAGTTGCCTATCACTGGGGCTATTATCGGACGCAATCTCCAGTCGCATCCGATGATGAGGTATACCGATGTTACTGCTGATAACCGCGAACTCGCGGCATTCTGCATAGTAACACTTAACTTGTAGGCGGGCTGTATGGTGCGGCTGTGTGGGCATGCATGTACAACGGTAAAAAACGCACGACAACACAAAGAAGAGGCAAACCACCACGGTGGCGGCCGCTCATACGTCCTGATCTGCACACGACCGCACCCGCATGCGCCTCCCAGTGAGCAAGAGCACAGCGCCAGGACATTCCGTGTGCCGCCTCACCCGTCCCAACCTCCCTCTCACCGTCCATGTCTGCTTCCTGACCCGCCTGATCCTCCCTCTCACCGTCCATGTCTGCACTCTCACCCGCCTGAACATCTCCTCAGGCCTGTCTGCCTCCCCACCCGCCTCACCTCCCTCTCATCACGTCTGTCTGCCCCCCTACCGGCCACCCCCCTACTCTCACCGTGCCTGTCTGCCTTCTCACCTGCCTTCCCTCCCTCTCACCGTGCCTGTCTGCCTCCTCGCCCACCTCACCTCCCTCTCATCATGCCTGTCTGCCCCCCTACCGGCCACCCCCTACTCTCACCGTGCCTGTCTGCCTTCTCACCTGCCTTCCCTCCCTCTCACCGTGCTTGTCTGCCTCCTCGCCCGTCTCCCCTCCCCCTCAATCTCACTGTTTACGCTCTCACCCGCCGTCTGTGCCGTGCTGTCGGCCGGCGCCGGCCGTCGGGCAGAGTGAGGTGAGCCGCCGGTGCCAGTGGCTGACGGCCGGCCGGGCCGGCCAGCCAGCCGTGTAGCGCGACAGCAGCCAGCTGCGGCCGGCGGCGTTCACACGCGCCGCCGTCAGCGGCTGGCTGAAGTTGACGTGTTCCTGGCGCGGGTGCACGATCTCCAGCACGTCCGTCGGCTGCACCTGGCCGAATATCTCGAACAACAGGTCCTCCCCGAGGCCTACAGGCACAGGCGGCTTGTCGTCAAGGCTCAGCGCCCGGGGCGCTGAGGCGGACACGGACGTGCGTCGGAGCCCGGTACCGGGCGCTGAGGAGAACACGGACGTGCGTCAGACTCGGCGCTTGGGACGCTGAGGCGGACACGGACGTGGGTCAGAGTTCGACACCCGGGGCGCTGAGGAGGACACGGACGTAAGTCAGGGCTCGGCGCCCGGGGCGGCGAGGCGGACATGGACGTGAGTCAGGGCTCGACACCCGGGGCGCTGAGGAAGACATGGACGTGCGTCAGACTCGGCGTTTGGGGCGCTGAGGCGGACATGGGCGTGGGTCAGGGCTCGACACCCGGGATGCTGAGGACACAGACGTAGGTCAGGCTGGGCGCTCGGGACACTGAGGACACGGACGTGGGTCAAAGTGGAGCGGCGCCGTGTCGCCTGACTATAGGTCGCTTAAGCGTGAGTGTGGATGCGCATTCGACTGCTGCAGCGACCGCCAGATCGCAGGGATAACGCGGCTGGATTTGAACTGACAGCTGCTGCTTCACCCATGATATTTAACCAGCGGCAATTAAACACTTTCCCGCATTGTCTCCCTGCCGTTTTGTAACCCCGCCTCAACTGCAACATACTTCAAGGCCATTGAATCAGCCGTCCTTCAAAGATAAAATGCGGAATAAGCGCGAAGGAAAGTAGACACAAATCTTGCAGTGCGCAGTTATCACATGCTTCTTTTGGGAGCGCTGAAGAAAAACTATCAGGGTTGCGTTCCATACCGCGCGCTATTATCTATCACATAAGCTAATGAGCAAGAACGAAGGCTTGTCTGAATTCATCTGTGTGAAGTAGCACACTAAGATAATCATAATTCGAATCCACATTTAGCGCCTGGAATACACCGTTCTTCAACACCTTATGGTGTTGCATATTATAGAAGCAAGTGAGAATTCCGCAAGACGTGATCTCGCCGGAACACCTCAGTATTACGCCTTACGTATTATCTTAGCGATAAAAGGACAACATCGCTTTGGCTCATTGAGGCCAAGGGAACAAAAGCTTTCCATAAACATTTTACCCACGATTGAAAAATGCAAGCCATTGAATAACATGATGGCTAGTGGAAATCACGCCACGTGGCAAAAATATGAAAACCCCTGACGTGGTGTGACGGGAGATTTGTCGTAACTGGTGGAAATCACGCCACGTGGCCAAAACATGTGAACCTCTGACATGATGTGACGGGAGATTTGTCATAACTGGTGGAAATCACGCCACGTGGCCAAAATATGTGAACCTCTGACATGATGTGACGGGAAATTTGTCATAACTGGTGGAATTTAGGCCACGTGGCCAAAATATGTGAACCTCTGACGTGATGTGACAGGAGATTTGCCGTAACTGGTGGAAATCGCGCCGCGCGACCAAAATATGAGAACCTATGGAGCGCTGCAACAGGAGATTTGTCGTGTCTTCCAACCAAAACAAAACTTTCGGCAAGCAGTAGTGAGATCATACACCACTGATACAAGCGAATCAGTGCCGTTTTCACCAGCCGCACCGGCGGCAGCCATAATTTGCCGGCCGTTGATCGCGCGAGGTGCGGACGACAGACCACTTCACCTGTGGCCACTAACAATCGCCGGCGGCCACCACAGTTGTGCTGCGGACATCGATTTTCCGGCGGGGGCGGCGGCGCCGGCGCAGCCTGCTATAAAGTCGGCCGGCGGCGGCGGTGTCAACCCCAGTAGTGATCGCGTCGCCGCCGCCTATCTTTCACCATGCCCTGCGACAAGTGCTGCGACGGTGAGTGGCCCGCTTCCCCTCCCCCCCCCCCCACGGACCCCAGTGACAAGCCGGTCACTGGGTCCCGGCGACACCACGCCGTCAGTGATGGCGTGCGTCGGGAGGCTGGGCTGTTTGAGCGTGGCCCGCAAGATCACAAGTGTTTGTTTCGTCCACTTCTTTTAAAAGGTGCTGTGTAATCAGATGTGTTCGGATATACGCACGTCCATGTCTCGGGATAATGTGTCAGCCCAAGTATCTCTATTATTTTCGGCCGGCACGCCCAACTTCGATCTCGTTAAGCCACGCACCCATCAAGTGCGCAGTAGCTCCGCACAGCAGACAGTAGGAAGCGCTCGCTGCGCATAAATCGCATCGTATCGATGAAAAAGGACCCTCATTAGAGGGATCCGCACGTCCTAACCGTTTTTATCAATTTCAGTCATGCTCACCGACACTCATTATTGATTCTTGGCTTGACACACGCCAAAGCTGCATTCTTGCACGTAACTGCAAGTAATTCCTACAGCTGAGTAGCTCCCACAACAGCCCCAGTTTACCAGCCACTGTTCCGTCAGGTAAAGCCTGCTGCTCGGGCGGCGACTGCTGCAAGGACGGCGGCGTCTGCAAGTGTGCCAACTGCAAGTGCTGCGCCGGGGCCGCCGACAAAGACGGTGGCGGCCCGGCGGCAGCCGCGGAACCGGGGGCCTCGGCCAAGCCGGCCGAGTAGGGCGCAGTCTGGGGCAGTGCCGCCCGGGCCGTCCCCTCTCCCCGGCGCGCGCCGCCCGTGTCGTGCAATGTGTGAGCGGCTGTTGTGAATATAACGTTACGATTTATAGGAACTGCTGATGAGCTTCTGCCGCCGCGGGAGGGTTGTTACAAGGAAAGGGAAACGAATCCAGCGATGAACCCACTCCTGTGCGGGCAGGGTTAGGCAAAACCCCAGCCATCAATAGTGCATTCTCTTATTCCAGAGATGCCAGCACTACGTATTGATGTGAGATGTGAACATCGCTGACATAAACGTAATTTGGGCAAACAGTTTTTTCTTAGCCAGAGCAGTAACGAGCTTGCAGAGAGAAGCTCCGTTTGTTTCACCCTGCCAATATAACGAGAAGCAATCGGCAAGTGGAACCCGGAGGCGAATAAAAGGACGTTACATCGCCGACGCAACCAATTCTGGAAGTCTTTGACATTTAATTCCTCACTTGCGCAATGTTTGAATGACCAATAATTTATGCGTTGAGCAAAAGACCAGCTGAATATTTTAGAATCACTGATACGCGCAAACCATGAAAAGGTGTCAAAGCAACGGGCAGCAATGGCGGATTCCGACCAAAAGTTTTTACAAAGGCCAGACATCTATCATAACGTCGATGTCTTGGACAGCAAATCACCGTATTGTGACGGCCGTACGTTACGTGAAACACGCGCGTCACATCAGGGCGGGTCAAAATATTACCCAAAATCTACTTTTTGCAACGCCATCTTTGTTTTGCAACACGATTTCGGAAAAACAAGGACCACTAGCTGTCTAAAATCGACACGCCACTCTAAAGATGTTCAGTGCCCTGTGCCTAAATGCAGTTTTAATCATCCCAGGTCAGGTCAGGATTGCGTCACGACCGACAGCCGGCAGGTAACGTTACTTTGTCGACCCCGTTTCATGTGCACACCGCCACTTCGGGACGATGAATTACCTATGACTCCTGGCGTGTCATTGGGTCCAACTGATTTAATAGAAACAAAACTCGGATGATCCTCCAGTTCACTTAATAATGACGTCAAGAGCTCACATCTGATACAAATTGCTGCGGCACGGTTCCCAAGCTCGTTTAATAATCGTGGGTGCTCTATTGGGACCCGGGTGGGCTGACATCATTCATAGTTTGTACTAAGGTTTCATGATGGACAAAACCAAGCCTGGGCCTCCTCAGGCCACGTCGGCGTGATGTCGCATGACAGACGCTGGAAGCTGTTTCCAGTTTTGGAGCCTGCTGCATGTGCCCATGCATGCTGATTACATCGTCATGTCATCCTGGGTCGAAATACCTTGCAACGAGACGCGGCGAGTACCTACCGCAAAATTCAAACGTACACAGGGAAAGGGCTTCATGAGCTTCTCACTAAAGTTGTTCCACAAAATGAGCTCACTGAGAATGAGACTACGCCTACATTATTCGAGTACATCACCTTGGAAGCTCAAAATAAATGGTTTACCAGTGGTTTATTTCATCAAAGTGGAGTTCGGGTACGTCTCAGCGCATCCCGTATGAAATGTCCAGTTGACACAATGTGAGTGCACAGTTCATGAAGCGCATGCAGGCTCACGAAGAGAAGCTGCAATATTCTGATATGACTTAACTTGGGGGAGTATAATGCGTAAGTCACAAGTGCAGATGTGATCGGAGGCAGTGCACAGCTAAAAACACAATTACCGGTGGGTAATTGTGCGCATGTGCAGCAGGCAGAATGTAAGCATGTATTTTCTGTTCTGATTTCAGTGCCTACAAACTGCGTTACAATTTGGTCGTGCCGCCGCGACAAGCGTGAAGGAATGCACACCATTAATGCGGGACGGTATGATCTAGGGCCATACGTCAACCTTTAAAGGGAATGTTCCACATTTGAAAAAGTAGAAGACTGTTCTAGACAACAAAACTCCTCTATTCAGTAAACATCCTTCTAGGTACGTCAATACTTGATAGCGTCATGGAGCGTTTGTATGATGTTAAAGTGCTGCCAAGATGGCAGTGCGAAATTGCAACCCTACCACTAACTCGCAGTACCTCAAACCCCCGAGAGGTGGACTTATCGGTGCTGGAGGTGTTAACTGAACCAAAGACCGCCTTGTACTCGCGTTTTAACCCTTTCTCGTGGTATTCTTGTGCATATATCCGTGGGTTTACGACATTTACTTCCACACACAAATCTTCAAGTTATTTGATTATGTCTTATTTCCGTAATAGCTAGGAGCCATGCCCAACTATTTATATTATGTAACACAACACCTGATTCGTGATTTAAACTTGCACAGCCCGCTCAACATAGATTGAGAGCCAATCGACGTCCATTTGAACTGGAAATCGTGTTCACCTACGGCGGATATGAACGGCTCATCGATTATATTCTTCTTGGCCTTGAACGCCGCATGGTCAAGTGTGGGAGTATTTGAATGACGTTTATATGACGTCATGAACTGGATGTCTTGCGTGACGTCTATTGCGTTTTATCTCTCTATAACGTGCTTAAAATGCTCTACAGATCTTAACGGGCGTGTAGCTCAGAAACAACACGGTGCTAGGCCTTAAGAAGGGCAGGGCTGCGAGCTGCACCAAAGGATCTTAAAAATGACTATTGCAATTCAAAACATTAAAAAATGTATAAAAATTCCTTAAAAATCAGCACGATCGGTCGTTTCGCTCAAGTGGTATTCAGTGGGTTGTTCCCCAGTAGGGGTATGACTGAAGCAATACATAGTTAGTTACGAAAAGCACAGGAACTGATTTACCAACTGCTTAATTTGACAGCTTTTTAGTCACGTTAGGTATGCCAGCATACAGTATCAAACAGGTATATATCGTATGGCTTTGGAGTGTATGTGTAGTGAATAATATCCAAGGCTGGCTGCGACACGGGACCACACAAATGATTACAATTTTAAAATCACAATAATCTTGACCAAGAAAAAATCAATGCTTGAAAAATTGTGATATCAAAGTTTTGCCTTCAATCTAACGCCAATAATGACTATTTGCAAGCCATGCTGCAAAAGGTCCATATCTTGACATTACGTTTCGACGACCCGCTTATTACACATTCAGAGAAGATGGCAGGCAACGTAAACAAAAACTTCGGACGGCCGACGAAATGTGGACCAGGCGTCCACATGCCAAGAGGAGAGCATCTATGGAGCCTCGGGGCATGTTCAGCTATCTGTCCGTCTGCAGCAGCAACGAGCATCAATCGATGTGTTCAGACTTCAGCGCGAAGACAAACAGAGGCTGCGTAACAGCAGACGACCAAAGGCCTGCTGGCCCCAAACATCAATCACATGCACAAAACCCAAGCACCGATAGAAATACCGTGCATCAACCGATATTTCAGAGCAACTAAACGTCAATACCAGACGGCTGTCGCGGAAACGGGTCACCGCCCCCGCACAAACAGGACGCGATGAATATTTCAGCGGCATGCCGGGCGTAGGTAGGGGGCGGCAGGCATGGAGAGTATGCTGGATCACGACTAGCCGGCGGCGATGACGGGTCGGCCTGCAGTGACACGACCAGGCCACAAAACACAGCCCTCAACCCGTCAGAGCCGGGCTTCGCCGGCTGCACGGGACCGGCAGCCCGCCGGAGCTGCTGGGCGCCCACTCGGACGAGACCGACAGAGCCGCGGTTTTGGCGACTGACGGGACCGGCCGTGTACCGGAGATGGAGTACCAACGTCGTCACAGGGCGCAGATGGCCTCTGTCGGACTAGCACGTCGCCCATCACCACCGCGGCAGTTTGGCTGCATGGCGCCGGTGTCTGAGGGCAGCGGCTGGCGGCGGGCGCGCCGGCCGCAGGTCGATACCGACGCGCCGGTAGTCCCGCCGGCGCCCGGAGCCGGCCGCCGGGCATTCCAGCCGGCCGCCGCCCTCCCGACCGCACGTGCCGGCGCGCTCCTCCGCCGTCCCCTGCTCAGCCCAGCGCAGCTCTCCCAGCCGCCGTCCGTCCATCCAGCATGTCTCAGGTGAGCGAGCGCGTGGAGGGAGGGCCAGCCGCCGGCGGCCGCGGCGAGCTACACCAGCCGACGTCCGTCCGTCCAGCATGTCTCAGGTGAGCGAACGCGTGGATGGAGGGCCAGAAGCCGGCGACCGCGGCGAGCTGCACCAGCCGCCGTCCGTCCGTCCAGCATGTCTCAGGTGAGCGAGCGCGTGGAGGGAGGGCCAGCCGCCGGCGGCCGCGGCGAGCCACACCAGCCGACGTCCGTCCGTCCAGCATGTCTCAGGTGAGCGAACGCGTGGATGGAGGGCCAGAAGCCGGCGACCGCAGCGAGCTGCACCAGCCGCCGTCCGTCCGTCAAGCATGTCTCAGGTGAGCGAGCGCGTGGAGGGAGGGCCAGCCGCCGGCGGCCGCGGCGAGCTACACCAGCCGACGTCCGAGCCGCCGGCGGTCATCGCACAGCCGCTGCCAGGATTGCCCGACATGCCGATCAGTGTTTAGTTGGCTTGGTTGGGCTCGGACGCTACTCGTCGCAGAGCTTCGCGAATAGTTTGGGACTTTGCAACACCGCAAAAATGGACGTCATTTAACCACAACAAAAGCGGAAACATTCGCCAACAGGTGGCATGGCAGTGTCTGCTGCAAATAATTTCGTTAGTTCACCGGAAGCAATTTCGGGCGGCGTTCTGCACCGTCGGCCGCAGCTTCCCAGCGCCGCCAGCCACCATGAGAACCCGCTGGAGCCTCAGCTGGCCACGGGCCCCGGTTCTCGGTTCCCAGCCCCTCTGTCGGCGGCGACCGGCTCACGCCAACCGACCCGGGGCGTCGCCCAGACGGGGGTCACCGAGTGGCGAGGGAGCGCGACCTGGCACGATCGGCAGCCCGGCGCCGGCCAGACGTGGCACGATCAATGGGGCGGTGTGGGCCGCTCTTACCCACCGTGTGACCCGGGGCCGCTGCTAGAGGGCACGACTTGGGACCGGCACCGGACGGAGGCCAGACAAGTGCAGTACGCGGGCGAGCAGCGGGAGAATGGCTTCCACGGGTCCAACAAGCTCTGCCAGGATGGTCGAGACCTGGCGTCCTGACCTGACCCGAGACCTGGCGTTGACGTCTGTCCGGACGTAACATGAATGGTGCCGATGTTCTTTTGAGGAACAGGAACACGTGCGTTCGCAGCGGCACCCAAGCGTCCACCGCGCTGGCTTAAACCTCAGCCAGCTTAGAGGAGATTTTGCTCTCTGCCTGACGTAGGATTCCATTGTCAGCAGAGTAATGTCGACACATTTCGAAGCTGTCGCTGTAACTCGGTAGAGCGTTGGATGTTGCGAACCAGTGTGCAGCAGACCTATGAAATCGCTGACAGACCTATGAGCACGCATGTGACAGACCTATGGGCACGCATGTGACAGGCCTATGGGACAGCGTGTGACAGGTCTATGGGACCGCGTGTAACAGGTCTTTGTGATGACATGTGACGGGTCTATGAAATGGCGTGTGACAGGCCTATGTGATCGCGTGTAGCTGGCCTATGGGATTGCGTGTGACGTATCTATGGGATCGTGTGTAACAAGCCTTTCGGATCGCGTGTAACAGGCCTATGTGATGGCGTGTGACAGGCCTTTGGGATGGCGTGTGACAGGCCTATGTGATGGCGTGTGACAGATCTATGGGATGGCGTCCAAAGACCAAGGCTTATGGCCCGTAACTAACGACCCATTGGCAACCAGCAAAGAGTCAGAAACGGGCGCGACCGTGCCACGGCATTGCAGGGCACATTGTAATGAGATAACTGTTCTGGTGTGACGGGCTGCGGTATCACAATAACCTATTCCAAGGCATGGCTCAGATTCGAACACAATCGCTGCGAAAAGTAGCGTGAAATTCCAATACGAAAATGCCACGGATCCCTTGCGGAGGTCTGCGGGGGGTCTGTCTTTGTGGTTATTCCTTACGTCGCCACATCAAACGCGGTGGCGTTGGGGTGATCAGCTACCCACTCTGGATGCGACCACCCTCTCACGGGTGTGCCTCCCTCCGCCGTGTGCGGTGTGCCCCTCCCCATCGCTGACCGACGGTGTCCGGTAACCACCCTCTCGAAGGTGTGTCTCCCGGCCCTGTAGCCGCTGACCGACGGTGTCCGGTAACCGCCCTCTCGAAGGTGTGTCTCCCGGCCCTGTGGCCGCTGGCCGGCGGTGTCCGGTAACCGCCCTCTCGAAGGTGTCTCCCGGCCCTGTGGCCGCCGGTGGGCAGTGTCTGGTAACTACCCTCTCGGAGGTGTGTCTCCCGGCCCTGTGGTCGCTGGCCGGGAGTGTCTGGTGATCACCCTCCCGAAGACGTCTCCCACCCCTGTGCGCGGTGTGACCCTCACCGCTGGCCGGCAGCGTCTGGTGACCACGCCCCCGGAGACGTCTCCCTCCCCTATGCGCAGTGTGACCTCTACTGGTGCTCGACAGTGTCTGGTGACCACCCTCCCGGAGACGTCTTCTTCCCCTGTGCGCGGTGTGACCCTCACCGCTGGCCGGCAGTGCGCCCACTCTGCGGACGTGCAGCCGGTGCCGGCCGGCGGTATAGACGCCTCGGCCGCTTGTCAGGAGTGCGACCACAAGGACGAGAACTGGCTCTGTCTCCACTGCTATAAGGTGAGACGCCACGTGATCGGCACGAGGCGCGCGGCGCGACTCCTGTCGCTGTCTGGTGAACCATGCGCCTGCTCTGGACCACAAAGTGGTATGGATTGAGATGGGCACACTATCAGGTGCTACAAGGTGGCTCAGTCGATAGCAGAGCCGACCCCGCACTAGGCTCTGTTTCCGCTCGGCTGGCGGTGACTGCGCTGAGGCATAGCTTAGGCTGTTGGCAATAAATACATAAATAAATAAAAAACCGTGAAAAGCTGCGTAACCTTTCTCATGCGCTTATACGACGGACAAAAGACAAGCTGACATCAGATATCGCGTGGGTTTGTGAAGGGATAGAAATCTGTGCCGTTTGAGCTAATCTGAACCTGGTCGAGTATATGGAGGATGGCAGCACGCACTAGACCTGGGCCGTGGCTGATCGTCGAAGCAAAGCGATAGAACAGTAAACACAGCCATGTTGCTAAAACTTTCCATCAGCGGTCGGTCTCTACTTTACACGGGACCTGCTCACCTTCCTCGCCCGTCCCCCCCCTCCCGCCTAGCTGGGGATCGGCCGGGTCACGCTCTGGTTGGCGAACCGATCCCTGTCCAGCACCTGGCCATTAATCACGGGACGTTATTGATCTGACGTCACGGACGTTCGGTGCAGGGTGTGGAAGGCGATGGGGCCGCCAGCTGGCTGTGGCTGCGTTCGGTCGGCTCCCACCCCCGTAGAATCCCTCAGGAGTCAGCACTGTAGCGGAAGTGACGTCGACTTTGGGGATTCGGGGACCTGGCGGCGCCCAGCGAAGCAGGTTTTCCTCGCCCTCGACGGGGGGGGGGGGGGGGGGAGGCGTGGACGCCGCCGCCGCCGCTGCTGCTGACGTGCCGAATGTGCCCCCTCCGGCCTCAGACGCGGTGCTTGAGGCGCTCGATAGCGCACGGACGCGACAGGGCCACGTGACGCGACGCCAACCCACTCCCACGACGTCCCGCGACAGTCGTGTGCAGTGGCGAGCTTTGAGCTCGACATGCTGTGCGGCAGGTGCTGTGCAGCCGCTTCGCCAAGGAGCACATGATCAAGCACAGCACGGAGGCCAACCACCACGTGGTGCTCAGCCTGGCCGACCTCTCCACTTGGTGCTACGGCTGCGACTCGTACGTCGACAACGACAAGACGCAGGCGGCCAAGGACGCGGCGCACGCCAACAAGTTCGGCAAGTAGGCTCGGCGGCGGCTGGGGACCGTCGGCCGCGGCCCAAGCGCGCGGCGCAGGACCGAGGCGGCGCGACCAGGTCCTGCCTCCCCATCTGCTATTCGCTGCGCTGTTATTGCTTGCACTGACGTGTCAAGGATAAAAATTGCCTCGTGAGCCCGGCACTGCGGCTCGCTAGACTAGCTGCATGCGATGTGGCTGTGAATGTAAGGGAGGCATTTACGGATTGTCTGCTTGAGGAAACACGTGTTCCTCACGATGTTTGTGTCCGCCACCGAGATTCGACATACATGTGAAGAGATATCACCAAAATGCACTGGCTTTGAACAATACACACGATAACCAGCTGAAAGGAAAAGAACGTAAATCGTTTTTCACAACTAGCGGAAAGCGGGAAACAAGGAAAGATGCATAAGACCGGTGAGGCGCATGTAAGAGAGGAAACGACCGCATTCACCCTCGACGGGGAAAGCATTCTAAAACCTCTAACGCATCTGCACACAATGTTCCCCGAACAAGTACAAACATGAGATGATGATCCCATCCCATACAGCCCCCTACGCTGACCCCATCCCAATTACCAATGCTCCATGGCATATCACTACGTGGGGCGTCAACTGTCGTCGGCTAAACGATTCATCAGTGCAGTTAGCCTCAGTTTTCTGGGTGGCACCGAATTCCTAAGGAAAGACGGGGCTCAGCATTCCTACACATCTTGCACCCACTTAGTCCATTGTTGCACGGTCAGCACTAACACACACGCCGACCGTATCAGAGCATCGGTCTGCCGCAGCGAATAGGGTTAAAACTCCGTTGCTAGATAGAGATTAGAACCAATATATACCAAGTACATCGAAAAATACCCCTGCAACACCGTTAAACACCTTTATTCCGTAGCATTTGCACGACCACACCGAAGTACCATCGAGTGGGGATTGTTGTGGGCCGGTCAAGCGGTCGAACCAAGTGAAGTAAGCTAAGCGGAGTGTTCAACATTTGTACCAGGTTTTTAACTGAATAGCCATTTTGAAGATAATTCTGTACAGCTCACAGCCCTGCCGCTTTACAGACCTAACACCTAAACCCCTCTTATATCTGAGATGCAACGCCGGCGAAGATATGCAGAAGATATATGCAGACTATTTCAGGGCGACTATTTCAAGGTCACCCAGGCATCCATGACGCCATAATAACTCCATTCGAATCCTGCCATTCCGTTAGCTATCCGGCGACCAACGCCAAGAGGAACATAATTAACAAGGCGGTCATGGCTGATGCTCGTGAGGACAATTTCCGGATATAACTGCCGTCAGTTAGCTTCCAATCGATGTTGTGTCAAGTACGAGGACGCAATCAAATAATGCCGTATTGAGCAGCACAGTTACTAAACAAGAAATTGTGCTGCATCGAGCGGTCTTTTCCAATTGGAGTCTAGAGCCTGTCACCCCGGGTCGGTCACGCCCGGCACGTCACCCTCGGTCGGTCAGGCCCGGCACGTCACCCCCGGTCGGTCAGGCCCGGCACGTCACCCCCGGTCGGTCAGGCACGGCACGTCACCCTCGGTCGGTCTGGCCCGGCACGTCACCCCCGGTCGGTCAGGCACGGCACGTCACCCTCGGTCGGTCTGGCCCGGCACGTCACCCCCGGTCGGTCAGGCCCGGCACGTCACCCTCGGTCGGTCTGGCCCGGCACGTCAACCCCCGTCGGTCTGGCCCGGCACGTCACCCCCCGTCGGTCAGGCCCGGCACGTCACCCCCGGTCGGTCTGGCCCGGCACGTCACCCGGTCGGTCTGGCCCGGAACGTCACCGCCGGTCGGTCTGGCCCGGCACGTCACCCCACCCCGTCGGTCAGGCCCGGCACGTCACCCTCGGTCGGTCAGGCCCGGCACGTCACCCCGGTCGGTCTGGCCCGGCACGTCACCCTCGGTCGGTCTGGCCCGGCACGTCACCCTCGGTCGGTCAGGCCCGGCACGTCACCCTCGGTCGGTCAGGCCCGGCACGTCACCCTCGGTCGGTCTGGCCCGGCACGTCACCCCCGGTCGGTCAGGCCCGGCACGTCACCCCCGGTCGGTCTGGCCCGGCACGTCACCCCGGTCGGTCTGGCCCGGCACGTCACCGCCGGTCGGTCTGGCCCGG
>NW_023597054.1:50221948-50223419 GCF_011947565.3 Pollicipes pollicipes | reverse complement strand
ATTAAGGCAATGGGCTAGGCTATCATGATAATGATTTTAAGACGTGACATCATAAGCAAACGGATATGACGCTAATTCAAGCCCTAGACAAACGCTCGCATAGCGTAAACAGATGCCTCGCCACATCGTCGACCAATCAACCGATGAGAAAGCACCAAATCGATAAGAAACCAAGCCATGACACAGAAGGACTGCATCGCTACCCGACGTGCAATTCATATTTTTCCTGCGTGGCACTACGGAGAAGATCCGTCACGGCTTTGACGAAAATTGTGCAGCACCCGCTGGCAGCATTTCTCGTTCTTTTCATAGCCGTCTGCTGTTGGCAAGGTACTGTACAAACTTAAGAAGGCCAGGCTGACGTTTTTCGTAATCGCGCCATAAAGCGATCCGGGCATTCGGAAATGAAATCGGTTTTAACCACTCACGTGGCGTGCAAACGTTGAGGGTCACGCATACATAGTTGCGGCCAAGCCGGTGGGGCATAGCGACTGGAAAACCATGCAGGCTGGCGCAAACCATACATCTGGTGTACTTAGATGTGTGTCTTGGGGGCGATTGTACTATAATATCCACACCCGTGATGCAGAGTCGGCATTCACGACATTTGCTCTTTTGACGTTGTACGATGATTTTTTAAACGACAAGTATTCCTTTTGCAACCCATCGTTGCTTTAACCTCCCCCCCCCCCCCCCCCCCCCCACCATCTCCACGCCTGATAGTCGAGCACAATCGCTAACCGTCTCATTTATCCCACATCCCGCTGCCGTCGTCATTTGAAGACACCTTCCTTCCACGCCCGGCAATATTTTGTCGGTTACTTAAGTTGTTCAGCATAGATAATGTCATAGCAGAACGCAATTCAATTGGGCGTTAAGTATCCCTTTTTACTTGTCTCAGGTAGAGCACAATGGTGCTCGCGTCTCCAAAAACGTTAGCTTTCCAATTTGATAAGATTCCATATGTGAAGTGTATCCAGAACTCATGTTTCCTATGCATTATTCACATGTTCACGCTTATTAGATCTTAACTGGTGAGAAGTCACTTTCATGAACGCTCTCATGACGACACTGGGCGTCGTCAGCTTGCGGATGACAGCTCCGCTCGTGCGAGGCGTTCAGGGCTGCTCCTGTGGTTGCCATCGATCACGATCATCACCTGTCAAAGCTTTTTCATTTTCTGCCTCTCGTGGCCAATCTGCCGTCATATGCTCACGGCATCGTTGATTGCCTTATTTTGTTCACGAATGGGTAGCTAGGGGACGCGTGTCGCTTCCATGACACTTGTACTTTCATGATCCTGAAGCTGCGATGGCACCACGTTGGCGTCTGAACAGAGTGTAGGCCTATTAAATCTACGGAAGGTTCAATGGGTCCAGATGCGCTCATTGCGTACTGGTCTGGCAGCTCGTGACTCCCCTTTCCTGGCAGGCTGGTGTTTGAGCTCCCAGCCACGGGTGGGATGATCCCG
>NW_023597054.1:50180366-50220948 GCF_011947565.3 Pollicipes pollicipes | reverse complement strand
TGTGTCGTTCCATTTTGCCGAAAGTACTGCTGGCTGTCCATGCATCATTTTTCTTTCAAGAGCCGCCCAGGCTTTGTTTAGCGTTTCGGCGCATCTGGAAGAGCTTGTCTCCTGGCAGATGCGTGAAGTGCTCGAAAAAGTCTATCGCGCGCGTGTCATCGTGGCCTGCCAAGAACGGACTACTGAGCCGTTAGTGTTCCTCCACAGAACATGTTCTTGGCCATCATCAACGACACATACAGCGAGGTGAAAAACGATGTAACAGCTCACAAGAACGAGTTTGAAGTCGTCGACTACTTGAGGCGCGGTTACAATAACGTGCTAGGTGAGACCTTGTGTATTGTCTGCAGTGAACAACAGGCGACTAAGAACATTGATAGAGTGTTAATTTGATGGTGATGACCAAGGCCGCCCACTCATTCTTAACTAGAGTTCGTGACTAGTGTACATAACTAGTGTCCGATAGCCCTTGCTTGTTCACAAGTCATCGCTGGCTCTGCGGTAACCTCTCGGTCGGTTTTTAGAACCAACTGAAGGGATGTTGGTTGATGAAATGGTTTATGTTTTTCGTTCCTACTCATATATTATGAACATAGGCTGCTTAGCTCATATCTCGCTAAATTCAGTTATTCTAAAAAAACAACTTCTGAACCGCAATCATAGCAAGCTGCATGCAGCCGCGTTTAACCTGTCACAGATTGTGTATGTCTTGTGTAAGGAAACTTTCCGTGTTGAGGCAGAACGGAAACCGTGCCTGTTCGGGCAGTGTTGGGTCACCTTTGCAAACCTCGGCAGCGTTTTACGTGTTGTTAACGGCATCTGACATATGCCTACTGAAATTTCAGGCAAGTTGGGCAAGCGTGACAAAATGATCGACATGGAGAACGCTCTCAAGCTGGCTAAAGCAAACAGTGACGGTACTTACCCGTTTGAGGAAATTCGAGAGACCATGAAGACGTAAGTGATCACGACTGACTGCGCCGCGCCTTATTTCGCTGTGGCATACGTGTGACTCAATGACCCAGGAGGGAATGGCCAACATAGTTGGAATAAAAGAAGGCACATTCCCACTAAGCGCCAGCCAGCGAGGGTCTTTCGCTTTAATGTTGAACGGAGTGTTCCACATTTGTTCCATATATATATATATATATATATATATATATATATATATATATATATATATATATATATATGTATATATATATATATACATACCTTTTTTAGTTCCAGACCTATGTATTCGGCTGAGGTCCAAAACCCTCCGATTCTTGAGGGTTTTGGGTAATAGCATGCACATTTTCGCGGCTGTCAAGCCGCGAAAATGTGCATATTATTTTGTGCCATTTTGTGCATACTATTCCTAGGTCACCCAGGCATGTGTGACGTCATAGCAGCGTCATACGAACACCGTCACCTCTTAGGCTGTTTTCTGTTCATGATCAAAGAACAGTAGAGTCGCTCATGCAATAGTGCTAGCAATGATGCGGTACAAATGGTCCAAGCTTCAGAATATTATAGCCTAAAAGTCAGATTAAGCTGCTGAATGCGTATTTCGAACGCGACCGTAACCGCTTTCCGGTCTTGCTGTGGTGCTGTTAAAGAGGCGTTGCTAAGCCGTCCTAACGGATTTGCTCGGGTGTAGGGAGCGCACCGCGAGCGCTGCGTTTGCGAGGGTGACTGGACGGGGCGAAATCATGTGGCTGCGTTTGTGGCTGGTGGTTTGCACCATGTGGCTGCTCAGTCACCCACTGGCATACGTCCTGGTTTACGTACTCCTGGCATACGTCATCCACTGGCATATGTACATGCCTGAGATGCTACCTATCACGTCGCATGTACTTACATCGTACACGAGCAACCATCCTCCAAGCTGTACGAGCTGTTGTGACGCACCCACCGCTGACGTCGTAAGCTGCAACTTATCGACAGCTGTTGGTAATGAGGGGCGCGGCTTAGTCTGCTTGAGTCACGCCTCCCTCAATCCTATGTCACGCATCTCTGGCGCTCCCTCAATCCTCCCTCCGCATCTCTGGCACCCAGGTGCAACTTCTCGGACGGCGAGGTGGACCTGTTCTTCGAGCATTACGACCTACACAAGCAGGACGCACTGGATGAGAGTACGCGGCGTCTGAGGGACGAGCAAGGGAACCAGAATCCACCACTGGACAGTGAGTGAGCCGGGCTCGATCCCGGTCTACCTCCGTGGGCCTGGCGTTGATACTGGGCGGCCAGGTTGTTAGGCCGTTGCCACGCTGCATTTACACGTCACGTGGAAGTAATGATGATAACGTCTTGCTAGTGTTAGCCATGCCAATGGAAATGGCTTTTACAGGGGTGGGCGGTGCACCTATAAAATTATGGATGCCTATAGATAGTTGCATAAGTTGGGTGGGTGGGGGTGGGGGGTGGGTGGGGGGGGGGGGGGGGCACGCTCTCAGCAAAATGGAAGCCGCTGGGGCGACTCTCTCACGCAGCTCTCCAGCTCTCGGCGGGCTTGATATTACCGGACGACTTTACCGCCTGGCCTCGTTTGGCTGAAACTTTGAGGACTGTGTGCATAGCGAGCGCTGCTGTGAATGAGGTGACTGCTGCCGTGTAATGAACTACTCCAGGTTCCGCCCCCCCAAGGTGCCCAGTTACCTCCAGCTCTGGTGCCGCACAGTACCGAGAGATCCGAAGCTGCCTCCCCGATTGCACTGGTCCGTTTGATGCGCTCGAGTTAATTTAGTGCCGCATGCCAGAAGAGTGCTATTACTTTTTGTATACCATCGAAACCTTGTATGACGTTTAACCTGAGGTAGCCAGTCTGCAGCTGTAATGTGATGTGATGTAACTATTTCTTGACCTTTCTGTCCTTACAAGCTTTGAGGCCTCGTTGAGCGTTGGAATGAGCCCTTAATTAAATATATAAGTGTGTTTTTGAATGTCGCCATTTCCTCGCAGAAATGTGTTGCACATGTGCTTTCAGCTAATTGGGGCGGTGTTAAGTACACACGCTAAGGGCGTCATGCGAACGCCACCTTTGTCGGCAGCCGCGGCCGGCCACGTGGTGTGAAGCTGCTGGCGTCGGTCAGGTCGGCCTGTGTGCAGACCCAGGCCGGGCCAGTAGTCTGGACCTGACTCTGAGCGTATGGGGATGGAATGAATATATCACCATTAACGTTCAAGTGCTCGGGACGATTGCATGTGTCAATTAAGTTTGTTCTCAGCATGACTATCCATGCTCTTATTTTTCCAAATGCGTCGGTCTGATGCGGCTGCTGGGCCAGCTGGTATGGGCATCATATGGGTTTTGACCTGTGTGTATGCATGTTTCGCAATTAGAACATTTTAACTTTTTGTTTTCATGCAAAACGCTTATCCGACCGGCTGAGTGCTCACTGCCAGGGGCATTTCATGATGAGTACCTTTATTAAGTATCATATGGAATTCGGCCGTGGTGAGGCCGGGACCTGAACCCAGCACAGAAACATCCAGAGATGAGCACTGGTGTAACTTTTCAAGAACTGCACTTGTCATCGTTAAGCACTGCATGGACCACGGTCGGTTTATACAAATATATTAGGTCGCAGGAGCTTTAAGACAGGGCTAGCCCGGACCGGGGCGGACCACGTAGGCTGGCAATTTTTGTCAGCTGAAGCAAAACTCGCCGTGTCTGCGGACTCCCTGGTACTTAAAATGAAAGCGTTCGTCCGCGCGTATGTAGGTATGCTCGATATCTATCATGTGGCAACGACTTGCCTAAGGATGAGGAATGTGAGACATCAGGTGATTTTATAGGCAGAATGAGGCTTTTATGGACGTAAATTTCATTTAAAGGGGCCATTCCACCTTTTGAGCAATTGTGGTTAACATGACATCTGGCAAAACAAAGTTTACATGCAACGCTCCGGGTCATTTCAAACGTCAAAAACGTCTATAAAAACTACAGTATTAGAAGCAAGTGCAGGACCCATTACTTCATCATTTGATTGCGTCACAAAAAATATTTTTGTACATCAGTGGTACGTAAAATATACAGGGAAGCATGCGTGTTAATCTTAAAAGCAGGATGATTTTTGAGAGGCTTTGTTGCCAGTCGGTAAGCATTAAAACATGTGGTTCTATGTGGTTTCGAATGCCACGTAATTACCGACACGTCACTACATATCCGCTAAGTTGGTAACTCCAGTGCGCGCAAAGCATGAACTGAACCCGGAGCGGGAGTAGATTTTTCATTTTGAATTATCATGCCGTTGTGCTAAGCACAAGAGGTCCTATCTGGCGTGTGGCGCCTTGTGAAGCGTAAATTTTACAAAATCTTTTAAAAAATATTGGATAGATAACGCTGTTTTGTAGTGCTGAAATAAACACCATGTACAGAGGCTAAAGCTAGAGATGGCAGTGGATAGCCATTGTCGTTTGCCGTCGTGCAATGACAGTTTCAGGCCTATTTTTCTTCTTCCCATCTCTTCGGATGAGTATAATAATGTGTTCATGGGCTCGTAAATTCGAGACGGATATTTGATGGGCTGGCGGACTGCTGAAGTGCAGGGCCTGTCAGTCAAGATCTGCACGGGCCACGCGCTACACGGGACCACGTTAGCATAGTAGTGCTTTGGTGTGTACGATATGCTGGGAGTTGTATAATGGTGTGATAAAACATGACATGAAAATAAACAAGGATACCCATTCTTCCCTTTACCTTCAGTTGACCGCCTGCATACCATCGTGTTCGGTGACATATCCCGGGAGGCGGCCGCTGCTCAGCTGCGCGACTCTGCTGCGCCTGCCGAACACCATCGGGGAGGGGAGGGTGATGGCGATGAGGAACGAGAAGAATACTCGTCAGAGTCGATGGACGATGAATATTACGATGACTTCGACGATTACGGTAATGCATCCCTTGATTCTTGTCCTTCTACCTGAGCTGTATGACGATTTGGGGTGCTCCAACCCCCCCCCCCCCCAAATGAATTGCGGCAAGTCCGGAAAGAAGCCGTCTTTGGCGTATTTTGGGGTAGGGTTAGCCATCTTGCACTCCCCAGCATCTTACCTTGCGAAACTGCACCCCCGGTCATGTCCCTTTTTAGTCAGACCTCAAGACACCTGCCAGGCCCCTGGCTCCTGTTCACCTGGACCATGTCCTTTGACCTTACCCCGACCTGCAGATGACATTGAAAGACGGGCGTCCAGTCGCCGATCTCGGCCGAGTAACGCCTACGAGGGATACGGCGGCGTCAGTCCAGAACAATTTGGGGCGTGAGTGTGCCTGTCTCTTGTTTTAAGATGCATTCCGAACCTTTTGATTTGATAGACACCCGTGATTAGTGACAGCGCTAAGCAATGCTTGTTATTTACTCCTGACCCTAGGCCAATAAATGTATTGCTTCTCTTTTGATCTGTCACAGCTCACAACTTCTAGCTGACAGCCACTTAACCTTGGCCACAGACTTACCCACCGGGTGGATCAGATGGAGCTTACCATCAACTCTGTCTCGGCAAGGGTCGAAGCCATGATGGGGAGACTGGAAGGCGAGCATGGATCCCAGCGTGCGACACAGGCGATGGGTGAGAATTGAGGGCTTTGCCCAGCCAATCCCGTCCCTTTGAGAGTCCCTGCGCACGTCTGGTGGCGCAAGAGGTGTCGTTTAGTTGTTTTCCATCTTGTCGACTATATTTTTATGTGCAATATCGGGTTCCCAATTGCTTACTCGCGGTTTGATTCGAAATTTGGTGGCACTGTTCGGTCTTTTTGAATGGTATTCACGGCAGCAGATTCCTCGCCAACAACAGACCGTGCCACGTCTGTAAAGTATTGCGCGTCGCTGGGCCGCCCCGATACACGACTGTACCGATCCTTTTGTTTTATTATTTGGGCCCTGCATAAAAACACTCTCCTATAGAGCCACCCCCTCCGAAATAATTTGCTCGGTAAATCCACCGCAAAATATGCCTGATGAGAATTGTGCACCCTGGTGCACAATGTTATGCAGTGCACATTGTTTGCATTTAATCGAGCGCATTTTGCACTGTAGTGCGCTGGCTTGCAAAGCAAACCAGTATGTAGTGTACAACAAACACGTTTAACGTGCAATAAACACGTTTGTACAATAAACACGTTTGTCAGCCCTCATCGACCGGCTTGTTTGCTTTTGTCCTCCGACCCAAACGGATGAGCTTCTGCTTCGATCTGGCCTTTTGACCTTTGGACCTCTTAAATATTAAACAGCTCCCAACACATCGATTGCTGTCCAGTTTTGCTTGGCTCCCATGCTGTCGGACGGCGGAACAAGGCTCATCTGTCAGGTAAAATACCTAAATCCTCTCGTATTCCGCATCAGGACGTAACGTTGCACCTCGCTGTGCAACGTTACTCTAGGCAACAACTCATGCACGTTTTCTTGGTTGTACTCTGAATTTGGCAGGTAACCTTGCACACGTCATACATACTCCGTGTCCCATGCGACTGTTTCCTCCCCAGCTGCCGGTCCTGCAGCTCCTGAGCTCGCCGCCTACTCACCGGCCACGGAGGCGGCCCCGAAGAATCTCACGTCCTATCGACCAGCGGCCGGTGCTAAAGCTCCCGAACCAGGCGCCCTCCCACATGTTCCGAAAGCATCCCAACAAGTTTCCTCAGCCTACGGACCAGCGGCTGGCGCCTCAGCCGCAGAGCCGCGCACCTTCCCCTCGGCCGCAGAGATAACTCGGCAGGTTCCCTCAGCCTTCGGACCAGCGACTGGTGTCCAGCCGCCGCCTGTATCCGGCGCCGATTCAGTGCCGAGAGGCGGCGCCGGCAGCAACGTCTGACCACTGCCTAAGGTTAAAATACGCCCACAGCTGTGACCGATCATCGCTCCGTTTCTTAGCTGTCGCCACGATATGGCCGCGGACTGGCGCGGCCTGGTTTCTATTTCATCCGATTCATTCGTCCACTCTGGAAGGTGTCATATTTATGTTCATCATGCTCACTTTTGTGTCACTTTTGCGGAATGAATTCCCCTCACCAGGTTAAAGGTGAAAGTCATGCAAAACGTGGTACCCTGGAATTTATTTGCTTACCCGATAAATCCAGCTAAATGACACCGTATAGATGCGTGTGATGTCTACTGTCGTCACACCTGTAGAAGCTAGCTTTGAAGGTCAAAGCTTAAGATTAAGCAAAATGGCGTGCCCAGGAACTGATTTTTTAAAAATACAACATATGGGTACCATAACGATTTCTTCTGAAGCCGCTATTGCAAAACCTAACTCAAAGTCAACGGTCAAGGTCACACAAAGCACAGTAATTGGCAATTATTCGTTTACAGAAGAAATGCAGTGTTGAGTCGATATTGCACATTATGCGCATTACCATCATACCCACGGAGTCGGATTTCGCTGGTAAACGAACAAACACCCGGGTATCACGCTTTGCTTTGGAATTTGACCTTAAGTGTTAAGCTTGCGAATTTGACGAAAGAAGACCTGACGAGCATCATTGGACATGGTGAGCAGAGTAGACGTGGCGACCATCATTATGACGCCCATTTGATGTTGTTTTTTTAACGAACGAATGTCATGCGCAATGGGTGACCTTCACCTTTGGTCTTGAATGTTAGTTTATTGAAGGTGTGATGAAAAAGAAGATCACGAGCATCACTAAGATGCTCATATGTTTGGGTTTCTTTGACAAACGAATAAATAGCAGGACGTCGCGTTTTTCCACGATCTTGATTCGTTACCTCGAACGTTGGCCCATTTTGTAACATTTCTTTTATTGCACAAAAAGTTGCTTGAAGAAAGCGGAAATTACTAGTCTCACTATGACAGCCATCGTTTATGCGGATGTGTTCTACATAGACGAAGAAATGCCAGGGTGCCGCTTTTGCATGACCCAAGCATATGGCCTTTAACGCTAGGTCTGCAAATATGACAAAACTTGACATGACGAGGATCCCTATGATATTTATTTTGTTGGATTTCTCTTTAAAGTGAATGAATGCCAGAGTACCGCAATTGGCATTACCTTGTCCTTTCACCAAAATAAGTTTGCTTTCGCAGGTGTGACGAAAGTTTACATCACAAGCATCACTCTGATATCCATTCCGTTGCATTTGTTTGGTAAACGAATGAATTCCAGGTTACCGGGACTTGGCCGACTCTGACCCTTGGACTCGAAAATTAGTTTAGAAAACAGGTACTACGAGCTTCACTTTAATGCCCGTGTTTTTTTGCATGCTATGAAAAATGAGTCAATTCCGGATGCTGCGCTTCCGGTGACCTGAACTTTGGTCTTGAAAGTTAGCTTTTGCAGATGTGATAAAAGCAGACGACATTAGCATGATTCATATGCCACCCTTTTTGTCGCCGTTGCTTCAAAACCGAAGAAAATTCAGAGCTTCCCGTCTTTTGTGACCTAAACCACTGATAACATTGAACATCATGATCAGCAATATGACACATATTTCGTACGTTTTGTTGTTGTTGATAAACCAAGGCATTCCAATGTACCACAGTTTTGACCGTTCAGTGATATGTAGAGGTCAAAGTTAGTGACGTAGAGAAAAAGATTGCATGTTTACGAATAGCTTGATCGTGGTAATTCATGGAAAAATATAACACAGATCGGAGTTCGACACTAAGCTAGAATACGAATACTACGCTAGCATGATGGACATGGCTTTGACTTGGTTGAAAACGGTGCAAACAGAGACAGTGCATTTGCCATGTGAACACGTGTGTCGATACTCGAAAGTCGATAACTGACATTTTTCATCGTGCCATGCGTGGCGATAGATTCCTGTAGCATTATGCTGTAATGGGCATAATTAACATCCGTCATCACCCCAGCTTACCGACAGGGTAGTGAGGGGCCCGCTCCCGCTGTCCTGACTCCATGCCGCTGTCTGGCAGGGGAAGCATCGCGGCAAGTCCACTGGAGCAACGTGACTGTCGGTACCCTTGGGTGACGCTGAGATCGTGACCCCTTGACCCGAAAGTGGTGCTTGCTAGCCTCCAATAGAGCGACCTTGTGGTGTGTGCGTGGCGACTAACTGTAACAGGGCTCGTTTAGGAGGAAGACACATGCTTTATATGCCTCTGAGGGTTATGTTTACACGTGGACCACGAAATCAAGGGTATGTTCGATTATGGTGTGCATATTCGCGTCATCTATCGCGAAGCAGTTGTAATTACGCGCTTCGTTTTCGTGGTAACAGAAGAGGCGGGCCCGGTCCTCAAATGTAATGTGTAGTTCATATGAGCGGAAGGTTTCGCCTTTCGGTCTTGTTCTTAAAGACCCTTAAATATATGCTTCCTTGCATTGCTCGATCTCTTTGGCACTGGAGAACCACCCCACTTTCTCAATGTGGTGAGATATTTTTGAAGCACACAGTGCGGTCGCCAGATGCCAGACGCACGGACTCTCTTGTAAATACATTGCTGGCGGTCACCCCGCTGTAGCTGAAGCGTGTGCTTCATGTTTGTGGGATAGATCTTTGAAAAATATTTAGTAAACCATCGGTGTACAGCACAAGAATATCGGTAGAGGATGAATCAGATAACTTTGATCAACTAGTTAAATCACAGCGCATTGGTTTGATCATCCTATGCGTTGTTCAAGGTTAAACGCCAGCACAAATGTAAAAACGATTTAGGGTATTGTTACCGCGGTACTGATGCTGTTTTGGATCTGAAGCATGAACAGGTTAATTCCCCGGCAGACAGTATGTTGATCCAGCGGGATCTGAGCATGCCACTCAGTCACGGGACACTTCAGGAGCAGTTGGGGAAGGAGTTTAGCCCGCAGGGAACAAATTAACAGCCACCAGCAAAGAACCGCACTGGAAAGCGCGTCACATTGGGGAAGCGACACAGATGACACTGGCATCAAGCCCCGCAAGTATATTTAGTAAATACGTCGAACCAACATGTCTCACCGTGCTAAAATACTTAGAAATCCGGGATAAATCAAGTTAATGAGCAAGCAAGCAATATATGCAGGAATAAGCACATGAAATGACAGTAGAATATGAGTAATGATCATATGCAAATATGAGTTTCTAAGGTGCCAGCGTTCGTGCACATCGGCCGTTTTAGTGGGTGGAACGACAATCCAACAATAACCGTGATAACTCCAAGTTGGTACAGTGCTGGTGAAATGTAATGCATGTTAAGTATACAATTGAATTGAACTGACCATACATTAATCATATACGTGATCGTCGCTAAATAACATGCATTTTTAATGAATTTTCGGTCAAAGACCTTGCTTACGTACCCGAAAAGATCGTGTCATACAAATGTCATAATGCTTGGACCTCGCAGATATAAAACGGACACCGGAGTATGCAACCCAAAGCATAAAGCTTGGTGGAAAAAGGAATGCGACAAACATCGTGATCTACAGCGAAATACCGCTTCTGTACTGCGATGGTGATCCGAACAAGTGAACGAGCATGGTGGGCGGGAATGTTGTTAAAGGGCCTTGATGCAACCCAAGGCCCTAGAACAGAGATGCAACATATTACATGGCCAGCACATGGATGCAACCCAGTGCTGACAGCGTTTTTTCGTGGGTTTTCCTTAACACGCGTTTAAATGACACCAATTGCCCACACTTTAGCTGAGCGAATTATAAGAAATCGCAGGCGATAGAACACCTTAACTTTGCACAGACGAAGACCACATGGTTCTCCAGGATGGAATATTTCCATTTAGCAGGGATTTTGGTTTGCGTGTGTAATTAATTCACACCTTTTACGGTTAGGGTGGCCTTTCGCCTTTTTGCAAAATCTTAACAGTCAAGGGGTTCCACTGTGCCGAATCTCATAATTTTGGTGCGCAGGAGGAACGGTATCACTATGGGATGGTCTCAGGAATCTTGTATTTTGCGTCTCGAACGTCATCGTTAAACCGTAGCCAGATAGGCGTGTATGGTTCCTCAACTTACGAAATACTTGCGCCCCTGCCATCACATATCAAACACCTTTTATACATGATACACTACACCAGACGTCAGGCATGTACGCACTTTTCAAACCTGACATGTGTGAAGGGTCAGTGTATTCGGTGCGTAAGCTGCACAGCTGCCCAGTTTCCGCTGATGTTCTGCGCGTCCGGCTGCCGCTGTCACGCTTCCTCACTAGAGAAATTTTTAATGAGGAGCCCATTGGTCAGACACACACATGTGAGCCACTGGGACAGGAGGAAGCGTGTAACCGAGGTATTGGCGGGCTGGTAGATGGTCCCGGTGTGTGTGTGTGTGTGTGTGTGTGTGTGTGTGTGTGCGTGTGGTGTGTGTGGCGTGTGGTGTGGTGTGTGTGTGTGCGTGTGTGTGTGTGTGTGTGCGTGTGTGTGTGTGTGTGTGCGTGGTGTGCGTGTGTGTTGCGTGGTGTGTGTGTGTGGTGTGTGTGTGTGGTGTGTGTGGTGTGTGGCGTGTGTGTGCGTGCGTGCGCGCGCGCGCGCCATCGGGCTTCACTCGGCTGCTGAGGTCTTACGGCGTCGTCTGCCTCATACCCTGCCAGGAAGTGCGGGCACCGCGGAGAATCGAGCTTTGCACCTCTGGTTTCCAGGAAATGTTGAGATTGCTGATTGAAAAGCACGCATTTCCCCTACATTACATCGAAAATCTTCGTGGGGGGACAAACAAAACTCAGCAAGCTTGGATCAAAATATTATAAAGTCTAGTGCCTAGATCGTGACTGGTGTGTGGCGTCTGGAGAGGGTCGGTCCGACGTTGGCGCCCCTGGCTTGGGCCCAGGTGGAACAGCTGGTGGGAGAGAGGTACCTTCTTAAAATGTATAGAGCCCTTTACAACCAGGTCAGCCCACAGACGATTCGTCGTCGATTCGTGTTTGTCCCCCGATCTGCGGTATTTCTCCGGGCCACCCAGTCATCCGAAGCCGGAGCTCTAGAACAACAGAGGTGCGGGCTCTCGGTCACACAGAGGGGGGGGGGGGGGGGGGTTCGCTACCGTGCTGCCACCTCGTGGAACCAGCTACCTCCAGCCGTGTCTGAGCGTCACACGCTGTCCGTGTTTCGTGCGTCGCTGAGAGCACTGAGGGCCTGAGAGACGATCGCTCTGTGGCTGTCGGCATTGGCTTTTCCCAAACTCCACTGACACAACAGTGTTAACTAAGAATTTTTGAATCACAGCTTCACTTACAATGCGTGTCTATCATATATGCAGATTGTTCCTATGCCTTTTGCCGCTATGCCATCCTGATGCGTGCCTGCCTTGCCTTATAACTTTGTTTTACACCCTGTGCAAGATGAAGCTAATCATGAAAAGCATGCTGCATCCGTGGGTTAAATATTCAATACAATACAATACAATACAACGGGTAATATATCGGGGGCAAATCTATCCTACTAAATTCGTAACATAAACGGTGTAAGCGTGTTACGAAGGTACAAACATCAACAATGTAATCCCTCACCATATCGGCGAAGCAAGAATGAGACTGCCCGGATAGGGAGGCGGCACAAACTTCGGCTCACTGGACTTGGCTTATTTTCCAGTTGCCATGCACCAATAAATTGCATGGAACGAGTGCAGCTTTTCAGTGCTGGTGAATCGTGACTGTTGAATGAATCGCGACGGCCGGGTGAATGACAATGGCTGGGTAAATCACGACGGCTGGGTGAATCACGACGGTCGGGTAAATCACGACGACTGGGTGAATCACGACGACCGGGCAAATCACGACGGCCGGGTAAATCACGACGGATGGGTGAATCACGACGGCCGGGTGCATCACGGCGGCTGGGTGAATCACGACGGCCGGGTAAATTACGGCGGCTGGGTGAATCACGACGGCCGGGTAAATCACGGCGGCTGGCTGAATCACGACGGCCGGGTAAATTACGACGGCTGGGTGAATCACGACGGCCGGATAAACCACGAATGATGGGTGAATCACGACGGACGCGTACATCACGGCGGCCGGGTGAATTACGACGGCCGGTTAAATTACGACGGCTGGGTGAATCACGACGGCAGGGTAAATCACGACGGTTGGGTAAATCACGACGGCCAGGTAAAGCACGACGGCTGGGTGAATCACGACGGCCGGGTACATCACGAATGATGGGTGAATCACGACGGCCGGGTACATCACGGCGGCCGGGTAAATCACGACGGCTGGGTGAATCACGACGAAATCGGAAGCCGTGTTGCGTAACGCCGACGTTCTGCACGATCTTAATTAACCCCGACAGACTACATATGTCTTTCACGGCAGGTGAAACGATCCCAACTACATCCAATTATAAGGGCGCTTTGATGCCTGCAATGTCGACGTCTTAACGGCACAGCCAATGCTCATCAACACTTCTGTGCGGAGGCTCAGAACAGCCGGAGGCGAGGCTTCTCCTTACGCACGTGTCGACCTCCCGCCGCTTCGGGCCGTCACGCGGCATGGCCGACCTTCGGCTCTCCTCGCACGTGTCGACACCCACCGGGTCTCGTGCGCCGTTGCCCCTAGCGATCACTGAGATGATGAGGGGCGGCCTGTCTCACCGGGAGGCTTATATGGCTAGAATAGGCTAGAGATGAAGGCAGAGGCCGCATCGGCTCTCTCAGTGAATGTGCGGTATTGCATAGATCCTCGGATCCGCCATTGATTTACGCTGCCAAAATCAAACTGAGACACCCGAGCCTTTGCTGACCTAGTAGAATTTTAGCGAAATGCTATTCAATAAACATCACATTTCCGTTAAGATAGGCCATAGGTTCTCGTATTGTTTCTGATAAAAATGTGTGGGTGCCAAAGTCTACTGAGCGCATATTTTGGCTGCAAGCCACTCAATACAACCATAAAAATATTGTGGAACATTGGACCATCGTCACGAAATGAGGGAAAATGGCGTTGTAGTCGCAACCGGATACGACTTATATAGATCCCCAAGAGTGCGACATAGTTTGGACCAAAAAGGGTCGTTTTCTACCTGTTTTTATGGTCGTTGCAAGTTACGACAATTTAACCGTCTCGACGTTTCTGAACGTTTTCTCCACTGGCGTCCAGTCACGGAGGCTTCAGCTGTTCACCACTGATACATGGGAACGACAGCAAGGCGTGGATAGCCTCAGTGGAATAGCGAATCGCTCGGCTGAGAGGGTTACTTCTGAGAAGTGAACGGATCGTCGTCCGTGGAAACCATCCATGGCGTAGCAAACAGCTATAGCGATGACATTTACTGTAGGCGCAGTTTGCACATACGCGGGTTCTTAAAAGCAATAGGTGCTCCTTGAACAGAATGAACATGCCGGAAACCGTCATTTTCAAAGTAAAAGGCACGGGAAGCTCCTTCACAGTCGCACCGTTTATTGGATATCGTTCTCACGGCCATTTAGTCACTCCTTGCGTCTGAATATGTTACAGTCATTTGGTATCGGCGTTGTCCAAATGAGGGGGGGGGGGGGAGGGGCGGGAAGGGGAGGGTGGAATGAGCTGTGTCATGTCCAAGTAGCATCAGGGTGCTCTACTCCAAATCTTTGTGACGGATGGCAGTCTAAAGTCACTCAGCTGACACACTGCAGCTCCCTCTACCTGCTAGCGGACTTCCTGCCGAATACGCACGCGCGTCTTGGGGTGAGCGTGACAAAGTTGTTTTTGTACATCGTCGAGCACTATAGAGTTCGGTGTAAACGTGTGTTAAAGGGCTTACAGCGCAACTAGACAAATCCAAATGTCATATGAGGTAGTGGAAAAGTATACGTGTTGTGTATGCTACAAAGCATTTGGCATTTGTTAGTCAGGGATTTCGGGGTAGAGCAGTCTTTCTTCCAAGACACCGAGTGATACAAGCTGCATCAGCTGTGCATGCATTGTATCGTTGATGCAGTGCACCAACAATATGCCATTGGCTGGGCTCCTGACAATCATTGAATGATATGATTGCCGTGATGATGAGTGTAGTTTCCTAATCAGTTGGCCATGAATGCCAGAACAGCCTGGCCACAATCCAGCTAGCAGTTGTAGATTATGGTTCATATTATATATCTTATTCCGGATTAAAATCTTGAGGACAGATTGGGGGGGCGTGTTGCCCATTTGACATTTTTGGCGGAACTTGCTCATTGTTGCCATTCCTCTCTGTTTCAAATGTTTATTTAAAATTGCGACTCTTGACTTTCAAATTTTAATGTTCTTTATGTGTTATTTGTGGATTTATGATTACAAATAAACACCTGCTAGTTTTTCAATGTCTTTCAATAATTTACATGTGGTTTGATGTGTCCTAAATTCATGTCCAAATTACCTGGAAGACAATTTGGTCAGCTGGGTTGGGATTGGTTTCCCTAGGCATTGGTGCACTTGGCATTCATAAAATTTTAAAGTTCAGTCTAGCGGAAGTACAATTTTAGTATTTTGCCCTGCTATCAGCCACAAACATTGATATGAACAACATATAGTGACAAAACTATGTTACGTTGAGTCACAAGCCTCATCTTGCTGGTGTGTAACCATTTAAGATGGCGATCCATGACCACTGAACTTACGCATGTAGTCATGAGTTTCATTTTTCGATTGTTTACTACCAGCAGTGGTCTTGATGAGCTACCGACCATAAGACCATTGACTGGAGAGAAAGTAGGCTGCACTCCTTATTTTGCAGGGTGTTTTCACTAGTTTGAGAACATGACATGAATACAATCTATCCCGACCTTTTGAGAACAAGAACCCCGGTGCCTTACAGCTCAGAATTTCTCAGGCGGATGAAACGTCAACGGAGGGCCAGCCAATTCGTCGCTGCGTTCCGGCGCGTGCGAGGGATGCAGCAGGAACATCCATGGCTGGACCCCACATTCGTCCTGGCTGTGGGTCCCAATCCCAGTCAGCGGGGTGCCGATGGCACGCGCGACACGGACAGCACCGATATGCTCGATATACTGGACGATCGCGCCTACCGGCCGGGACTGTCCTTCGTGGTCGCTAGTGCCGTTTACTTCATCGTCATGTTCATCGTCAGACTAACGCTGGGCAGAGAAGGCTGCGCTACCTGCCGAGAAGGACTGGTGAGCCGTCAGGAGTTCAACAACGTCACGCCCTGATGTCAAATCTGTGGCCGAAGCGCCGCGGTTGGCTGACGAATCACTTCGGTACCGACAAATGGTGTGCGTCGTTGTGTCCCGCATCGGTACCACTAAAGTTTGAGTCCCGGGCCATCGCCCCCTGGCAGCTCAGCACGGTTTGGAAAACCACCACACTCAGTGCATCAGGATGCTGGTGGTAGCTACCAACGGGTGTGTTTTCATCATCAGTCGGTTTTCATCATCAGTCGAGGGTGCACAACGCAAGCCTGCAGAGGAGCAGGATCCGGAAAAATGAACTGTAGTCATGCTGTTCATAAGACATAAGCCAGCTGTAGGTGCGCATATTCTGTGTTCATTTTTTTGGCGGCGTATCCAGCAGATACTCTTTTCTTCAATTGTCACACCCCGCCGATCGTCCGCTTCGTCCGGCCTATTCTCTGCTGTACTTAGGCTTCTTGTTGCACGTGATCTGGGATGTTAAATTCGCTGCAGCTACGTTATCGCGGACGATTCATGAATATGTTCAGTCAAGGAGTGTTACGGCATTATGAAAGCGCTAAAACACGGATCTCATTGCATTGTCAGACGATTAAGATGTACGTTAAACTACAAGTCATCATAATATTGTAAGAAGGTTGAAGTGTTTGCGTTTTTGATGTATTAGTCCTGTTATTGCATGGTAAAAATTGTTGTATACGTAAATAACTGGTTTTGAATGTTCGCAAGTATTTATCCCGTTTATTAGAACCTCACCAACCGGGACACTGATCTGGCCGGGGGCCTGCTTGTGCGCCGAATATATCTGAGCGTGGCAAGTACTTGTGCTCATCACCTCTCTGTGAGGGCCGTGGAACTGGCGAAGGCAGCGGCGGGCGACATACCACGCCCCGCACGATGTAGATTCGGCAGTGACTCGTACGTCGGCACCAAATACGCGGCCGCTGATCCGCGGGCACCGGCAGCGTCACCGCGGCACCAGGTGTGCTGACATCCTCCACACGGCAGTATCAGACATGGCGTCCCCGCCCGCCGCGGGATCCGGCGCGACGTTGGGCAAGCCTTACGCCACTTGTCCGACGAACGCCAGGTAGGACGGCAGCCCTGTCGGTGCTTGGCGTGAGCGCAGCTGAATCATCCACGCCAGCGGTGACACCGCCATGGTCGACACCAGCGTTGAGCCCACACTCCCAGACTTCTCGAATGGGTGTCACTAGTACCACGTCGGATACGGCTGCAGTCGACCCTCGCGGGGTTCTAGAACATCGGTAGACGGGAAGGCAGCGGCCCCACCATCACTCGGTGTGAGCACGGCGGCCCGTCCCCGCAGACAGCGGTCGTGGAGTCGTGGAGTTCGGCGGCGGGAATTTCTCCATGCGGGTAAATAATTGGATACTGAAACATCAGGAACCGAAGTTTCATGATCGTTGACATAGAGCCTTATCTAGTAAAGCCCCCTAACTTTAGCGGCTCCAATCATTTTAATTTTATTGCTTAACGTTTGGTTTAAGTCGGTTCCAACTTTAATTTTTATTTCCGCAATCTTACAAAGAAACCTCGTCCCAAGCGTTACAATGGCTTTGCCAGAGCGAGTCTGTGTTCCTTGACTGCTTCAATATGGCGGCCCGCTTTACGTACCAGCAATCGGACCGCTCCATTCAGCTGTCCTATCTAGTCCTGCATATATATATATATATATATATATATATATATATATATATATATATATATATATATATGCTCTACAGTGGAGAATCCAGGATTTCGTCAAGGGGAGGGAACGCAACCTTGTGCGCCCACTACAGTTCGGGACGCCCTCCAAAAGGAAACCCTCGTTTTCCGGTCATAATATTTGGAGATTTGTACATATATATATATATATATATATATATATATATATATATATATATATATATATATATATACATTGGAGATGTATATGGAGAATGAACATCGGTATGATCTGATCTGCTGGTATGATATCATCGGTATGATATGGTCTGATCTGCTCATGATCTGGAGAAAATGAGCGAGCTCTATGTAAGCGTGTACGTGGCACGCCTAGTATATGTGTGTGTGTATGTGTGGGTGTATGACATTTTACATCATATATGCCATTTTTATACGGGAACTCATTTTACTCTGCGCCATCCTAGAAACTAGGCGTGCCACGTACACACATAGAACTCGCTCATTTTCTCCAGAGCATGACCCTGTCATTTTGAGGCCAAGCATTTTGAAAAAAACATGGCAAATGAACTCAAGTTGGCTACGAAATGCAATCAAAATCAAGGACAAACTTGATGCTCAATTTATTTCCGGCCAGCCGGCTAATAGATGTGACCAGAACGTGGCTAATGACTAATGCAAAGTTTTTGCTTTGACTTTAAAAGGGGAGTCTGAAATATCCTGGCGTTAAAAATGAATTAAGCGCGTGATGCACAAATGAAATCAGTGCAGATAATTCAATAACCAACGGAAGTGAAATACAGGACGTCGGGAGCGCGTAAAATTATGTTCGACAATTGCGGATAAAAATTCGTCGGCGCATATCCAGCTGCTGCTCTGAGGCAAAGGCGCCAATGGAAATCTTGTGACTGTTCTTGGTCGCTTGAAGCCTCAAACACATCCAGTTTTGTTCGGTTTCGTGCTAAACAACAGTATCTGTTCGCCGTCTATAAGCCCCTTCGTAGCCTATTTATCCCTTCGAGGTCCAAGGGGGGAAGGGGGGGGGGGGGGGTATGACACCGTGCCCCCTCTGGGTTCGCCACTGATGTTCTAGATAGCCTTTGCGCATCAATATCGCCACTCGTCATTACAGGGCATGGTTGCAAGCAGCCCTATATTCCTCATCTTGTGAGGACAATAACATCGCACCTGTATAGTTGTTCAAGTTTTGGTTGTTATGGGACATGGACAAAGTAGTGGATTTTTACATGCCAAACGTTATGGGAAGTCTATGCCAAAGTATTGACAAGCTAGGCACAGTGCTGAGCCCAATAAAGCCAACCAGGCTTTTCAACAAATTACAACCAATGCTCATCGACGTAATCACTCATCACGATGAAGCAATCTGCACGCACGTCGTAAAATATCCCGATCGTACTACTTTTGTAAAGTAGTTTGGCTACCAATTTTCTTTCAGAACATCTGCGTCATATATGTCTAAACCCATTACCTCGTACTCTGCCCGCATCCGCTCGAGCGCTATCACAGTTCTGAGACGCAAAGGTCTGCGGATAGGGATCCAATATTCGATTCAACAAAACCGTTTTGTACAGGTAATGGACATTTCTCTTCCCAGGAACATTAAAGAAACATACGTTTAGGGACAGACGGTGTAGTTCGGGCGGCATGTTGCGCTTTCAGCCTGCATGTCATGTCAATAATGACACGCAGGGGTTTTGCAAGGTTACTGCCAACCGTCTTACGATGCTCATTTTTTAATTCACAAGCTCAAGGTACACATTTTTTTGAGCCACCTACCTGTCACAACATAACCAAACAATTATTTGGTGAATCAATCCAGAATGGTCCAGTAAAGTACCACTTATAGTGCAAACTTTGTGTACCAGACTGCAAAGGTTTCATGCTACTTGGAAGATATTTGGCACAGCAGTGACATCCCACCACTACTTTAAGTGCATGCACAGCATAAATCCAGGGACCATAAGTTTGGAGCAAAGTCACGACTCACAACCAATCTTACTATCAATCTGGTGAACCAGTGTTCAAGGAATTATGATGTTTGCAAGACAATTTCATCAGAAACAACCCTTGAAGGTTTTCAAGCCTAAAAAATTTAATTATTCAGCCCAGTTTGTACCTGCCTGAGTTTGATTTATGCATGCTTCAGGTTCAGTGCAGAAATGCCACTAAGCATTGAGCCCAAGGAATGTAGTTTTGAAACCTTGTTGTGCTGAGTTGTCAATCTTCAGTATACTAGGTCAGGCACTGGTTAAAGGATGTCATTGAGAAAACATTTTTAATGTTGATAACACTTAGTGCTTTAAACTTGGCTTATGATCATAAGTTCATCAGTACCATGACATACAGCAAGTGCTGTGATGTTTAGTTACTCTGAAGGAGGTGGGGTGTATTCAAACAAATGCAAACTTTGGGCTTAAAAGCAGGTGACCACAATTGTTAATGTCTATGCATGTTTTATGTCTGGATCTTTAACATGCATATTTCTAACAACCTCCTGTTTGACTCACCTTAGTTCAACCATTGTGAGACCAATGCAGGTAGCTTCAACATGCTGTTTTCTCATGCTATGCTCTGTTACTGTTTGGTGGAAATCATTGTGCTCCTCCATGATTTTATACATTCTTGGTTGTTCTGCTGGAATTTGTTAATAAATTTGGTGTCAAATGTCTGGAGGACAGAGGAGTCCACAAGTTGGAGGCCAGATGTCAAGCCAACCAAGTGAGATATGATACCCCCCAACATGTCACAGTGGCTTAATGTAAGCCAAAATAGCCCTCAACATGTAACATTGGCATAATGTAAGTCTAAATTTACTTATCGATCCTTGATATTATGGAGAAAACAACTGTGTGAGCTTGAATTGACATGCATGGCTTGGTCCCTCCTACTCTCAGGATTGTGGAGAAAACAACTGTGTGAGCTTGAATTGACATGCATGGCTTGGTCCCTCCTACTCTCAGGATTGTGCACTGCTGGGACCCAGGCTTCCACCATTAATAATAACAAAGTTATAGTGATGTGTGATGCAAAGTGGTATAACTGAAAATCGATTTGGACTCACCTCCTTCTTCTCATTTTTGCACTTACTGGCTGGTGCATCTGCATTCTGGTGGCTTGTGCACCTATTTGATCATAATATTAGGAATGTAGGAAGTGGGACTGTGCTATTAGGATATTATGATTGTAATATTAGGAATGTGCTAGGGAATGATTGTATGGTAGCATACCAGGGATCAAAAGCTTTATGGGACATATGCTAGGCAGGGCTAAATGAATCTGATCTAGATGGGGCTAAAGCAACATAACTTTGTATCAGAAGCTTGTCAGCCAGCAAACACCAAACACAGCTGGCTGCTAAGATAAGATGATGAAGGTTGCACTCTTGTGAGTTTGCATATATTTTAATGTCTGTTTTTGTCTGTTGGTATAGCACATACATGTGTACTTCAAGTCACATTTTTCACCTTATATCATGGTTATAATTCTTATTGTGTTGTTTGTGCATTTTAAGGTACGTTCCTCAGACTTAACAGTTGTCCAACCCTGCAGGATGTGTAACCAGTATGTCAACTGTAAATTAAAGATCACAATCATAACTAACCTTGGATTAAAAAAAAATATCTTGCATTTAGCTGAAGCTGTATAATTGAATGACCATCCAGAACCAATAAATCTCAGCCAACTGCACTCTGTGGCAGGGAAATTTCCCAAGGTAGACAGCACTTTGGGAATGTTACCTGCTCTTTCTTCTTCTTTGCAAATCAGGATTTAGGGGGATCAGGGTAGCCTTTATTTGATTTCAACTTATTGAAAAGGAACTGAATTAATAGCTCTCACCACACACCCAAAGGCAAAACCGTTTCCAGGTCCCCATCTTCCACCACACACCAAAGAGTAAAACAGATTCTGGGACCCAGCATTAGTCATTAGTTGCAAAGTCTAATTTCTTGACATCACAATGCACACCTTATCACTTCCTTGATCTACCATATAGACATACGAGTTTGGGCGGCTGATTTGACTTCATGTTTTGATCCTACAGCAGTGATGCATAGAACAAGTCAGTGACACTATGTTATTGGTATCCTTGGGTTGATGTATTACACACTACATTATTGTTATCTTTGGGTGGATGCATCATATATCAAAGTGCGCGGGTTCGTCTTTTTGCTCTATGAAACCAGGCCTTGTTAGCCGGTTTTTAGCTGGTAACCGCCGCTACCGGGCCGGCTAGCCGTGACACGAACATCGGTAGGCCACAACTAACATTGGGTTGAGGATACAGGCCAGGGGCAAGAAGACAACACATAGGACACATGTGAATGATAGCATGGTGATGCTCTTCATTTTATGGCGCTCATTGCCGAACATACACTTGCACGGTTTGCCTTAGTTGTGTGGAGACCTCCAGGTGTCCTTAGATTTACATGTTAGCCCAGGTGCGGCAGGATCTCTCCTTCTTTATATCACACCCATGTAAAATGAATATCCACGCTGCTCTTCGTTTTGACGTTTTGAACCAATCCAAGCGCCTGCTATGCCATACATAGACCAACAAGTATGGCCAACCATGTCCCACGATGCCATTAGGACACTTACATTGGGGCATTGACCTTACATCGTGTGGCATAATCGTTCCTTTTTGTCGAGTCCGAGGTGCATTCACACAAATCACAGCCCATCGGAGAGCTGGTTTATTGCGTTCTCGAAGCAAAAGAAGACTTTGTCAAAAGACCCATTGAAGGATGCGCAAATGACCGGGAAAAGACGAGCTAGCTCGTCCAGATGCCTCCAGTTTTGGGTCCATGCAGTGATTTGCTACAAGGCAACCGAGTGAAAATAAGATAACGCAGTTTGTGCGGCTTTTTCTAAGTGTAGGTATTAAAACACAAGTGAGGCATTTCGTGGAAAACGCAAGCACGCTTCTTCCTTGTCCCCATAAATGCCTTGTGGAAGGGCAATTCGGCCTGTTCCGTGGTAGTGCTAATAACTAATAACTGATTGTGACATCTGGCCGTACGCCACCTAATGTCTGGCCGCACGCCACCTGACATCTGGTCGTACGCCACGCGACGTTTGGCCACACGCCACGTAACGCCTGGCCGCACGCCACCTGACGTCTGGCCGCACGCTTCCTGACGTCTGGCCGCACGCCACCTGACGTCTGGCCGCACGCCACCTGACGTCTGGCCGCACGCTTCCTGACGTCTGGCCGCACGCCACCTGACGTCTGGCCGCCGCCGCCTCCACAGCAGCAGGCCCCTCGCCGGCCGCCGCCATGACGAGCAACCTGCCGGCCTCGGCGACTGGCGGCGTGCAGCCAATGTCCATCGAGGGCCGCTGCAAGAACGTGCGCGAGCGGCTCATCAAGATGTCGGCTGAGGACCGAAAGTGGCGCGCCCAGTGGCTGCGCGACCAGCATCTGGGGCCCATGGAGCCAAGGTACGTACGCTGGGCCGACACAGCTGGCCGGCTGGCGCGTGCTCACGCAGCTGATGTGCGGGGCGGACGGGAGGCGGGTGTTTTTTTCCGTGTGTAGAAGTTTGTGCGGATGATATAAAGAATGTTTCGATGCTGTTTGGACATCACCTGAATCAGTGGACTATGTATCTTCCTCAGGTACATCCCAGAGTACTTCAATGAGATTACGAATCCCATTCGGCGTCTCTACAAGTGGCCTCTGAACACCCTGTTTGAGAAACTTCAGCCTGCGATGGTAGGTGGAGCATGACGTTACTTGTTCAGTTTGCATACGTAGAGTGTAGAAATGTTACCACAACAATGATAAGTTACCTTGACAAATTTCGACCGTGTATCTGCAGGGCGGCGATAACACACGCCACGTACAAAAACATGATCGTGCACCGTCGCCGGACCTTGTCATTTTACTAACGCGAAGGTGATGCTGGCTAACCGGACGTGGTGTGTGTGTGTGACAGGGGGTCAGAGGCGCCTTCATGGCCCGATGGTACACGGGCAAGATGCTCATGTTCGTCGGAGCCATCTACATCGGCCACTACTATTTCAAATACAACAGAAACGTGAGTCAGCCGTTGTGCTTGGGGCCCGTTCCGAAGCGTGAGTCGCACTCTGTTTTATTGGCGCATTGACACCAGATGGTTGGCCGAGAGAGGCTCGTGGCAAGGCAGATTTCAGCTGGATCGTGTACGGGTCGTAGAACCTTAACTGTAATTGAACATCTCCAGCGACAGACGACTTGAAACGTGTGCCCATTTGTGTTTTGTGTTCTGTCCCTCCCTGTGTCCGAATAGTTGTTGTTCCCCTGTAGTTTCCAGACGAACATTGCTATCGAAAGGCGCAGCTGCCGAATATCTCATCCGGGTCATCGCCTCCTCTCCATGCAGCCTTCACTGCCCTGGGTGTGCTGAGGTGCACGTCATTCGATCCAAATCCTATCGACTACGATAGGCCCTGGCGACCTGAAACATGCCGTGCCGTCTGGCGATCGTCTGCCGTCGTGCTGGCCATCGGCGCCGCCGTGTTGACCTCTGTCGACGTGTGACGTCGCCCGGTGATGCACTGGGCGAGCGCCAGGCGCCAGCGGTGCCGCCTGGCGGCGGGGCACGTGTGGGCCTTCGGTCGCTCTGACAGACGTGGGCGTCGGCCGACCGGCAGGACTGGACGCGCCGTGGCGGCTGGGGGGTGAATGTATCGAGGCAGTCCGTGCTGCCCGGCGAGGAGGACTACCCCAACACAGGCGACCGGCACCACCACTGGGACTACTACGACCGCGGCTTCAAGGACCGCACCGTTTACAAGGGCGGACTGTACTGAACCAGACGCCGGTGTAGCGCGTTCTCATGTGCCGGTACGTGCAGTGTGCGTGTAAATATAGTCGGTGTGGACGGGTACGGGTATTTTTGCTCAGCTCTTGGACTGATCTGAACGGTGGAGAAATTGTGACAGCCCTTCTGAATGAACATCCTGTTTCGCCAACCGATACCTGCTATCCACGAAGGTGTATTTTTACACTTACCATACACTTCCCGCAACGCCTTATCCAGACAAGCACAGGACGTATCTCTTTATTTTGCATTCTCTTGGGTACCCCCATGCGAAAGCACTAGTACAAAACGCGGCAAAAGGCATGACTGCATGCAAAAGTTGCAAAACAAGCATGCCTTTCGGCAATAATTCACCCAGACGGCTGGACCCTGCCCGGCGCGGCCGACGGAGCGCTCGCCGGGGCTCCGCCGCCGGCCACCGGACGGCGCCGCGTCGCTCGGCAGACCCCAGCTCAGCAGGCGGCCGGGCCGCGGCCCCGGCCCGGGCCGCGCGCCACCTTGCGGCGCTGGTTCGGCTGGCCGAGCGGGCCCTGGTTGCCGGTGAGCGCCGGCGTCCAGGCGCGCAGGCCGCTCTCGGTCGGGAACACGTCGAGCAGGTGATGCGGGCCCCGCACCAGCGTGTTGACGCCGGCCAGCGCAGCGGCCGCCACGCCCGTCAGCAGGTACAGCTCCCGACGCTCCGGGTCGAAGCCGCGCACCAGGCCTGCCGCGTCAGGCACGTGACTTCACTACCAGCATGCTGCACGAGTTGAGGCGCGGGGCGGGGCAGAAGTCATGGCCCTTGCGTCCGAGGGGTGAATCCAAATGGGCTTGGGCAAGGGGTAGCTTATTGACAAATGCATGTGGAATGGACTCCCAACACCGCAGGCCATCTACGCCCGGATCAGATGTGACATATGCATGCGGTCTAAATATGAGACGCCGATTTGAGGGACGAAGGTGGTCTTTTCTACACACAAGCATACCATTTCACGCAGAGATTGGAGGTGGTCAGCCCAGGTAAGACAGCCAGGTCGAAGGCAGGCTACATCAAAAGACAAGAACAATACAGACGACGCGGCTGGTGCTTTAGCACTTGATTGACATGTTGGTGACGAGCTTACACGGCGTTCGTCATGCGACAGCGTGGCTAGCATAGTTAGGGGCTTCCTATTTTCGCAGCAAGTCACGGCACACAGTTATTGCAGAGGCCAGCGCACAAAAGCACACGGCCCGCTCCCGAGGCACTGCACTGCCCGGCTCGGACCTGGGCACACAGCAGTCCTCCTAACGGCGGCGTCGGCGGTCAGCCGGGCCCGGGCCCGGGCCGCAGCCGGGCCCCGGCCGTCGCCAGCGTCGCACACGCACCGAACCCGAGGCAGTCGGGCCGCCGGTGGCCGGGCGGCAGCAGGCAGAAGAGGGAGCCGTCGTCAGGCCGCCGCCACGTGTCAGGCTCGGTCCGGCACAACGCCACCACCGTACCATTGATGGCGTGCATCACGTGCTGCGGCAGCAGCCGCTCCGTGGCCACGTGCACGGCCAGCGAGGACCACGACACACTGTCGGGGTAAGGTACTGGTGACGACCATGACATGCTGTCGAGGTAAGGTACCACTGACGACCATGGCACACTGTCGGCGTAAGGCACACGTGCCAACCCTAACACGTTGCTGGGGCAAGGTACCGTTGACGACCATGACACGCCGTCGGGGAAAGGTACCATTGACGACCATGACGTACTGTCGGAGCAAGGTACCAGTGACGACCATGACACACTGTAGGGGTAAGGTACCAGTGACGACCATGACACACTGTCGGGGTAAGGTACCAGTGACGACCATGACACACTGTCGGGGCAAGGTACCGGTAACGACCATGACGCACTGTCGGGGTGAGGTACCAGTGACGACCATGACACGCCGTCGGGGAAAGGTACCATTGACGACCATGACACACTGTCGGAGCAAGGTACCAGTGACGACCATGACACACTGTAGGGGTAAGGCACACGTGACGACCATGACACACTGTAGGGGTAAGGCACACGTGACGACCATGACACACTGTAGGGGTAAGGTACCAGTGACGACCATGGCACACTGTAGGGGAAAGGTACCAGTGACGACCATGCCACTGTCGGGGTGAGGTACCAGTGACGACCATGATACACTGTCGGGGCAAGGTACCGGTAACGACCATGTTACACTGTCGGGGTGAGGTACCAGTGACGACCATGATACGCTGTCGGGGCAAGGTACCAGTGACGACCATGACACACTGTCGGGGTAAGACATGTGTACACTTGATGACAAGTACGCGTTGTCTGGAAGGTGTTGATGCGTCCTGGGTCACGCGTGTCGAACGGTCACAAGGTGAGCGTGGGTGTGGGAAAAATAACAAACATGACCAACAGAAGCAATCCACGTGCTAATGCAAACATAACTCAATAAGCGATATCCAGCCGTCTGCGGCGATGGCAGGGAAGATTAAACGCATGTGTTATCCAGCGCGCGGTTACGTGAGACCGTAGGCTGCGGGCGAACGTCATCTACAGGGACGGAAACGAACCGTTAGTGCGTCAGAATAGCACGGCACGATACCTCGGGAGATGGTTACGGCAAAGAAAGTCGTACGCATATTCAGTACAGATATATCAACTGCTACGTAGACTGGCTACTCTGCGCACTGCCGCAGCTAAATAAGCCGTACTGTTCTGCGCTTGCCAATGTTGGCACATTCCTTGTAGCTTTGATAGCATTCATTGCGATCGATGACATTTTGGAATTAGGAGCATTGTTTAACGACGGAATAATATATAAACTCTGACGTGAACATTATATCATATTATGTGCGCAAGACGTGTAACCAGACCAAATAGCGGTAAAAACAGCATGAGTATCAGGAATCACCAGGGTATTACATAGGAAAGAAAGCGAAGGTGTGGGTGAATAATGGAACGAAATGTGGGTAGGCGGTATGCTGTAGACGCCAGACATGCATATAACGCACGGCGATTCCAACTACATGTCACTCCCAGTGTGTGTGACAAACGGAGACCACACAACAGGACATACAAGGAATACAATAGGTGCTAGTGACGACCCGCGGTTAGGCTCAAGGCAGCATTGATGGCGACTAAGGCACGTTGCATGGGGAGCAGCGGTGTGCGATACCATAAAACTACAACGCTATGTCTGAGTGACTAAAACGGCTCACGTTGTTCCAGCCTACTTCAGGGAGACCGTTAAGAACAACTGCCACGAAAGGCAAAGGAATGCTCGAAACCGTCAAAAAGGCCCGGATGCCGTTACTGCCGCCCACAGACACACACCAGGTAGGCGCTCGGAGCGATGCGTCAGCGCGGGTCCGTACCACATGGGGATGAGTTGGCACAGTTTCCTGTCGGGCTGCTCCAGCGCAGCCACGAAGGCGGTTGTGTTCAGCTGCCGGTACATCCAGGGCGCCAGCCTGCCGGACAGCGTCACAGGCAGCCCATTGTCACCTCAGCGCACCGAGTGGCGGCGCGCCGATAAAACAGGCTTACATGATTGTTGTTGTACACACTGACATACACTGTCGATATAAATCATAACAGACATACATTGTTGCTGACGACTGGGTGGCCATGCTCGGACGAACGCATGGCGAATCAATGACAACATTAGGAAGTGCGCACCCGCAGGCGTTGGACTTACCGGGCCAGGGGCTGTCAGCGGGCGCACCCCTAGAGAGCCCCATTCTTGATTAGACATTGCGCCGATAAGTATGTGAACGAGAAGAGGGCCATGCCATGACCAACCTCCCTCAAAACTTTGCTCTACTGGCGTTACCCAGAGTGCAGCGGAGGAGTTAGAGGAGTTCGTGCAGTCACCCGCGGAGGTGGAGCTGGGAACACGGCGGCCACGATGGCGATGTGACTGGCCTTCTCACCCAGTCCATGGACCTTACCCTAGTCCCTCGGCCTCGCTTCACCGCCCACACGCACAAACACAGCGCAACTTCACCGCCCGCACGCCGGACCGCCGGCTCTCGGATGATGACGGTTTGGGCTGAAGGGCGCACCGACTAGAACGGCAGCCTTAAAGCACATCAGTTTTAGAGCTTTGCAAAACTGGTCCAGTGATTTCATCCGGCTACCATCGGGAGCAATCCCCAGTTGCCTATCACTGGGGCTATTATCGGACGCAATCTCCAGTCGCATCCGATGATGAGGTATACTAATGCTACTGCTGATAACCGCGAACTCGCGGCATTATGCATAGTAAAACTTAACTTGTAGGCGGGCTGTATGGTGCGGGTGTGTGGGCATGCATGTACAACGGTAAAAAACGCACAACACAAAGAAGAGGCAAACCACCACGGTGGCGGCCGCGGTACGTCCTGATCTGCACACGACTGCACCCGCATGCGCCTCCCAGTGAGCAAGAGCACAGCGCCAGGACATTCCGTGCCGCATCACCCGTCCCAGCCTCCCTCTCACCGTCCATGTCTGCTTCCTGGCCCGCCTGATCCCCCCTCTCACCGTCCATGTCTGCTTCCTGGCCCGCCTGATCCTCCCTCTCACCGTCCATGTCTGCACTCTCACCCACCTGAACATCTCGTCAGGCCTGTCTGCCTCTCCACCAGCCTCACCTCCCTCTCATCATGCCTGTCTGCCCCCTACCGGCCACCCCCCTACTCTCACCGTGCCTGTCTGCCTTCTCACCTGCCTTCCCTCCCTCTCACCGTGCCTGTCTGCCTCCTCGCCCGCCTCCCCTCCCCCTAAATCTCACTGTTTGCGTTCTCACCCGCCGTCTGCGCCGTGCTGTCGGCCGGCGCCGGCCGTCGGGCAGAGTGAGGTGAGCCGCCGGTGCCAGTGGCTAACGGCCGGCCGGGCCGGCCAGCCAGCCGTGTAGCGCGACAGCAGCCAGCTGCGGCCGGCGGCGTTCACACGCGCCGCCGTCAGCGGCTGGCTGAAGTTGACGTGTTCCTGGCGCGGGTGCACGATCTCCAGCACGTCCGTCGGCAGCACATGGCCGAATATCTCGAACAACAGGTCCTCCCCGAGGCCTACGGACACAGGCGGCTTGTCGTCAGGGCTCCGCGCCCGGGGCGCTGAGGCGGACAAGGACGTGCGTCGGAGCCCGGCACCGGGCGCTGAGGAGGACACGGACGTGCGTCAGACTCGGCGCTTGGGACGCTGGGGCGGACACGGACGTGGGTCAGAGTTCGACACCCGGGGCGCTGAGGAGGACACGGACGTAAGTCAGGGCTCGGCGCCCGGGGCGGCGAGGCGGACATGGACGTGAGTCAGGGCTCGACACCCGGGGCGCTGAGGAAGACATGGACGTGCGTCAGACTCGGCGTTTGGGGCGCTGAGGCGGACATGGGCGTGGGTCAGGGCTCGACACCCGGGATGCTGAGGACACAGACGTAGGTCAGGCTGGGCGCTCGGGACACTGAGGCCACGGACGTGGGTCAAAGTGGAGCGGCGCCGCGTCGCCTGACTATAGGTCGCTTAAGCGTGAGTGTAGATGCGCATTCGACTGCTGCAGCGACCGCCAGATCGCAGGGATAACGCGGCTGGATTTGAACTGACAGCTGCTGCTTCACCCATGATATTTAACCAGCGGCAATTAAACACTTTCCCGCATTGTCTCCCTGCCGTTTTGTAACCCCGCCTCAACTGCAACATACTTCAAGGCCATTGAATCAGCCGTCCTTCAAAGATAAAATGCGGAATAAGCGCGAAGGAAAGTAGACACAAATCTTGCAGTGCGCAGTTATCACATGCTTCTTTTGGGAGCGCCGCAGAAAAACTATCAGGGTTGCGTTCCATACCGCGCGCTATTATCTATCACATAAGCTAATGAGCAAGAACGAAGGCTTGTCTGAATTCATCTGTGTGAAGTAGCACACTAAGATAATCATAATTCGAATCCACATTTAGCGCCTGGAATACACCGTTCTTCAACACCTTATGGTGTTGCATATTATAGAAGCAAGTGAGAATTCCGCAAGACGTGATCTCGCCGGAACACCTCAGTATTACGCCTTACGTATTATCTTAGCGATAAAAGGACAACATCGCTTTGGCTCATTGAGGCCAAGGGAACAAAAGCTTTCCATAAACATTTTACCCACGATTGAAAAATGCAAGCCATTGAATAACATGATGGCTAGTGGAAATCACGCCACGTGGCAAAAATATGAAAACCTCTGACGTGGTGTGACGGGAGATTTGTCATAACTGGTGGAAATCACGCCACGTGGCCAAAATATGTGAACCTCTGACATGATGTGACGGGAAATTTGTCATAACTGGTGGAATTTAGGCCACGTGGCCAAAATATGTGAACCTCTGACGTGATGTGACAGGAGATTTGCCGTAACTGGTGGAAATCGCGCCGCGCGACCAAAATATGAGAACCTATGGAGCGCTGCAACAGGAGATTCGTCGTGTCTTCCAACCAAAACAAAACTTTCGGCAAGCAGTAGTGAGATCATACACCACTGATACAAGCGAATCAGTGCCGTTTTCACCAGCCGCACCGGCGGCAGCCATAATTTGCCGGCCGTTGATCGCGCGAGGTGCGGACGACAGACCACTTCACCTGTGGCCACTAACAATCGCCGGCGGCCACCACAGTTGTGCTGCGGACATCGATTTTCCGGCGGGGGCGGCGGCGCCGGCGCAGCCTGCTATAAAGTCGGCCGGCGGCGGCGGTGTCAACCTCAGTAGTGATCGCGTCGCCGCCGCCTATCTTTCACCATGCCCTGCGACAAGTGCTGCGACGGTGAGTGGCCCGCACCCCCCCCCCCCCCCCCCCCACGGACCCCAGTGACAAGCCGGTCACTGGGTCCCGGCGACACCACGCCGTCAGTGATGGCGTGCGTCGGGAGGCTGGGCTGTTTGAGCGTGGACCGCAAGATCACAAGTGTTTGTTTCGTCCACTTCTTTTAAAAGGTGCTGTGTAATCAGATGTGTTCGGATATACGCACGTCCATGTCTCGGGATAATGTGTCAGCCCAAGTATCTCTATTATTTTCGGCCGGCACGCCCAACTTCGATCTCGTTAAGCCACGCACCCATCAAGTGCGCAGTAGCTCCGCACAGCCGACAGTAGGAAGCGCTCGCTGCGCATAAATCGCATCAAATCGATGAAAAAGGACCCTCATTAGAGGGATCCGCACGTCCTAACCGTTTTTATCAATTTCAGTCATGCTCACCGACACTCATTATTGATTCTTGGCTTGACACACGCCAAAGCTGCATTCTTGCACGTAACTGCAAGTAATTCCTACAGCTGAGTAGCTCCCACAACAGCCCCAGTTTACCAGCCACTGTTCCGTCAGGTAAAGCCTGCTGCTCGGGCGGCGACTGCTGCAAGGACGGCGGCGTCTGCAAGTGTGCCAACTGCAAGTGCTGCGCCGGGGCCGTCGACAAAGACGGCGGCGGCCCGGCAGCAGCCGCGGAACCGGGGGCCTCGGCCAAGCCGGCCGAGTAGGGCGCAGTCTGGGGCAGCGCCGCCCGGGCCGTCCCCTCTCCCCGGCGCGCGCCGCCCGTGTCGTGCAATGTGTGAGCGGCTGTTGTGAATATAACGTTACGATTTATAGGAACTGCTGATGAGCTTCTGCCGCCGCGGGAGGGTTGTTACAAGGAAAGGGAAACGAATCCGGCGATGAACCCACTCCTGTGCGGGCAGGGTTAGGCAAAACCCCAGCCATCAATCGTGCATTCTCTTATTCCAGAGATGGCAGCACTACGTATTGATGTGAGATGTGAACATCGCTGACATAAACGTAATTTGGGCAAACAGTTTTTTCTTAGCCAGAGCAGTAGCGAGCTTGCAGAGAGAAGCTCCGTTTGTTTCACCCTGCCAATATAACGAGAAGCAATCGGCAAGTGGAACCCGGAGGCGAATAAAAGGACGTTACATCGCCGACGCAACCAATTCTGGAAGTCTTTGACATTTAATTCCTCACTTGCGCAATGTTTGAATGACCAATAATTTATGCGTTGAGCAAAAGACCAGCTGAATACTTTAGAATCACTGATACGCGCAAACCATGAAAAGGTGTCAAAGCAACGGGCAGCAATGGCGGATTCCGACCAAAAGTTTTTACAAAGGCCAGACATCTATCATAACGTCGATGTCTTGGACAGCAAATCACCGTATTGTGACGGCCGTACGTTTTCAATGCAATGCATCCTAGTGGCGTTACGTGAAACACGCGCGTCACATCAGGGCGGGTCAAAATATTACTCAAAATCTACTTTTTGCAACGCCATCTTTGTTTTGCAACACGATTTCGGAAAAACAAGGACCACTAGCTGTCTAAAATCGACACGCCACTCTAAAGATGTTCAGTGCCCTGTGCCTAAATGCAGTTTTAATCATCCCAGGTCAGGTCAGGATTGCGTCACGACCGACAGCCGGCAGGTAACGTTACTTTGTCGACCCCGTTTCATGTGCACACCGCCACTTCGGGACGATGAATTACCTATGACTCCTGGCGTGTCATTGGGTCCAACTGATTTAATAGAAACAAAACTCGGATGATCCTCCAGTTCACTTAATAATGACGTCAAGAGTTCACATCTGATACAAATTGCTGCGGCACGGTTCCCAAGCTCGTTTAATAATCGTGGGCGCTCTATTGGGACCCGGGTGGGCTGACATCATTCATAGTTTGTACTAAGGTTTCATGATGGACAAAACCAAGCCTGGGCCACCTCAGGCCACGTCGGCGTGATGTCGCATGACAGACGCTGGAAGCTGTTTTCAGTTTTGGAGCCTGCTGCATGTGCCCATGCATGCTGATTACATCGTCATGTCATCCTGGGTCGAAATACCTTGCAACGAGACGCGGCGAGTACCTACCGCAAAATTCAAACGTACACAGGGAAAGGGCTTCATGAGCTTCTCACTAAAGTTGTTCCACAAAATGAGCTCACTGAGAATGAGACTACGCCTACATTATTCGAGTACATCACCTTGGAAGCTCAAAATAAATGGTTTACCAGTGGTTTATTTCATCAAAGTGGAGTTCGGGTACGTCTCAGCGCATCCCGTATGAAATGTCCAGTTGACACAATGTGAGTGCACAGTTCATGAAGCGCATGCAGGCTCACGAAGAGAAGCTGCAATATTCTGATATGACTTAACTTGGGGGAGTATAATGCGTAAGTCACAAGTGCAGATGTGATCGGAGGCAGTGCACAGCTAAAAACACAATTACCGGTGGGTAATTGTGCGCATGTGCAGCAGGCAGAATGTAAGCATGTATTTTCTGTTCTGATTTCAGTGCCTACAAACTGCGCTACAATTTGGTCGTGCCGCCGCGACAAGTGTAAAGGAATGCACACCATTAATGCGGGACGGTATGATCTAGGGCCATATGTCAACCTTTAAAGGGAATGTTCCACATTTGAAAAAGTAGAAGACTGTTCTGGACAACAAAACTCGTCTATTCAGTAAACATCCTTCTAGGTACGTCAATACTTGATAGCGTCATGGAGCGTTTGTATGATGTTAAAGTGCTGCCAAGATGGCAGTGCGAAATTGCAACCCTACCACTAACTCGCAGTACCTCAAACCCCCGAGAGGTGGACTTATCGGTGCTGGAGGTGTTAACTGAACCAAAGACCGCCTTATACTCGCGTTTTAACCCTTTCTCGTGGTATTCTTGCGCATATATCCGTGGGTTTAAGACATTTACTTCCACACACAAATCTTCAAGTTATTTGATCATGTCTTATTTCCATAATAGCTAGGAGCCATGCCCAACTATTTATATTATGTAACACAACACCTGATTCGTGATTTAAACTTGCACAGCCCGCTCAACATAGATTGAGAGCCAATCGACGTCCATTTGAACTGGAAATCGTGTTCACCTACGGCGGATATGAACGGCTCATCGATTATATTCTTCTTGGCCTTGAACGCCGCATGGTCAAGTGTGGGAGTATTTGAATGACGTTTATATGACGTCATGAACTGGATGTCTTGCGTGACGTCTATTGCGTTTTATCTCTGTATAACGTGCTTAAAATGCTCTACAGATCTTAACGGGCGTGTAGCTCAGAAACAACACGGTGCTAGGCCTTAAGAAGGGCAGGGCTGCGAGCTGCACCAAAGGATCTTAAAAATGACTATTGCAATTCAAAACATTAAAAAATGTATAAAAATTCCTTAAAAATCAGCACGATCGGTCGTTTCGCTGAAGTGGTATTCAGTAGGTTGTTCCCCAGTAGGGGTATGACTGAAGCAATACATAGTTAGTTACGAAAAGCACAGGAACTGATTTACCAACTGCTTAATTTGACAGCTTTTTAGTCACGTTAGGTATGCCAGCATACAGTACCAAACAGGTGTATATCGCATGGCTTTGGAGTGTATGTGTAGTGAATAATATCCAAGGCTGGCTGCGACACGGGACCACACAAATGATTACAATTTTAAAATCACAATAATCTTGACCAAGAAAAAATCAATGCTTGAAAAATTGTGATATCAAAGTTTTGCCTTCAATCTAACGCCAATAATGACTATTTGCAAGCCATGCTGCAAAAGGTCCATATCTTGACATTACGTTTCGACGACCCGCTTATTACACATTCAGAGAAGATGGCAGGCAACGTAAACAAAAACTTCGGACGGCCGACGAAATGTGGACCAGGCGTCCACGTGCCAAGAGGAGAGCATCTATGGAGCCTCGGGGCATGTTCAGCTATCTGTCCGTCTGCAGCAGCAACGAGCATCAATCGATGTGTTCAGACTTCAGCGCGAAGACAAACAGAGGCTGCGTAACAGCAGACGACCAAAGGCCTGCTGGCTCCAAACATCAATCACATGCACAAAACCCAAGCACCGATAGAAATACCGTGCATCAACCGATATTTCAGAGCAACTAAACGTCAATACCAGACGGCTGTCGCGGAAACGGGTCACCGCCCCCGCACAAACAGGACGCGATGAATATTTCAGCGGCATGCCGGGCGTAGGTAGGGGGCGGCAGGCATGGAGAGTATGCTGGATCACGACTAGCCGGCGGCGATGACGGGTCGGCCTGCAGTGACACGACCAGGCCACAAAACACAGCCCTCAACCCGTCAGAGCCGGGCTTCGCCGGCTGCACGGGACCGGCAGCCCGCCGGAGCTGCTGGGCGCCCACTCGGACGAGACCGACAGAGCCGCGGTTTTGGCGACTGACGGGACCGGCCGTGTACCGGAGATGGAGTACCAACGTCGTCACAGGGCGCAGATGGCCTCTGTCGGACTAGCACGTCGCCCATCACCACCGCGGCAGTTTGGCTGCATGGCGCCGGTGTCTGAGGGCAGCGGCTGGCGGCGGGCGCGCCGGCCGCAGGTCGATACCGACGCGCCGGTAGTCCCGCCGGCGCCCAGAGCCGGCCCGCCGGGCATTCCAGCCGGCCGCCGCCCTCCCGACCGCACGTGCCGGCGCGCTCCTCCGCCGTCCCCTGCTCAGCCCAGCGCAGCTCTCCCAGCCGCCGTCCGTCCATCCAGCATGTCTCAGGTGAGCGAGCGCGTGGAGGGAGGGCCAGCCGCCGGCGGCCGCGGCGAGCTACAACCAGCCGACGTCCGTCCGTCCAGCCATGTCTCAGGTGAGCGAACGCGTGGATGGAGGGCCAGAAGCCGGGCGACCGCGGCGAGCTGCACCAGCCGCCGTCCGTCCGTCCGTCCAGCATGTCTCAGGTGAGCGAGCGCGTGGAGGGAGGGCCAGCCGCCGGCGGCCGCGGCGAGCCACACCAGCCGACGTCCGTCCGTCCAGCATGTCTCAGGTGAGTGAACGCGTGGATGGAGGGCCAGAAGCCGGCGACCGCAGCGAGCTGCACCAGCCGCCGTCCGTCCGTCAAGCATGTCTCAGGTGAGCGAGCGCGTGGAGGGAGGGCCAGCCGCCGGCGGCCGCGGCGAGCTACACCAGCCGACGTCCGAGCCGCCGGCGGTCATCGCACAGCCGCTGCCAGGATTGCCCGACATGCCGATCAGTGTTTTAGTTGGCTTGGTTGGGCTCGGACGCTACTCGTCGCAGAGCTTCGCGAATAGTTTGGGACTTTGCAACACCGCAAAAATGGACGTCATTTAACCACAACAAAAGCGGAAACATTCGCCAACAGGTGGCATGGCAGTGTCTGCTGCAAATAATTTCGTTAGTTCACCGGAAGCAATTTCGGGCGGCGTTCTGCACCGTCGGCCGCAGCTTCCCAGCGCCGCCAGCCACCATGAGAACCCGCTGGAGCCTCAGCTGGCCGCGGGCCCCGGTTCTCGGTTCCCAGCCCCTCTGTCGGCGGCGACCGGCTCACGCCAACCGACCCGGGGCGTCGCCCAGACGGGGGTCACCGAGTGGCGAGGGAGCGCGACCTGGCACGATCGGCAGCCCGGCGCCGGCCAGACGTGGCGCGATCAATGGGGCGGTGTGGGCCGCTCTTACCCACCGTGTGACCCGGGGCCGCTGCTAGAGGGCACGACTTGGGACCGGTACCGGACGGAAGCCAGACAAGTGCAGTACGCGGGCGGGCAGCGGGAGAATGGCTTCCACGGGTCCAACAAGCTCTGCCCGGATGGTCGAGACCTGGCGTCCTGACCTGACCCGAGACCTGGCGTTGACGTCTGTCCGGACGTAACATGAATGGTGCCGATGTTCTTTTGAGGAACAGGAACACGTGCGTTCGCAGCGGCACCCAAGCGTCCACTGCGCTGGCTTAAACCTCAGCCAGCTTAGAGGAGATTTTGCTCTCTGTCTGACGTAGGATTCCATTGTCAGCAGAGTAATGTCGACACATTTCGAAGCCGTCGCTGTAACTCGGTAGAGCGTTGGATGTTGCGAACCAGTGTGCAGCAGACCTATGAAATCGCTGACAGACCTATGAGCACGCATGTGACAGACCTATGGGCACGCATGTGACAGGCCTATGGGACAGCGTGTGACAGGTCTATGGGACCGCGTGTAACAGGTCTTTGTGATGACATGTGACGGTTCTATGAAATGGCGTGTGACAGGCCTATGTGATCGCGTGTAGCTGGCCTATGGGATTGCGTGTGACATATCTATGGGATCGTGTGTAACAAGCCTTTCGGATCGCGTGTAACAGGCCTATGTGATGGCGTGTGACAGGCCTTTGGGATGGCGTGTGACAGGCCTATGTGATGGCGTGTGACAGATCTATGGGATGGCGTCCAAAGACCAAGGCTTATGGCCCGTAACTAACGACCCATTGGCAACCAGCAAAGAGTCAGAAACGGGCGCGACCGTGCCACGGCATTACAGGGCACATTGTAATGAGATAAACTGTTCAGGTGTGACGGGCCTGCGGGTATCACAATAACCTATTCCAAGGCATGGCTCAGATTCGAACACAATCGCTGGCGAAAAGTAGCGTGAAATACCAATACGAAAAATGCCACGGATCACTTGCGGAGGTCCTGCGGCGGTCCTGTCTTTGTGGTTATTCCTTACGTCAACCACATCAAACGCGGTGACGTTGGGGTGATCAGCTACCCACTCTGGATGCGACCACCCATCTCACGGGTGTGCCTCCCTCCGCCGTGTGCGGTGTGCCCCCTCCCCATCGCTGACCGACGGTGTCCGGTAACCACCCTCTCGAAGGTGTGTCTCCCGGCCCTGTAGCCGCTGGCCGACGGTGTCCGGTAACCGCCCTCTCGAAGGTATGTCTCCCGGCCCTGTGGCCGCTGGCCGGCGGTGTCCGGTAACCGCCCTCTCGAAGGTGTGTCTCCCGGCCCTGTGGCCGCTGGCCGGCGGTGTCGGTAACCACCCTCTCGGAGGTGTGTCTCCCGGCCCTGTGGCCGCTGGCCGGCGGTGTCCGGTAACCGCCCTCTCGAAGGTGTGTCTCCCGGCCCTGTGGCCGCTGGCCGGCGGTGTCGGTAACCACCCTCTCGGAGGTGTGTCTCCCGGCCCTGTGGCCGCTGGCCGGCGGTGTCCGGTAACCACCCTCTCGAAGGTGTGTCCCCCGGCCCTGTGGTCGCTGGCCGGGAGTGTCTGGTGATCACCCTCCCGAAGACGTCTCCCACCCCTGTGCGCGGTGTGACCCTCACCGCTGGCCGGCAGCGTCTGGTGACCACGCCCCCGGAGACGTCTCCCTCCCCTATGCGCATGTGACCTCTACTGGTGCTCGACAGTTCTGGTGACCACCCTCCCGGAGACGTCTTCTTCCCCTGTGCGCGGTGTGACCCTCACCGCTGGCCGGCAGTGCGCCCACTCTGCGGACGTGCAGCCGTGCCGCCGGCGGTATAGACGCCTCGGCGCGCCTGTCAGGGGTGCGGCCACCAGGACGAGAACTGGCTCTGTCTCCACTGCTATAAGGTGAGACGCCACGTGATCGGCCACGAGGCGCGCGGCGCGACTCCTGTCGCTGTCTGTGAACCATGCGCCTGCTCTGGAGTCACAAAGTGATATGAATTTGAGGTGGGCACACTATCAGGTGCTACAAGGTGGCTCAGTCGATAGCAGAGCCGACCCCGCACTAGGCTCTGTTTCCGCTCGGCTGGCGGTGACTGCGCTGAGGCATAGCTTAGGCTGTTGGCAATAAATACATAAATAAATTTTAAAAAAACGTGAAAATTCGCGTAACCTTTCTCATGCGCTTATACGACGGACAAAAGACGAGCTGACATCAGATATCGCGTGGGTTTGTGAAGGAATAGAAGTCTGTGCCATTTGAGCTAATCTGAACCTGGTCGAGTATATGGAGGGATGGCAGCACGCACCAAGACCTGTCGGCCGTGGCTGATCGATCGAAGCAAAGCGATAGAACAGTGAAAGCACAACGCCATGTTGCTAAAGACTTTCGCATCAGCGGTCGGTCCTCTACTTACACGGGACCTGCTTACCTCCTCGCCGTCCCCCCCCCCCCCATCCCGGGCCTAGCTGGGTGTACGGCCCGGGTCACGCTTCTGGTTGGCGAACCGATCCTGGTCCAGCACCTGGCCATTAAGTCACGGGTACGTGTATTGATCTGACGTCAAGGACGTTCGGTGGCAGGGGTGTGGGAAGGCGAGTGGGGGCCGCGCAGCTGGCTGTGGGCTGCGTTTCGGTCGGCTCCCAGGCCCCGTAGAATCCCTCAGGAGTCAGCACGTGTAGCGGAATGACGTTCGACTTTGGGGATTCGGGGACCGTGGCGGGGCGCCGCAGCGAAGCAGGTTTTCCGTCTTCCTCGCCCTCGACGGAGGGGGGGGGGGGGGGGGGGGAGGCGTGGACGCCGCCGCCGCCGCTGCTGCTGACGTGCCGAATGTGCCCCTCCGGCCTCAGACGCGGTGCTTGAGGCGCTCGATAGCGCACGGACGCGACAGGGCCACGTGACGCGACGCCAACCCACTCCCACACGTCCCACGACAGTCGTGTGCAGTGGCGAGCTTTGAGCTCGACATGCTGTGCGGCAGGTGCTGTGCAGCCGCTTCGCCAAGGAGCACATGATCAAGCACAGCACGGAGGCCAACCACCACGTGGTGCTCAGCCTGGCCGACCTCTCCACTTGGTGCTACGGCTGCGACTCGTACGTCGACAACGACAAGACGCAGGCGGCCAAGGACGCGGCGCACGCCAGCAAGTTCGGCAAGTAGACTCGGCGGCGGCTGGGGACCGTCGGCCGCGGCCCAAGCGCGCGGCGCGGGACCAAGGCGGCGCGACCAGGTCCTGCCTCCCCATCTGCTATTCGCTGCGCTGTTATTGCTTGCACTGACGTGTCAAGGATAAAAATTGCCTCGTGAGCCCGGCACTGCGGCTCGCTGGACTAGCTGCATGCGATGTGGCTGTGAATGTAAGGGAGGCATTTACGGATTGTCTGCTTGAGGAAACACGTGTTCCTCACGATGTTTGTGTCCGCCACCGAGATTCGACATACATGTGAAGAGATATCACCAAAATGCACTGGCTTTGAACAATACACACGATAACCAGCTGAAAGGAAAAGAACGTAAATCGTTTTTCACAACTAGCGGAAAGCGGAAACAAGGAAAGATGCATAAGAACCGGTTGAGGCGCATGTAAGAGAGGAAACGACCGGCATTCACCCTCGACGGGGAAAGCATTCTAGAACCCTCTAACGCATCTGCACACAATGTTCCCC
>NW_023597054.1:50144977-50180266 GCF_011947565.3 Pollicipes pollicipes | reverse complement strand
GACAGAGTAGGCCAGGCAGACGGCCGTCTGGGAGAGAGCGTAGACGGTGCCGTAGCTGGCCTGCAGGCCACCCCGCTCCACCAGCCGCGCCAGCAGCGGCATCAGCGACGCGTCCACGATGCCGATGCCCAGGCCGATGCAGAAGTGCGGCAGCACGAGGTGTACCATGCGCGTCGACTGTGGTAGCTGCGACGGGGGACGACACGGGACGCCACGTAACCGAGCCAGTGCATTATAGAAAGGGACGGCACGTGAAAGGCACGTGATCACACGGTGCGGCACGGTATGGGACGGTGAATAACGACAGCGGATGGTACATGATCGTAAGAGACGGCACGGGACGGCGCGAAGTCGCATGCTATGGCTGGGAATAGTTCGGGACGGTGTGGGGCAGTACGTGATGGCACGGGCCAGCTCGCGGTGGCACGGGCCGGCACGGACAGGACGTCATGTATGAACGACACTGGCTGGCGTGGACTGCACAGAGCGATACGTGACGGAGTGGAACGGCGAGGGACGGTGCATGCCAAGTAGGCACCGGAGTTCCCCGACACTAAAGCGTGGGGAAGGCAAGATGTGATACGAGCTTCGGACCATGAATGCAGCGTGCTGCATGCGTGTATACGAATTTGGCACTTAGGCGTTGAAGGAAAAGTCGTACAGAGGGATATCTCATACTTACTTTGAACTTGGTACATTGTGTCATCTAGATACATTACTTGTCCCAGTCAGGTGACGGGATCAAGCTGAAGACGTCACAATCTTTTCGGGGCTAGCGGATGCAGTTCATGACAAATGGTGTATGAAAAGAATACTGAAACATACAAGAAAGCAAACTGGTATGCCACCAGAATAGAAGAAGACCGAGGAATTTACTCACGCCTTTGCATTCTTCTGAGAACAATATCTGACATCATGACGTCGTCAGTGATGTTGACGTCCGATGGTGTCCCGCAGCATTGTAATATTATATATATATATATATATATATATATATATATATATATAATACGGCTGCATCCGTCACGTGTGACAATAACTATGCTTAATTGGCCGCCGTATCTTTACAAATCACTGCTGCGGCCAGCGCCAGCATTGAGTGACACGCGGTTAGATGGTCAACCCAATAAAAAGGAGGCCCTCAGCTGACAGGCACGTTCCTGCGCCAACTGATGGCCCTACCGCGGTGCTAACAAATGCATGCGGTTGTGCTCTCTGGGCGTGATCCAAAGTATTTTCCCGTGTCACGGTATGCTGGCCACGACGCTCACGGCCCGCTTGCCGCATTCAGCAACGTGCTATCAACCGCCCTGCATTCAGCGCCAAGACCTCTTCTGGACGGAGACGGGCAACTGACACGGGGCCCTTGATTCGCTGCAGTTATACCATAACAATCCGAGCGGAGGAAAATGATCACGACAGTCCGACCATCGGCTGACAGGTGAGGGATGATACGGGATGAAAATGGTCAAGGCACTGCAATTGAGACTGGCTGACTTCCGTCGGCCGGGGATGTTCATGGCTGAAAATGCAAGGAGGCGTCGTCGTCATTAGTTTTGAACGGATGACTGACAATAAGACAACTTTTGAGGGCCCGACCACTTCTAGAAACTACGTTATTCAGGACAACAGATATATACTGACACATTCAGTCATGAATGTTAGGTCTTGTTTATGTCGATAATCATAACTCATGTCCTTAAATCCATGGGCATTGATAAAGCATATGCACGTGTTGTTTTCTACAAAGGTTTTCATATCTCAAATGTCAATACCGAATTGTGCAAGCCTGTATTATACACCTGCAGATATGCGTGTTGACTTAATATAAACCCATATCCATATCTATCTACTACCTATATATATATATATATATATATAATTATATATAATATATATGTGTGTGTGTGTGTGTGTGTGTGTGTGTGTGTGTGTGTGTGTGTGTGTGGGTGTGTGGTGTGTGTGTGTGTGTGGGTGTGTGTGTGTGTGTGTGTGTGGTGTGTGTGTGTGTGTGTGTGTGTGTGTGTGTGTGTGTGTGTGTGGTGTGTGGGTGTGTGTGTGTGTGTTGACTGCTGAGGAAATATAAACTGATTCCGCCGTTAACTTGGTGAAATGCATGCTAATTTTACAAGTTTATCGAACTTACGACACAAATTAAATGCCTTAACATTGCGAGACGAGCAAAAAGCCTGAAAACGTCCCAAAACAACCCTATATAGTCGAATTTAGCCGTCGGTGCCAGTACATGTACACAATGTGTGTCGGTGTGGGGAAGAGCTAGCAGGGTAGGCTCTGAAGGTTGATTTGTGTTGTTAAGTGGGCTATGATGCCCAGCTGAACGCGAAATGCGTACTGGCTTTACTGAGCGCTCGGACCTCGGCTGCGGTGAACAAGTGAGGGGTTGCACACCATCTGCAACGTCTGCCATAGCCTGGCGAATGGTGTCAAGTACAGAGTAAACAAAAGCATGCGCAATAAAATGTTGGGAATGGTCAGGAGCTTTCAAGACGCTACCCCAAGCCATATAACGGTGAGCTACTATGAGCCTAGGAGGGCTACAATGATGACCCTGTCCAGAGATAGGGTCTCCATGAACAAAACTCAAGAAGCATGGATCCAAGTAAGCTCCCAGTGCTCTTAAGATTTTTCTGCTCCTTGTGGTTTGGGAAACATGTGTTGATAATCTTTTAATTCGGTATTATTTTTTAACAAGTTTTGTGGTGGGCCACATTCCACATACCCCGAAAAGTCCATAACATCCACAACTTGACCCCGTGACGAGACCGGGCTCCAACTCCAAAAACGATCAGTACACCGAGATGACTTTACGTACCAAATTTTGAGCAGCTCTGAGACGAGAACGTGTTAAATTTTGGTTCAGCTGTATGTTTAATTTCCGAAACACCCCATTTATGAGAAGACTTGCGGAATGTCCCGAAATCAACCAACAAAAGAAGACACTATATAGACGCCGAAGGTAAATAACACTCTATTGCTGCCAACTTGGCTCCGCCTGCCGGAGCCGTATCTAGCCGAGCATCCGTCCTGCGTCCCGTCGGGGGCCTCATCCGTCCTGCGTCCCGTCGGGGGCCTCATCCGTCCTGTGTCCCGTCGGCGGGTCCGTCCTGCCCTGTCGGTGGGCCTCATCCGTCCTGCGTCTCGTCGGCGGGCTCATCCGCCCTGCGCCCTGTCGGCGGTCCTCATCCGTCCTGCGTCCCGTCGGGCGGGCCTCATCCGTCCTGCGCCCGTCGGGGGGCCTCATCCGTCCTGCGTCCCGTCGGCGGGCCTCATCCGTCCTGCGTCCGTCGGCGGGCCTCATCCGTCCTGCGCCCTGTCGGGGGCCTCATCCGTCCTGCGTCCGTGGGCGGGCCTCATCCGTCCTGCGCCCTGTCGGCAGGCCTCATCCGTCCTGCGCCCTGTCGGCGGGCCTCACCAGCAGGGCCGCCGCTCCGACCGTCATCATGGCGGCGGCGGCCACCCGCCAGCGGCCGAGCCGCAGCGCGACGAGGCCGAACACGTGCGTGCCGATCAGGTAGCCCAGACTGTCCGGGATGAAGACGGAGCCCAGCTGCCACTTCTGCCGGCGCGCAGGGCCGCACACGTCAACACGGCCACATCCGGCTGTTGCACACACGGTACGGGTGTGGCGACACAGAGCGAGTCAAGCGGCCTCATGCCCGCGGTGCCCGCCCTTCCTGCCAGGATGAGAGGCAGGCGACGCCATATAGCCTCAGTAGCTGAGTGCGTCGTAAAGCCCCAATGACATGACACACATACAAGCGGCCTCGTGGTGACCCAGACAACAAGTGCATTACCTACTCGCAAAACACGCAGCCAGAATGTCGCTGAGGGAGACGGAGGTTTTTCAGACGGTCTGCGTACCCGAGGGAGCCAGCGGATCCATTCCGCTCCCCGAGGCTTCTGCTATTACCAGATTTAGTCCATTCTGTTCTATACAGGGGCCATATTTCACGACAGCAAGAGCTCCTTAAATGATCCGAGGAACTACGTCTGTGTATCTCGTAAGGGCTCATCCATTGTTGCATAGCTGTTGCATCATTGTTGCATTTCAATTCGTCGGGAGAGGTATCTATACATGCAAATTTTGGTGCTAGTTTGGAGGGGGTTGGAGTGGCTATTCGGCCAAGGGACCATTAACTTCTCGATTGAGGAGCCTCTGCCCCGTCTGTCTCTGCTGCGTCTTTTCCCAGACGCCGGTAGGCAGTGACTTATCGCGAGTGATAATGCGATAAGCCATGCGTAATGTGGGATGTGTGTTGAAAAACTCAGCAGCCGAGTGTGGATGATACTGATGCCTGATGAATCGTCGTTTTTACTCTGTGACTGAAATAGTGCGTAAGAAGTGGTGGACCTTTTGGTGGTCCTCGACGCAAATGATTTGACGGTGGTCTTCTCCGTTGGGTCCCGCAAATTTGTTTACGGAAACGTTTTGACGGTTAGATCACCGTCACATTTTTAGTGCGAGAGGTGGCTTTTGCAAGCTCGGAGTCGGAAACGGGGCAAAAGGCGTAATGAATTATGGGATGACAGACGACCTTACACTGTAGTGAATCATGAGATGAGAGACGGCCTTACGCTATATTGAATCATGGGATGACCATCGTCCTTACGCTATGCCAGCTGTCTTTACTCTGTCGAAGTATGATGCGTCGTTTAGATGAACAGGCGTTATCTGGCTTTGTTTGACACCAGCTGGTAGGTCATCCATACCATAGTACTCAGAGCGAAGTATTAAAAGGCTAGCACCCGTACTGGTTTCGTTACTTCCGATTCCATTCTAACAGAATGTTCACTCACCTTTTTAGGTCCTGTTCTCCCAAGGATGGATCGAATCACGATTTCTTTCCAAAGCAAACGACAAAACTCAATTAACGCACATCACATGTGTCCTTACCTCATACTGCAAACCGGATCATACCACCGGCTGATAGATTCAGCGTAATGTTCTGCATCGCTATTGTATTTCGGCAACAGAAATCAGAACATAGAGTTGAATTTACAGCATCTTGCTGGCGCCTTAACACTCAATATAGGTTGAACCACTTCTTTTGCTTCTACAGCAGATACTTTCGGTTCAGTTCATGTGGCAACCACTTTCCCGCCAGCACCAGCCCACGCCGGTTATCGTGCCCCCCCCCCCCCCCCCCAGCCTCGCCAGTTGGCGAAGGGGGAGAAATCACCGCGGTCAGCGATAGTCAGAGAACTTGGCGGGTAGGCCTAGCCGTATTACCACTGCCAATGAGATCAGACGTTCTGATGACAACAAGTTTATCCGGTACCGACCCTGAACCCAACAACGGATCATGACCACAGATTAGCCGCAGGACTACCGCGCCGTCGCAGAAGTCAACCAGAGATACGCGCTCGGCACCGCTTTCCCGGCGGCCGGCGGCGCGTTCACTCGTGCCGTTCCGGACCGTGTCGGCGCCGCCTGGCCCGGTGCGGCCCGCCGTCTGAGACGCGCTGGACGGGGTGCGTCGTAACGCACGCCGCCGGTTGACATCCTGTCGATTCATGGCGCTGTTTGCGCCGACCCGGCGCCGGGACGGGACGGGACGGGGCGGGCGGCGCATCACTCGGCCGCTGCTGCTGGCTGCGTGCGACGCGGGCGGGTCTCAGGGGCGCGGCGGTCATAGAGCTGCTGGCTGCGTGAGACGCAGGCCGGCCACAGGGGTGTGGTGGCCGGTGCAGACCCGTCGTGGTGGATGCATATGGGTGCCGCGGGCGTAGCGAAAGGTTTCCTAGTGCTTCGACAAATACAGGCCACCGCGTTTCTCGAGAGCGACCACTATGTGATGTCCGTCAGATCGTGTGTTAACGGGTTCGTTAGTTCAAGTTGCTCACTAGTTGAAGTTCACTAGTTGCCGGGGATGTTTGGTTCGTTTGATGCAATAGGTCAGCGCCAGCTCACCGACGCTTGCAAATGTACGTTAAGTAAACAAACAACGCCTGCTCCAAAGAGCTCCTACAAGACGCTCAATATCTTATTCGGATGGTCGCTTACTCGCTGAAGTTGAAGTTACGAATGCAAAGTACTGCATTTCCGACTGAACGATGTTGAGCCCTGAGCCCGGTTCATGACAGGCCATTTGCTGGTGTATCTTGTTTAACGTGTGGGAGGACCGAGTTGTACCTAGGAGTAAAACGAATCGAGCCTTCGGGTGTAGCGTGTCGTGCACGCGGGTGTGGAGCGTTCCATGATGGGTGTAGCGTGGCTGGCCTGGGTATGCAGTGTGCCATGCTGGTCGTAAAAGTGCACCATACTTCTGGATGTAGTAGTTGATACTCACAATGAGTATGTGTACTGTGTGTAGCGTGAAGTGTAAATTAATGTGTGAAGCGTGCGTGGTGAAGTGTAGTAGTGTAGTGTAGTGTGCCACACTCACAGCCAAACATCCATACCGGTAGGTGTGTCGTGTCACGCCTGCGGGCGTTCCTCATCACACCTGGGGTCAGACGGTCCGTTCCTTATCACACCTGGGGTCTGACGGTCCGTTCCTTATCACACCTGGGGTCTGACGGTCCGTTCCTCATCACACCTGGGGTCTGACGGTCCGTTCCTCATCACACCTGGGGTATGACGGTCCGTTCCTCATCACACCTGGGGTCTGACGGTCCGTTCCTCATCACACCTGGGGTCTGACGGTCCGTTCCTTATCACACCTGGGGTATGACGGTCCGTGTCCATCGGCGTGGGGTGTCCCACCTGCGGGCACGTGGTGTCTAACCTGAGGCTGTACCGTGTGTCGTCTGTGGCCGTGTCTGCCCTATTTACGTGTAAAGCTAGTCACACCTGTGGGTGCCTTTGTGCCGCACCTGTCATTGCACCGTGTTGTACCGTGCGTTGTAGTGTGCCGTACCTGTGGGTGTAGTGTGCAACACCTGCATGTGTAGGTACGGGATCCAGGGCTGTACGCGCTGTACTCAGGGGTGAAAGTGCTGTACTTCTATGCTTTGGGGGAAAATTGAGCCCCCCAGCGCTAATTTGAGCCTCTAACACCCCTCTGAGCCCCTCCATGCTTATCAGCAAAAAGAGAATAATTGGCCACAGAAATGCTCGGAAGTTGTATTAACTTTAGTACACTAAGTATCCAGACGCATCATTATCAGTATCACGTCAAGTTTGTTCCAAAGAGTATTTTGTAGCCTCCTATTTTTTTCATGCAACTCCGTCAGATTGTGGGCCGGCCTGCAAATGTTTGGCGAGTTTGCACATGACAATATCTGAATCGGTATAAAGAACAATTGGCCGCAATGTGTGACAGCTTTAAAAATTACAGGGCTACCCACTTAAAAGTTAAACCGTGTTTCTCTCAACAGTGGCGGGTTTATTTATCGCATGATCGTGACTGTGGTGGTATTTGAATTCCGGCTGATTGGTACACCACAGCCAGCGACAGCGGAATTCATCAGTGATCTATACACGAAACGTCACAACAAAAGGTGCTCCAGGTGGGCCCATTGGAAGTTCAAGGTGCACAACACTGCACTGCTGCAGGCGGTTGATTGTCCGGTCGAATGCCGCCCCTCCCCCTCCCCCAATTTTAGAGAGTGCCACCTCTGGCTGTACCTGCGGTTTTGTAGCGTGCCGTTACCTGTGGGTGTATGGTGTTTAATGAGCCAAACGGGAAGCGTGGGCTCCAGGATAGCCATGACGGAGGTGGAGGAGACCGACGGCGCCGGCCCACGATGTTGATGCGTCGGTCCGCCAGGAGGCGCCACCAGGGCGGGGGTGAGGCCCTCGTCGTCCCGCTCACAGGCCGGCAGCGGCCGCAGCCGCCGGTACTGCACCGCTGGTGGCAGACCAGTCACACTCGGTCAGGTCACGCGCCCTGTGGCTCGGGCGTTTGTAGGCGGGCGGGTGGTGGTGGAGGGATGATGCATATACATGGCAGTGATCGGTCGGCCAGTTCTGGCCCACCCGACGGTGGCTGCGGCTCCCGGAGCGGCCGGGCTGAGAAGCGGGATCAGCGTGCGAGAGGAGACGCGGGTCATCTGTCTTCATCGCTGCAGTACACGTCGTCATCCACCCGACCGAACCGTGCATCGATTTCCAAGGACGTGGACAGGACCAGTTTGGGACTTTCCACGAAGAACAAGCCGAATTGTTTGTGAGACGAAGATTTCTTTTGACAGCTCAGATTTATACACTTACACTAATGATGCACCTTGCGCAGCGTGCGGCGAGCGAGGCGACAACACAAGCGGCAGCAGCATCGTCATTTATATCAGGAGGAGCGAAATCATGCTGCGTCCGATTTGAAAAAGCACTCCCAAACCGCGCAGACAAGCCCAGCATAATAATCACTTGTGTTATTTTTCGTAGAAAATCCATATCTGAAGCCCGTGCTTTGTGGCACCCAGAGGGTAGAACGCATGCGACATTCCTCCGTAGTTTGTGTGTGAAATCTTAACATGCGCCCGGCTGGCCGGCCAGATACCCTTCGTTCGGGTGGGGGGGGGAGCAAATTGACTCCCCTGAGATCTCGGGAATTAAGAAAGCTAGAGACCAAATTTACAGGGTCTCTTGACCTGTACGTGGACTCACTTAGGTAAAAGCTTGGGCTTCCTAGGTGATGATCTTCAGGTCAAATAAGGTCAAACAAAGTCAAATTCCAGATTGGTCTCCAAAGTGCCCCCAGAACCTAGGCAACTGTTTCTAAGCAAAGGTCAAAAGTCCTTTGAGATCAGTGATCTTGTTTGACCTTTGAAGGCCGTGGTGACTAAAATAATACAAGACTGCTCTGAGTTTGCATTTGAATAAGCGACAAAAGATAACGTAGGCAGTATGCTCCTAGAAACAAATTATCCACCCGGGGTCATCTTGGGCCCTTTTCTGACCTCTTAGAAGTCAATGGAAGATGTATAATGCGGTACCTACTGTCAATAAATTCGAAATGAGCATCACAAACTATCCCATACAGCAAGCCCTAGAGTAATAAATCAGGTTGGTTGTGACCTTGGTCTGACCTTCATACCTGACCTTGATTCAACGTAATTTGCTCATTCAATATTGTGGCTCCTAAGAAGCATTTCAGAGATGTATGGCTTCAACAAACACTCCGTTATTGTGTCAGATTGGACGATTCCCTAGAAACTGCCTTCGCTGAAACCCATGGCCTGACCTTGACCTGCCATAGATCAGCAACCTTTCAAGATGCATCTAAATTTTTTATGTCCAACGATCCGTTATTCAATTTCTACAGCTATGCAAAATTTGGCGCGGCGTCGCTGCGCAGTTCGCAAACCATTCTGGAAAAACCTTCGGGGGGCGAGGGTTAATTTGACCCCCCCCCCCCCCCGCCCACCCGAGTGCGTGTTAAGGCTTCATTCTCATGCCCGACAAATGGCTTCCCTCACCCGACAAAGTGTGCTGGGGGGGGGGGGAGGGGGCGCATCGACTGCTATAGGATCACAGCAGCTGACAAATATGCCGGCACTGCATGCACATGTGGCAGCATTAATTTACACGAAGACATGCAGAACACATAAGTCATACAATGCCTTAACCATTAACTAGTAAAGAAGTATGGCTTCTTTCAGCGATTTATTTTCCTTCCTCATGGATGAAGGGGAAGTGGCGACCCACAAAAGGTTTCTTGAATATCGTTCTCCAGTATATCGTGCAATCGTGCCCCCAAGATGTCAAGCAGCCTCTGAGCCATTAACTGGGCGCGTTTTGACACCAAACATATGCCTCTAGCTGTCCCAGTTTCAGTCAATCAGGTTTTTTAAGAACCGATGAATCCCGCCATTTGCGTGCGACGGGCCGACGCTGCTACATTCATGAAGCTCTGCATCACGAATAGACGATCAAGCCATACAAAACTACCCCACGGCGCGTTCAGATTAGAAAGGGAACACGTCTGTTTAACTTTACTGTTGCTGCGCACCATGGCTTTGTTAATACTGGCATGCAAGTCTGAAATAGCTCGGTTTTCAGGAAAAGCTCTGGCACGCATGAGCGGGAACAAGTTTTCACCTAAGAACATGCAAATTATTACCAATCGTAAGTTCCCGTGGAGACAAATCCATGGGTTTTTTCGCAGAGCTTTATCTTTCTTGATTTAAAAACAGCAGGGGGTCATATCAAACCCACACCACATATATGTTGGTGATATGAAAAAAGTCGATTCAGGGCGAGCGTTGAGCGTCACGTCCACGAGGCCCCTGAATCAACTCCCCGTCCTGAAATGTGATTCCCTCCTCGCCGCCGCCCCCCCCCCCCCCCCCTGCCAGCCGCTAGGTGTGCAGAAAACTTGGCGTTACAAAGAACGCTGTGTGAAGGGAATGGATCGATTTCGATGGATTATTTTCGGCTCAGTGACAAGAATATAGCACCAACGAGTCAATAGCACACCTGAAAGTTATGAAACACATTTCATACAGCTTACCAACAACGGTATCTTAGCTTTTAGGCATATCTCATGCACATTAACGATAACTGTAACGCCGGACACGGCCCCTCCCCAGTCACGTAATGGTGATTACCTCAAGCCAGGCTGACAAATCGCTGATGCCGTCGCAGCCATCAATTCTCACAGTGGTATTTCTTTTCCTCAGTATGCCGAAGGCAACGCTAACGGGAACGAGGTCGTTGAACGATCCGCTCCAGACACGCGACCAGGGAGCCATAATAGGCCATGGTATTGAGAAACGTTGTTCTACCCGTGCAAATTTGTCGGCGATCTCCTAAGTGCTTGGTAAATGTTTTAAATTAATGCAACAATGAATGTCGTGAATAGCTTGGAACAACACCCCGCCCTTGGCATAATAACACGCAAGCGTTCCGTTTGCACAGATGTGCCCGGCCACGACATATTTAAATGAGTCCGTTCGCAAATACATATTTTTCCTTGTTCTGAAACGTACTCTTTAATAAAGACAAATCATGAAGCAAAAAGAAGCGTCATGACCGCTTTCCCATACCAGCTCCTAATGATATGAAGAACCATTTCGGAGCCCACACGAATGAGTCTAGCCAAAACATTTGAATTCTGAACTTTCCGAGGCGCTGTCGTACGCAAGTTTCCTAAAGGACGGATTCAAGCTGGGATTTACATCCGTGTCAGGTTTATGATCCCCAAATCTCTCGCTTTCACAGTGTGTCGCACTTAGCAGGGATTTAAACGGCAAGTTTCACATTTGAAGATATTGAAGCAAACATCAAATATGATGAAACAAACTCATTGATTACTATTGGTCCCCTTTGCAAAAGAAAAGACTGCTCTTGACAGCACGCTTTTGTCTGCTCAGTAAATTTGCTCCCCGGAACGTTATTGTTTGATTAGGCCATCGTACCTTGCGTGACATTAATTGACGGCCAATTGGCGGCCGCTGTACGTGGAAATCGTGCTAACAAACGCAAGATAAAAACGATCCGACCATTGGATTTTTCTTAGCTTTATCGTCGCATGACTTATGGAATAGCAGAATTTTAATGACGCTTTTCTGACGTCACGAATGTCGAAATCACCTTGAAGTACTCCCCCGAAATATTCTCCATTTTTGCGAGCGTGTTAGCTCAGAAACTAGAGTGGTTAGTCTTAAGAAGGGCATGGATGTGGACTGCACCGCAAGGTTTGCAAGATGGCTGTTCTAATTCAAAACCACATAGAAATGTGGAGCACTTCCTTCAATAAAGGACTTTTTCCGCTTCCCTGTTTATCACTGGCGCGCCTATGAGTCGGGGAGTTTTATGACAGCTTACTGATTTTGAAACCTCTTCATTTCCACTACATCATGCAACTGGTGCCACGCCTTGATCTGTTCCGGCTTCTTAGATCTAACAGCACTGTTTCAAATACCCCACGAACAGTGTGTATATTTTTTGCGCTCGCATACGCGAGGCGACCCACATAATGCGGCTCACGTTTTTGTCGATACCATCCACCAAATGTCATTCATCAAATCATCAAATGTCATCAAGCGGCATCTGCCTCTGGAGGGCCAGTTCCCCCAGATCTGGGCCTGTTACCATCCGTGTTGTTCAGGTCCTTGCATTTGGGATATTTACGCTTCCCCACTAAATCGGAGAGGTAAATTGGGTGCTGTTGCAAAGTGGTACGAAGACTACATCTGACTACAACTGAATCAGTTTGCTGTGCATATTTCTTTCAATCTGTTGAATTATTTCCTTTCACGGCACAATTTGTGAAAGAAATCGCGTATCTTTGCTGCCAACTACATTGCAGCGTGATTATTGATTCCAAAGGCGAGTCCCTCCCAATATCGTGACTAACCGGTCCGGCCCCCGGTGCACCAGCACTGAGAATAACTCCGCCGGGCCTCCATGCACCAGACCGGGCCGTAACTAACCGGGTTGGGCTTTGATGCCCCAGCACTGGGAATAACCGGGCCAGACTCCACGCACCAGCACCGAGCCGCTTAAGCCACAACTTGCAGAGTTTGCTTTGACATTGGCACTCCTACCAAGCAGTGCGGTTATGTAACAATCTGGCAAGCTGTTACGTGACAGCCCACCCCTTCCCCCTACCCTGTGGCAGTGTTTTCCATCTCCAATTTTTCTATAAACGCAACCGCCATAAAACGACCGGAGCCAACGTGACCGCCGCCGTCGCTGGCCTGTTCGGTGCTGCATCTATTTGAGCATACCAAGGCGGCATATGCGTCAGCTGATATCCCGGTAGAAGTTTAACAGAAGTGTCCGACCTTTGAAACATATTTCAAAAGCATGGTCTGGTGAACGCTAAGGATGCGCCATTAATAGAATAGCACTGGGGAACGGAGCTGCATCACTAACAATGTATTAATAGCAGCTGAATTTAGTTATTTTCGAGTCCAATTTACGTGCTCAACATTTCAGACCACGCATGAACTCCTTTCTTCTTTAAGCATTCCCATATGTCATGCCGTGCATAGAGGACGCGTAGCGTGAAGCTCACTGTGAAGCTCATTGTAGATTTGAATGATTGTTAGATTTTCCTCAACACGTGTAAATTGCTGATGAAAGCTTACAAGGTGTTCGGATAGCCCTTTGCAACATATGATGGCTTGCTTTCCCGAAATATTACATATCTGGTAATAATGATGACAGTGCAGTTCGCGTCGGTTCATCTGCCCAAAAGACGCTAATTCAGAAGTTGTGATGGTTTACTGATATGCGTCATTGGTGGCATATGAGCGGTGAAGCAATGCTTTTTTACCTGTTGTGTTTCATTTGAACCAATATATATGAAAAGCCCACTTCTATGCCATGTTTTTGTAAAAACTGTGCAAGTGGAAAACCGGAGAGGTGTTGCTGAGGTGATGAGCAGCTGATATTGTCAAGCATGAGTCAAGGATTTCAAAAAAAAAAGTTTTGTTGTGCTTTTGCCATCATAGCAAACCCCCAAAATGGCTTGCTGTATTGATTTCTGCGCAGTAATGCTGCTACTTCATCGCTTTGCGCGCAAAGGTGAATATGCTGAATGTACAAAAGTTGGGCTGGTTGATTAATGCACTTGAGCGAAATATGGAGGCTGGAAATTATGAAGGACGTTTACCATGATGTTTACAAGCTTCCACTCAACGCTTGATGGCTGGTTCAGCCAAATATTTTAATTACATTGCACAATATCGGCATATATGTTTCAGTGGTTTGTTAAAGGCAGAAGTCGGGGGTTGTCATTCAACATCAACATAAATTGTTGGTGATCTTCAAGCAGCAAGTGAAGGGACGCTTTTTGTATGCCTTGTGTTTTTCGCAAGTCATTGAAATATTTAATGATATTTTTGCCCAGTGTTTTTGTTGAACTCTGTATGGGAAAACTAGAGGGGTTCACCTGAGATTGTTAAGAAAGGCCAACATTCTGCAACATGAGTATAGAGATTCAAAATATCACATGATGTGTTCTTGCCATTGTCGCATACCTACAAAAGGTTTGAAATTGAGTGAATATGTTCAGTTACCTGCCTTGTCTTTTTTGCTTTGCCAGTACAATATATGGTATGGATCGTACCAAAAATTGTGATGGGAGATAATTAGTGCGATTGAGCGACAACTCTGGGGCCTGGAAATATTGTAGGACAGGTGCTTGCGGCTTGCTTTGCTAAGCGACTGAGTTTCCATGGATGATTCGTGTTTGCAGTATTTCGGGGTGCATTAAGCACCATTCGTGGGACTTCCTGGCCGACCCGACCCCTAGCTGCAGGGACGCCTGACTGAAACCGGGTGTAATGGGCTGACTACCAGGTATGTAAGTAGGTCGTGGGAAGCAGATTTAACCGATAAGCCATTTTTCATACCGCGTCATGGGCATCATGGTGTTGAATCCCTTGTAACCTTGACGGAAATCGGTGGGTCATAGCCCACCAAATAGCCTATAGGGAATGACAGTTGCTCCAACCTGAGAAAAACGTTGTCATAGCGCTTTCCGGTTTCGTGCCACCTAGCCATGTGACAAAGCTGATGGGGCACAACAAAGCGGCACAAACAAATGATGATTAATATCATTTAAAGCATTCTTCAATAATGAGCTCACGCTCTGCTTACTAAGACAAAATCCGCGATTGTCAACTTTCAAATCGTGCTTTACGAATATCTACTGCAGTTTGAGCGTTATTACGCATTCGTAAAGCGCAAGAAACCCACACTTGCTATCACTGCGAATGTAAGATCTCTCTCATGTCGCCACCGCCACCTGTCTATGCTGCTGCACTGCTTTCGTGTTATCATACTCTATGATGGCTCTAAAACACGCCCTCGCGAACCACATGGGAGTGCTGTTTTGCCGCAGCGGTGAGCCTTGCTGAAACTTACTGCATTTGTAAGGTCTTCTTATCGCACTCGTCGCAAATTATTCTTTGCTCGATATATTTGGTTACTCTGACATTTCTCAAAGCAATTAGTTTGGGTAATGCATTGGATCGTTACTATCACTCACCTTTCTCGGCTTATGGAATGAATTCATGGCTCATTTGATTCACCACTACATTAATTAAGTGATTAACGACGGTTGCGGTACGCCGGCAACATCCAGTGCGTGCGACTTAAATTGTTTTACTTAACGGGAGTGTTCCACATTTATATGGGAGTTTGAACTCAAAAAGCCATCTTGAAGATCTTTCCGTGCTGTTCACGACCCTGCCCTTCTTAGGACCTAAGTCTCTCTCTAGTTTCTAAGCTACACGCTGGCACAAATGGGAAAGTTATATCGGGGAGAATATTGTTAAGTCATGTTGGCCCTCATGGCGTCATAAAAATGTCATTCAAATCCAGTCAAATGACGTAATCAAACCATGACGCATTGAGAGGCACATTTACTCAACAGAGAAGCGTTCTGTCTGGAGCAGTTTTTACATTGATCTTCAAATGTGAAAAATTCCCTTTCATATACTCACCGCCAGTGACTGGGCAATGAGCCGGTGTCATTTTGACGACGCGGAACTGTGGAATTGACACCTTTTAGGTCAAGTTGATGTATGTCCAGGAATGCGCACCGAATAATAAATGTATGGGTGGCAAAGGCAGGCAATGAATTGGTGCATGCGGTAATGCTTATTTTGCCACGTTCCTGGTTAAGTTTCGACGGCGACGTGTTGTATCTGGCGTCGTTTTCGAAAAATCGACATTCCCAGCTTGCGCGACGTTTCTCAGCGCAATCATACGTCGTACAAGCGCGAGTTGAGGGCGTGAATTGCAGACGGTACGTTAGTCAACAATTTGAGCTTGAATTTGTACTTCTATCTGCTTCGGCAGCTGTGCAATGATACAAACTGCAAAAAAATCCTAAAACCCGGGCAAAATGTTTTGGCCGCTTCTGTGAACGTGACATGAGGCGCGTGCTCCTGCACATCTGGGACCACACGGTGCCCCATTCCATTGCCTCCCTGAGAGTGTCAATGTCTTTGCTTGACTACATTTTCGCTCCGGTCCGACCCCTAGTTACCAAGATGTACCCATCATATCGAACGGCTGCTCGTTGGCTTTGTCGTCGGTCACATTTTCGAGCCACCCGTGCTAACCGCTTTTCGGAAGGATTTAGAGCAAATTGGTATTACCGATCAAATCGGAACCGTATGACTAATTATGCACAACAAGTGCAGCGAATGCTAGATATCCCCTTAAAGCCCAGCGTACACGGAAGCTGCTGAAGGACGCAAATGCATATTACGTGTCACATAGCGATATCCATGTCGCAGCTTAGAACTTACACACCACGCCGTCGGTGCGGCTTTAAGATCCTGTCATTGTGGGAATTTACCACCAGCCAACAGCGCACGTTATACCAGAGCGCTGTCTTAACGTTCCTTTCCTGAAGACACTGAGCAGGAGGGCTGCCCGTAACTGCACACGGAGGGATGGCCCGCTCAGCTGATCACCAGACATGCTGCACCAAACCCTGCGAGCGGATGACCGGCGCGATCGCAAGAGGGACATTGCGATATCCCGCTAGGCGAGGAGTCTACTACTTCTAATGCTGTACTACTACGTCTACCACTACTACTATTACTACTGAGTCAGACTACTGCATATGGCACGCGGCGATCGGCACGACGGGCACCTCACCGAACATGGCGGTCAGCAGGGCGGCCAGCAGCCAGAACGGCGGCGACTTGCCCATCAGGTCGTAGCTGAGTCCGCCAAACGGGTATCCGATGAGCACGCCGACGGCCATGGCGCCCATAACGCGGCCCATCACGCGCGACCGCTCGCGTTCGTTCGGGTACAGGTCGGCCACAGTCGACAGACCTGCAGGGTGAGGTCAGGGAGGTCAGACAAGACGCGCGTTTTGACCTCTAGAAGTTCGTGGCAGCCAAAACCCTACGAGATTGTCATGATTTTTAAATTTGAATAAGCGTCAATGATCATGCTAGTCGGTATGTTCCTAAAAGCAAAACGTCGACCGGGATCATTTCAGGTCAGTAACCTACTCTGACCTTAAATATATCAATGGAAAATGTCAGTTGCTCTCCCCGTTGTCAATTAACGTTCGAAATCGATGTAAAAAAAATGTTAACGTTCGAAATGAGCGCCAGAAACCGGCCCATTCAGCAAGCTCGCGAGTAAAAAGCAAGTTGGTTTAGAGCTCTGTCTGACTTTCAAACCTGAACCCAGATAAAGGGAATTTGTTGCGACCATAAATTCAGTTGGTCTACTGTCTCATAAACTATCTCAGAGACGTATGGCTTCGCCTTACCCTTCATTGTCGCATCGCATTGAACGATTCCATAGACACTGCATTCGCCGACAGTCACGACCTGATTTTGACCTGTCATAGGTCAGGGACCTTAGAAGGTATATCTAATTTTTTACATTACTTTGGCCAAAACGGCCATAAACACAACGTATGGCGGAAGCGATTAGTTCAAAATGAGTCAGATGCCACCGTCATTTCATGTGTTATGGCACGTGCTCTCTGATCTTGTCGCTAAGACGATGGCGTGGAAGCTTGCGGTCACCTGCGTTTGTGTCTGTGGCTGCTAAGGACTTGTTGGCAGGAGCAAGGTGGGGAAACAAACATGATATTCAGTGAATCCGGGGTTATTGAGGCAAAGCGCCAATTTTCCATGACTGCACACATTTCTCTAACCAGCCTTGGACGAAAGCTTATGTTGCAAGTGCAAAAAGTGGATGTTTGAGTTATATAGACAAGTCTACATGCATCTACCAAATGAAATAATTAAATTTACACGACTACATTTTCTATACTTCTGCGAAGTGTGCCAAAGGTTTGCAAGAAAGATCTCGTTGTGGCACAGGTACATCACACAACTGAGATTTGGAAAGCTTTCTGAAATGCTTAATGCACATTGTTTCCGTGTATTTCTATCAATTTTAAGGAGCACCAGGGTGTCCGGTGTAGTTTCATGTTGTTGGGTGACCTTAGTCCTCCCACACCTAAAACAAAAAGTGGAATAAATTTATCTATTTTCTCTACTTCGGCCTCTAAACTCAGGGCTGCCAGGGGTCTCAGGTAAAATTATGGTTCTTGCTGCTTACATTGGCACCACTTGAGACTAAAGATTTGCTCCTGCTGGATGTCGGCTTAATCCTCAGCGGTTTCTTGGGCCTTGCTGGATCTCCACATGTTTCAGGCTGGATCTTGGTTCTTCCTAAATCCCTTGACATAATGTCAGATTGGATCTTGATTCTTGCTGGATCTTTTGGCATAATGCCAAGCTGGATCTTGGTTCTCAATGGATTTGTTGGATCTGTGTCAGAGAGTATCTTGGTTCTTGCTGGATCGTTTTGGCTTGTTGTCGGGCTAGATCATAGTTCTTGCTGGGTCTCTTGACTAACAATGAGACTGGATCCTGGTTCTTGCTTGATTTTCGGCTTAATATCAGGCTGGATCCTGGTTCCTAATGGACACGTCGGCTAATTATCAGGCCGGCTCCTGGGCTCTTGCTGTTTCCGAAACCCGACACCAGGAGTCAGTTCTTGGTTATTCGGTCACAAGTCTTATTTCCGTAATAACTAGTACGACTACCAACTTCCTGAATTATGTGGCACAGAACGTGATCGGTGTCTAAAGCTAGCACTGAATGCATCACATTGTTTGAGGGGCAGTAAAGACCTCTGGTTCCAGAAATCACTCACGTACGCCCGAACGAATAACTTGAGAATCATATTTGTCTTAACCATGAACGCCGCATAGATAGTGGGATGGCAGTATTTGAGTGACGTTTTTATGGCGTTATGCAAGCCTGGGTGACCTTAAAATAGTCACCACTAAATAACATGCACAAATTCGCGGTCGTCCAGCCCAGAAATTAGAGGGTTTAGGGCTTAAGAAAGGCGAGGCTGTGATTGCAACCGAATGTTCTTCCAAATGGCTATCGATACAATGGCCTTCAAAATGGCTATCAGTACAACGGCCTTCAATACGGCTCCCACACAAGTGCCGAGCACTCTCTTTAACTAGTCGGCATAACTAATGCAATATTTTCCAAGATATCTATCTATTTTCAGCGAATAAATCTTGCTATATCACTTATACGAACACCAATAATAAGCTTCGTAAACCAGATACTATTCACAGAACACAATTGCTTTAATAAACTAGAAACCAGCATTGGTATTCTTTGGATTTGGCTGTTAGCTACCATGCATATCAGGTCTTGCTCATCCAGTTCTAGATATATATTCTTCGTCTACAAACCACGGGGCTAAAATGCATGAAATTCGACGGCAAAAGACGAGCAAGAACTTTCATTTCGTTTCTTTGCCGGTTGTTGTACCATGTGGACAAGCGGAGACGCTAGGGTCAGATGATGGTGCTCGCTCGGGGTCATCATTCACTGATGACAGGGCCAGCGCGGTGCCAGCATTCCAGACCGTGATTGCCTAGGTCGTGAACCTCACTTGACAGTTATGGCCATGTGTCGGAATCAAGAGCATGCGCCCAACAAAGCAAAATCAGCAGGGCAGTGACAGCTATGAAAACCCATCATATGCGGGGCATGTTACGACCGACGCTTTAACATGAAAAGCTGTTCGAGAGCAGACATACCCGGTAGGAGGCTTCATAAATAGCTGACGTCATGCGACAAGAAACGATGTCTCGTGGGTATTGTCTGGCGGGATGGCAGCAGCTTAGCGTGGAGACCACCAAAGACGGGTCACTGGGGACATCACGGCAAGGCGGGGCTGTTCTCGGCACAGTGTTCCATGACTCCATGGTCAGGTTAACAGAGTCAACCATCAATGCAAATTATGAACAAAATATTCGTACATTTGCGCATTGCTTGACAACCACGGTAGCTGAGGATATGAAGAGAAAGACGCGCCGTGCCTACCGGCATATTTGTGTATATCAAGCATGTTTCAACGAGCACGTCATGCGAGTAATGGGCATGCCGATCATGTATCACATTTTCAGTGGGATTACTTTATCATTATGCAGTTATAGTCGGAACATTTTGATTGCATGGTTTTCTGGGGTTCGAAATTACACCAAACCTTGTTTGTTGTGTGAGCCCTGACCCACCATCCCATCACGAAATTCCAGTCCTACGGCACATTTATACTCGTCTCTCATCCCTACCTCCTGACCTTATCTGATCTTGAGCGTCCGCAGTCGCAGACTGCAGGCCATCCCAGCCACAGACAAATAACGAGCGCCGATGAGAATTAAACCCGTCGACTCCGCCACCGGAGGCTGGGAAACAGCGGCTCAAAGCCGTCGAGTCACAGGGGGGGAGGGGGGAGGGGAAGGACAACGCCAAAAAGCCAATGGCGGCAATGATAACCGCCATTTGATGATGCTAGAGTAGGCAAGACGAGACCACTGATCCTTACCATATCAGGGACTACGCAGAGCACCTAACACGCCGTGCGGCAGTACACATTGAGAAGACTGTGCACGTTATCACGTGTCACCAGTTTCCTTGGGGTTTCAGTAGGGCCTGGTCAGGGCGGTGAATGTCGTACGCGCCGTGCTCAATTCCAGAGATCAAAGGCGATGGTCTTGCTCGACCCAGCTGGGTGGGAATCCAAGGAGCACAAATGGAAAAGGCGAGCTTTGACGTAGTCACCTACGATTGTTTGATATCGTTAACAGAGGAACTTAAAATCCATAATACCGAACTTTCTTCCTACATCAAATGTGCAATTCACAGATAGTCAGACAACCTGGTCTCACTGTCTTTTCCTCTCAGTGCTAAGCCAATGACATCAATAAATGGTGCGCGCCTTTCAACACAGCGTGGAAATTTTGGAGTCAGGACAGCTTTCAAAGAGTGGCGCTTTTCGGGTTAATTCAAGACAATCATGTATATTTTATGTTTTTGACGCATACATGATAATTCGCGTCTGTTCTGAAAGGCGGGGGCGAGGGTCGGGACTAGCGCTTTGTAAATGGGAGCTCCTAGTAGGAAGAAAACAACAGTTTTCCGACGTTTACTTTATTTTGGAGTTCAATATCTGGAACTACCAGGGGCACGTAAACGCAAGGTTACACATGACTGGGTAGAAAGAACAAGTGACGTTAAAAACGTGAAGCATGAAGTGGTCCAAAGTACATAACTTGAAGCCAGAACCTTTAATTTCACCAACACCTTTTCGGCAATATATATTCTAAGCTTTCCCACGCAGAAGCACAACGATTAATTGCATTGCAAACGTAGTTTAACAATATTTACCTGCGAAATCCCGCATCGAAGCTTGGTGAACACCAACGTATGCATGACTCGTTGTCGCATAATTAGCCCGTCCTGAATTTATGTGACACTTAGGCAATCTGGGATGCTATTTACGGCACCGAGATAGATTTGTGTTTTGCAGCAGACGTTTCCATCGTCTTTGTTACATACGAAATGGTGCCACGACATCGGCGCTTCGGCAAGAAGTCCTACCGGCAGGAGTGTCACGACGTTGATGCATGGCAAAACTGATCAGATATACGCGACATAACTTCGGCTGCAAAACTCGTGCAGATTTTACTCATACGCGACATTAACTCTACTGCCAAGACTTAATACGACATCGATACTACACGACAAAACTTGGCATGCAAAACACATAGCTATTATGTCTACAGCAAATACTTGACCACAAGTCTGCTGTAACAGTAATGTGTTTAAATCTTTGCAGCAGAAGTAGTGCCGTGTATAAAGAATGGCTTCAAAACGTTTGCGGTAAAGGCAATGGCGAGTGTAAGTTCTTGACGTGAAACTTTTCTCGTGAAGCACTAATTCCGCATAGACGTTTTCGCACCAGAAAAATGTCGTGTGAAAGCAATGACTGCGTAACAATTTGCAGGAGAAGTATTGACGAGTTTAATCTTCTGCAGCATATGTGCTGTAGCGTAGCTCTAATGCCGTATTTAAGTATTGACAGCGGAAGTTATGTGGTATCACTTCTGTCGGTAGGAGTTTTTGCTGCAGCGCTGTCGTGGAACCCAAATTCCACAGCTGCGCAGCATTGCTTGATAAAAAATGTGTGGGAAGCACTAACCTATTTTTCCTGCACATCGTTCATGTGAAAACAAATCTCGATTGATTTGTGATTGCTACTATTTGTGCAAGTTTCCATTTGCGTCATTTGACCACCATGCAGCGCCACTGTCGCCAGCAAGCGAATGGCCGCTGCTGACGCGTAATTTTTGACTGGCTTTTGATTGCGTCGAAACTATATCACATATCTCACATCACTTATCCCAAGAAACGAAAGATGCCTTCAATTTAAGATGCGACGAGGCTGTCAAAGTTTTTTATAGTTTTTTTTCGACAAACTGGCATTGCAAACATGACACGGGATTTTCATATCGTTTAAGCTTCGTAAAAAGAAGAAGCCATTAGTTTATATCACAGGCTAGTACAGACATTCTACGAGTTGTGCCAGCACGGTAAACTAATTAGCCAGGAAATCAGGTTATCAAACATCAATCATTATCATCAATGACAAGTCATCATGTCAACTGCAACAAGCAAGACATTTCCTATGATCAGGAAGTTTTGATATTCTTCATAGAGCATTGCGGCCCAACTTCTGGCATGGCCCACTTTGGTTGTGTGATATGTGAAATTCGTAGGTTTTTGGCGTAAATTGCACATTTTTGCGTATAATCGTATAATCCAGTTTCTCAACGCAAAATATACAATTACAATGACGACACTAAAAAAATACACAGACAATGTACAATCTACGACGCAAATATACGCAAAAAATATTGAATGGGTTTCTCAAAGCCAAGAACAAATGTACCACAGAGCTTAATTTTGATAAGCCCTTGGTGGATTTGGTAGTGTAACTAACGCAAGCATTTGTGCCGTAGATTGTAAAACCGAACTTAGGATCGCTACTTATTGAAAGACAAATTGCTGAAAAAGGAAGCCTAAACAGCATGCAACAGCTGCAGAAGGCATAACAGCGCATAAAACTTGAGTGTGAGCAAGTAATAGTGAGGGTTCCAGCCTTTCAGGCAAGAAGTCTTGGGTGGGCATGCCAAAACCGGAAGATCAGGCAAAACTGCCTGGTCAAGGAGCTTCCTTTGCAAGAACATCAAAGTAGGTTCGAGTTGAGAAATTTGGGTGGCTGTCACAATACTTGTTATGAATACTATGCATTATATATGTATGCAAGTTGCATTCCAGGCACTTTCAAAGTGAGATATGGGTAGTATCATCGCCTGCCCTGGTTGAAAACATTATGATGTACAATAAATGCCAACAAAATAGCTTAGCATTGCGCAATTATTATTATCTAAAATGGACATCATTTGGATAACACAGATGCATACATCTTGTGCATCACTGTCATAAGACAGCAGCTAGCCTGTATGAATTCATGTAACAGAAACCTACTTTCAATAATCATCCGTATAAAAGGACCCTGCTCCCAATGCCAAGTACAGCAAGCTGTTTATGATTGTATCCATGAATGACCCTTTTTCAGTGTTCATTGACAGCTCGTGTTTGCTTCACATGCTCCTTTAAGCTCTGAAGGCTAAGGTCTGACAATTCCAACTTCAATGCCTGGGACATCCTTAGTAAGCAAAGGCATTGTGTACTTACCATTCACATGATCTCGTCCGCAATCGCAATTGACAATCGCAAATGAATTTCAGAACCCTCGCCATCGGAGATTTCAAACCCGCCTGAAATACACTGGACACCGGCGGCCGGCGGCGTCGTTCTCGACCTGCGGAAAGCGTCCCACTCATTTTCACTCTCAATGTGCCGGTAAGCAGTCCGCCTGTGGTACATCGGCACACTGCGTGCTACTACAAGAGGGCTGACTTCGGCGGTCTGCGCCGAAGCCTCACCCGGATCCAGTGGGGGCTGGGCCAAGCAGTGGACACCTTCTACACACCGCTTGAGATGGACATCGCCGACCACGTCCCCATGGTGATCCTCCGGCGCCGACTGACCCCCTGTTAGGCGGCGCGGTGCGAGATACACTCTGGCTGAATGAGGCAGCTTTCCGACGTCTGCCGAGAAAACTCCGGCGTAGTGACCGCGGCTGAGGTTGCGGACAGGAGACACAATTTTAAGTCCGTGTCCAAAGTATCCTCAAAATTTATATAAAGTCACCAAAGATCTTAGGACCAAGCCTAAGCTGTACTGGTTGTTTAAATATGTCCCGAAGAAGTCATGCATATTACCAGCCTCGTATAACTCTAAGCAGACTCTCGTGTTGGATAACATGGCTCGCGCCGCCGCGTTGAATGACGCCTTCGCTCTAAAATTTAGTTATATCCGTGTGCATCTCCCTCCAGATGCGCCATGGTGCCCAGTCGAGTCACTGAGCCAACTGAGTTTCTGAGGCAGCCGTGCGATTCGCAATTTCTGTGGTCGGTCCCAGCAAGGCCTGCGGACTAACAATATCAGTCCCCGCAAATTCACCGAGTGCGCTGATGAGTTAGTCGCTCTGCTCACCAAGATTTGTGACCTCTCGGTAAGCTCAGATGTCTTCCCGGCTAGGCGGAAGCAGGCAAAAGTCGTATCAAGTTTTAAGAAAGGAGATAGGCAGGAGCCGGCAAATTACAGAAGATTATATATATATATATATATATATATATATCCCTACTTCCTCTCTTCGGAAAGATACTGGAAGGAATTGCACATGACAAGTTGTTCCGCCAAGTATCCCCGGTGTTATGCCATCATCATCAGCATGGTTTTATTCCTAAGCGTTCGTACGGCGCTAACTTTTGTGTTTACGTGAAATTGGCCCGGAGGCCATGTCGGTGAGATACCAGACGGATGTCATTTACACTGATTATTCGACTGCTTTTTCAGAGCGTCAATGACGGGCTCCTGAACCACAAGTCGAAGTATTGATGCAACTTAAGGTTGATCTCGTATCTGTCCAACAGACTTCAGAGGGTTAACGTCAACGGAGAAAACTTCCGATTATAAACTGGCGACCTCCGACGTCCCGGAAGGATCACTCTTGGTTCCCTCTTTTTTACTGTTAATCCGACCGTCTTTTGTATGCCGATGACGTGAAAAAGTCCACAAAATTACGCCCCCGGCTGACGGACTGCTGCTGCAGAATGATCCCGATTATCTGGTAGCGTGGTCAGTCAGGTGAGGGCCGACCCTTAACCCCTAAACAATGTAAAACTTTCACGATGACCCTCAGGCGTGCTCCCATCCAGAACATGTAACATATGAATAGAACTGAGCTTGAACATGCGTTTAAAATTAGGGACCTTCACGCAACGCTGGATACCAAACTAATCTTCGCTGCACATATTTGACGTAGTCAGTCGTGGCAATCGAGCACTTGGCCTCTTTATTCTGTCCTTCCAAGCCGGTACCAGTTGATTAGAATTCATCTGAAGCGCTGTGATGACTGCGTATTTTTACAAACGTGCGATCAGTTTCAGAATATTGCAGCGTGATTTGGGCGTGGGCGACCAATCCCCACACAGTGTGGGTTGGTTGAGTGCAGCACAAGTTTCTTATTTGGTTACTTACTCACACATTCTCCGGGAAAACAGCTTCTTTTTATGACAGCTTTCCGCTTCATTTCAAAATCCCATCCCAGCAGCACGAAGATTGCTGCACGGGTTACTCTTTCTGAGGAACATCTTCTAAGGTAAACTGGGCTCTCAACTGTTGCTAAGCTGCTTCCCCTTGCTTGTGCTGCTTCAGTCGACCCGCACTCAAACTCTGCTCGCTGCACCTCGCGCTCGTTTGCAAAGAGTACCGAGCGGTCCGTTTTTTCAGACCGCCAAGCATTAGGAGCACTTTCTTAGCGAGCAACACTAGCACGGATATTTTTCATCACAGTTTTGGCATTTTAGAGTTCAGTATGCTTAAACTCTGTAGCAGCTTTACTTAGCTCTGAGATGTTATCCCTGAATAATGCTCATCCTACTGTGTGTTGTGTATTTACTGCATTTTATTTAAATGGCATCGCCTGTTGTTGGAGCGCAGCGCTATTGGCGATAAAAGAAAAATAAACAAATAAACAAATAGACATAAGGTAATTTGCGGCCTCCGTGATAGACGCATCAGATTCTGACCTCGTGGTCAAACGGCGATGGATACGAGCTCCTGGACGCGGGCATTGTTTGGCCTGCGTGACGTGGAAAGCTCAGCTGAAGCCTGGCCAGGGGAGGGTCACCCTGCCCCGGGGCCGCAGCATTGTGCGGCACCCACAACCCTGCGCGGTCCTGTCTGTCGAAAAGGCAGGGTCAAAGCCATCTGGTGAACTAGAATGTCACAATCTGAGTGGAAGCTTTAGGATGGGCTCAGCAAGTTGTACTAAGCAAGTGTTCTGAAGCCCAGAACGCCCACTGTGCAGGTGGTGTTGGGTTCAGAGTCTTAACCCCGAGTTCAGAGTTTGAACCCAACACCTTCTTTGCAAGTACACTCGAAATAAATCACGAGAAGACACTAGCTGATGAATTCTTAACAATGCTAAAAGATCAGTCTGTTTTGAAAGTCGCCAGACGATATCGGTGAGCTCTGGATCTTGAGCCGAACTTTCCCTTCCCGCCATCTGTAAGGTCTTTTGACAGAAACCATTATAATTTCATAGTAGACGTGGCAGCATGGTGGATTTTGACTAAGCATATCAACAGTCACACGCCCATAGCGAGCGGGGATGAGTGGCATGCATGTTTGTGATCTTAACCACATTACCGTAGCCGAGCCGCACCAATGTACGTGCTATAACTCAACGTGCAGGAAGACTCGTTTTCTTTTTTTCGGGACATCAAGCCATCAAAGATACCGTATGTAGATTTCAAACAATTTTTAGGCATTGCCTGTCTTTGCCCTGCAAGCTGACCTCAGGACCCCAGGACACGACCTACCACGGCTATGTGAGATGATCGCTGGCGTAATATTCATGGTGGTTATGCAGAAATATTCTTAACATGACTGATGGACTGAAAGGGCTACATGAAGGATCACCCAGATTGCATTGTCATAGCTCGGCTGTGTACGAGACACAAGGGACAATACGTACAAGTAGGTACGGTTGCGTAATGGGCTCTTAGTGCATTACCTGCTATGGCTATGCAGGACGACCCCACGCCGTGTACTGCCCTGGCCACCAGTAGAGATGAGGCGCCGGATGCCACGGCGAACACTGCAGCGTCAAGGGTGAGGCATGTGATGCGCCGCACTCGTCAGTGGCCGACACCGCCTGCTGAAACACTGTCCCGTGCCCGTCCTGAACACAGAGCGGGCTGCCCCATTAATGAAACAGACACGCGGAATGCCTTGGAGCTTGCCGGGAGGAGCTCACATGTCCGGCGGTTGCCCCTCGCCTCAGTTTGCGGGGGAACGGCGTGATGTAGTTGGGGGACCGTCCGCTTCCGGTGCCGCGTCCTACGCTGGGTTCGATTCTGGCCCCCGGCTGAGAGTTTCGTCGTCCTTTTTCACAACAGACGCGAGGTGCGCGCATTGCAGCCTTACGGTGCGTCACCTCTGAACAAAATTTTCGGCACCTGGTAATTTGCTCCTGACTAAATTTTTGATAGCAATTTAGAAATTTGGCACCTAAGATTATAATAACAAGGAAATTTGCGCCCAGTAGGTCCAGTAAACCGTGGTTTGTAAGCTCGTTTTTCATTTGTGTCGACTGATTTCCAAATCCAAAATAGGGAGATCCTACACATTTAGTAACCCTAGGGCTTAGTGAACAGCGGGTGCTTTTAAATACTTTGCACCCGAGAAGTGCTTTATTTAAAGTATTCATAATTGGAAGCTGGAAGCTATTTCCTGGACAGAATAATATGAGCTGATGAAGCCTGGAACAGAAGAGGTTATAGTTGGAATTGAGCGAAAAATTTGGTAAAAAGTTTTCATGTCACATGGCTTGAAAGCGTCAGAACTGAATGATGAAAATATCCATCCAAGACCAGTGAACGCAGGCTTTCTTTAGACAGCGGTTTTAATTTTGCCCTGAAGCTTTCGAACTCGCACATCAAGGAAAGCCAAGAAGCTAATTTTAATCCTCCTACTCCTTCGTAAACGTCACCTCATAATTTCTTCTTAAAAGGGAGTGTTCCACATTTATATGGGATTTTTTAACTGAACTAGCCATCTTGGAGACCTTATGGTGCTGTTCACAATCGTGCTCTCCTAGTATCTAAGCCCATCTAGCTTTTGAGCTAGACGCCCGCGAAATGGGGAGAATATTTTCGGGGCGGTATTTCGAAGGCATCTTGACATTCATAAAGTCATGATAACGTCATTCAAACCTTGCCATTCACAAGCCATGCGGCGATCACGACAATGAAAAACAATTGTTCAGACGATCATTTCTGGCATTGCTGAGAGCGACTTCCGATGGCTGCTTTAATCTCTCTAAATCTAAAACAGTCCCTTTAAGAAAACTGAGAAATTTATCAATATGGAACCTGTACCGAAACAACAGAAAGGAATCGTCAATATACCGTCGATGGAATACTGGGTTGAAAGGTCAGGGACGGTTGGATAGCCAGTTCTTTTTGTGGAAACGCATGAAGGTATCGACGAAAGTGGTTTCAAAGAGGAGATCCCATCTCCACGCCTCCTCTCCGCCTTAAAAGTTTGTCATTGAACATAAAAAGGAGTTCATGACAGCGAGTTTAGGAGAGAGCCAAACAGGCCCACAGTAAAGCCCATGAATGGAGGGCAAACTCAAGCACAATGTTGATGATGCAAGTATCTATAGTTTCTGTTTACGGAATATTTGCAAAAAGGTCTCAAATGTCAAAGCTAGCCATAACCATCTTTCTCAAAAACTTAAGTTCTGAATTATCCTGTGTAACTTGAAGAGGATAAGTCAGAAAGCATTAATTTTGCTTCAAAGTGTTGGGCAATGCTACAAGCTATTTAGATGGTTTTTTGGGAGGACATGACACAAGCCAACAAAATTGCCTTTAGCCCGTCATTGACCGGGCCTTCCAGTGGCACACCATTGACTGCCAGGGGCGGATTTCACGCTCAGTCCCGGCTGGCCGAATCGAAAAAATTCAATTGCAATCGATAGCGCCGTGTCTTATGCGTGTGCGCGTGCTGCCCCCCCCCCCCCCCCCTCAAATGGTCAAACAAATTTCTGAGGATAGAAAACACCAAAGTAGATCACTCTGACCTCTTCTTTGGGCACATATGCTAACATAGTTCTTCGCTATCTCAACAATGCAATATTGAAGTTGGACAAATATGATGTTTCCTCACAGTTTTCCTGGCTAGTTTCGCAAAAAAGATGGTTGTGGGGCTGAGCAACGGCAATGGTTCAAAACCTAACTCAAAGCACACTACAAAATGCTTTTTACCACAAACTTGGCACATTGCCTCTGAAAGATGTTTGTAAAGGTCTTCAACAGCTCTAAAAGTCGCTTTTCAATAGAAAAACTACACCATTTATTTGGCAAATAATCTTCGTAATAACTGTCGACACGTGTGCTGCACGCTCTTAGCCGTCTCTCATCCGCACTACGGTACGGAACTAGGCGTATCAGTTTTCGCCTCAGCCTCTCGGCTGACTGACGGCAATCTGCCGGGACAGCGCCCGGGGCGTCGCGCCGCGCGGGCTGTTTTCCAACGGCGTGTCAACAGCACGGCTCGCCGGCCACGGTCAACACGCGCCGCTGCCACCGCCCAAAATTGGAAGCCGCCAGCCGCTGCGCCGCCGGCGAAACGGCGGCGGCCAAGGCCAGCTGCGCCACATTAAGATGGGAAGGTTTCTGATCGCTTTGGATTGCATCAGGCTTGTGGCGGTGGGGGCGTAGCATGGGCGGCGTTCGATATTTTTTTTTTGCTGATTTTAGGCAATGGAAATAACAAAAAAATGATTGCAGAGACATGCTGGCTGGCGAATCTTTTAGTCGCGCCGCACTCCTCATTCTTTCATATCAATTATGTACGTGTAAACATTGCGTGGTTATGCGTTGCGAATTTTAGTATTGCTTCGGGCATTGATTCTGCCAAAATTTTTGCCTTGTCCTTGATACGTCGGTGTTTTCGTCAGTCAACAACTTTTCTGGTAATCCCTTCTAATTAGGCATTCATTGACATACCCGGAAATACGGTGTAGAAGAAGGGGTCACAAGCCCTGTAGTTATCTGCTGCGTGACAGATGAAACAGTAACATTACCGGTTAGGCGCCTCGTGCGGTGAGGGCCGAGCGAGGTCATGACAGACGTTAGGGCTACCAACAATCACTATGTTAATGGTATCAAACTTCAGAGACATCTTTGGCAACTCCAACAAATGAGCTGGGTCGATGCATAGGAAATTCAGTATTTCGCCGGAGGCATATAAGCAGGCAAAAGAGGCTCACTGATATCCACTTCTAGAGTGCTGATGCATCAGCCGCACTGCCTGAAAATAAACTTGTTGGGTCTGGCAGTTTCAGCCGAAGAAAGCGATGAATTCTTGCTAATTTGCGGATTTTTTGTGTGATGTCAATCAAGTCGGCCTCACAGGCAACCATTTCGGATGCAGATCGATTTACTTGGGTTGCCAATATGACGTCAGTTTTCAACAGCGCCCAAAGCGGGCGGGTCCACAGTTCGCGCAGCCCCGCGCATGATCGGCCACACACATTGACACGCACCTTGGTCAGCACGATCGCCTGGCCTCTACTAGGTGTCAAATGTTTAGCCCCGTTCCGCAGCAACGTCGTGCCGTGCAGATCCGGACCCGGCTTCGGCCCGCTCTGAGCACCTGCTTTCAGCTCGTAAATTTACGTTTAAACATGCTAATGTCGCGAAGAGTGTACATTTGGTTCAGATTACAATTTCGCCATGTTGTTCAGCCTTGCAGCGTGATGATGCACAAAAATCGAGTTTGATCAGATCGCTTACACGCAAAACCCTGGAATTTTCTCAACGCTTCTTAGAATTATGCTTTTCCTTTTTTCCAAACTGCATGTGGCATAAGAGGTAATAAAGATATTGGACTTAAATAGCAAACACATGAGGTCCAGGCGGGAGTGAGACGGACCGGGCCACTAAGCATTAAACTTTGCCCAGCATCTAGCTTGGCCCGCGGCCGTAATGAAGCTCTGTACAAGCACGTTTCATCAGTCAGCTTACTGCAGAGTAGCGTCAGCACGGTATCGAAGCTGCGGATAAATGTCACGACCACCGGCAGCTGTCCAGCCGCAACGACAGCTCTTACGGGACACTTACTTCCAGGACCACTTGCGGGACAGGGAAGGGCTACTCCGGGGAAGGGAGGACGCAATCGGTGCACAGCAAGCGGCAGACGCAGCGGGTTCGAGGCACAGCGGCAAGTGGGCTGCATTCCCATCTAAGGTATCATATTTCTGGTACATGGAGAGCCATACATCATCAGCAGGTCCCATAGTGACCATAAAGTTATGGGAATAACTGAGTAAGCTATGGGAAAAAGCTATGAAGTTAACGGAAAAAGCTTTGACGTTTATGGAAAAGTGGAGTTAGTGAAAAATTGTAAAAACATCGAAAACCTATTACGTTAAGGGTGAAAAGTTGCGGAAAACTGAAGTGTTAAGTTATTGCAAGCAAATACAATAATTCTTTTTAGCTAACTGGCTGGGGTAAAAACATTCCAGTTCCGACCACTTGGCAAGCGATATTTTCGCGGCATTGCAAATTATACCTAACGGGGCGCTCGACCACGCCGACAATCGAAGAAATAATTCGTGCGACTAAATCGGTTCAAGTAAGGAGCGGTAATGCCAAACAGGCGCGAGGCACGAGCAGGGCGGCGGCAGCCCAGAAATAAGAGAACGTGCCAGCAGAGTGCGGAGAGCGCCACTTACGGAAGGCAGAGAGGGCCAGCACGCCGACGCCGCACACGAGCGGTAGCCTGAAGCCCAGCCTGCCGACGACGGTGCCCACCACCACGTTGGCCAACAGCTGGACGAACGCCTTGGAGGAAAGCAGCACGCCGATCCTGTTGTCCGCCTCACCGGAGAGCGGCGGTTGGGAGGCGGCGCCGTGCTCGCCGGCGCCGGCCGCGCTCGCCGACGGCAGGGTCAGGGTCAAGGCCGGGGTCAGGGGCGGGGTCGGGGCCGGGGCCGGCAGCTGGGGCGGGGTCTGGTCGGCCTCCCCCGCCACCGGCGGCTCCTGTCGCCGGGGGAAGTAGGCGGGCAAGACCGAGGTGCGGCTGTGAAGCAGCACACGGCCGTCGGCGGTGCGCGACAGGTTGCTGAAGATGTGCGTGAAGAGCAGCGTTTGCGCCGTGTGCGCCGCGTCCGCCCGCCGCCGCGCCGCGCCGCCGCCGCCGCCGCCGCCACCGCCGCCACCGCCGCCGCCCGTTTCAGACAGGTAGGCAGGGATGATGGGCACTGCGTGGCATGGTCCAGAGGTGACGACAGGCCGCGTCAGAAGAACAGTACGTTTTGATCTAAAACATGTCATAGAGGCGCTTCTGGCATAAGGGTGAGGAGTATACACAGCTGATATGCGTGACACGGGTGGGTGACAAAGGTGTCGCAAACGACTTCTGGCTGGAAGCATCATGATTCAAAATGGCCATCACTGTGGCAGATTTGTATGATGACCGTAACACTGATTAAACACGGGCCTATTTACAGTACGCATTCCCCCCAAAAATGAATCAAGTCCAGCCTGTGTCATTTTATAAAAGGCAAAGCAGTCCCCGCTCTATGAAATTTGATTTCAGTTGGAGAGAAAAATGGAGAAGGATGCTTGTCAGGGTCGACGTAGGAACCCGACATGTGGATCCATCTGAATGGAGTCTGGACAGAGTCGGTATGTAGAGAAGTGTTTTTGATAATCAAGGTGTTATAGATTAAGTAAAAATGAGCTGCATTGGGTCTTGAATAGAGGATTGGAGACCAGCTGCGAAAAATATACGCATTTTCGGCGAATTGCTATCATTTCATCTGCCTGCATTTGCTGTGAGCACAGCACTGGGTGTGTTTCAGGTTGTTTCCGAACCAAATTTAGTACGCCTGGGTGGGGATCAATTTTAGCCCCGATGTTTTTACAGAATAATTTTCAGACGGTGCGCCGTGGACACGCCAAACTTTGCATAGCTGTAGGCATCTGAATAACTTTCAAGGCAGTTGCATGAGCAGGTTTGGGGTCATTTTAACCCCAATCTGAAGTTGAAGCTTGTTGTGACCTTATTTGGCCCAAAGATCATGATCTGGGAAACTTAAATTTTGACACACGTGAGTTCATACACAGGCTAACCCACCCTATGAACTTGGTGTTTCTAGCTCTCTTAGTCAAAGACCTCATGGAAGTGACAAATTGTTAATGTTCCATGCCTTTACGGTTGAATGCAACACGCAGATTGGCCGAGTTACGACCTGAATTTGATATTTCTACTGTTGCGTGCGTTGGAACATAAAAATCGACGGTGCGGAAAGATGTTAACCATAAATATGACGAGCTTAGTATGGTCTAGAGCTTCCAAACATTAGCGGAACATGTGCAATTGAGTACACTTGTCAGGTTTCCATTGTGATCGTTTCGCCGTTTGTCAAGTCATCCAGCTGTTCTGTAACATTACGACACACTTTTATAGCTTCAGAATGGTTTGCCAAACTGAACAGCGACCCTGCGCTGTTCAGCCATCCCTGGCAACGGATTTTCCAGAGCACTACGTCCTCCGGTTACAAGTCAAGCATGGCCGAGTGCAGGAGCGGGACCGGACGGGAACGGGACCGGTGCAGGAGCGGGACCGGACGCGTCCGGGGACCGTCGGAGGACGCGGCGCGCGTGGTGGCGGCCCGACGTCACTCACCGACGGCCGACAGCAGGATGTTGTCCAGCAGCAGCGACACGTACACGAGCGCAGTGACGAGCTCGCGCGGCGGCGAGGCCTGGGCCTGTTCGGCCTGCTCGGCCGCCGCCATCGCCTGGTGACGTCCGCGCGGCCGGCTGCGGCGGCGTCGAGTGCGGCGCCCTGCCGCCGGCCGTATCGTGGGCCCGGCACGGCCTGGTCATCAGACTGAACGGCTGCGGAGGCCGGCTATCGCGGCCGCCCAGCCGCACACACGGCTCACATCGCTCTTGTTTGCCCGTCAGACCGGCTATCTCCGGTCGCCACGCCCGCAACAGCGGGCCGCGCGCACGCCTTTCAAGACGCGGTGGCGGAGGCCGGCCGAGATCCCCCGTCGCGAAGTGGCGCCCTGTTGACGGCGGCGGTGGCGGCCGGCTGCCGCCACCGGCCGACAGATTGGAGTGAATCGTACGGCGCGCTGGGCGCGGTCTCAAGGGGAGCGTTCCTGAGTGCCTCCGGCTTCGACTGCACTGCCGGGCTGCGTGGCTGATCTCGGTCCCGGCCGACGGCTCGCGCTGACGCTTCAGTTAGCTGTGGGCGAGCCCGGGACAATTTCAAGTTCGAGTGCACAGCAAATGTGGTGCTACTCGGAATGCATTGGAAACGCCTGAGAGCCACTAACGAGACCACAAACTGGGCTTTATCCGGGAGCCAGCGGTGTTAATCCGTGTGTGTGTGTGTGTGTGTGTGTGTGTGTGTGTGTGCGTGCGTGCGTGCGTGGTGCGTGCGTGCGTGAGTGCGTGCGTGCGTGCGTGCGTGCGTGCGTGCGTGCGTGGTGCGTGCGTGGTGGTGGTGGTGTGTGTGTGTGTGTGTGTGGTGTGTGGTGTGTGTGTGTGTGTGTGTGTGGTGTGTGGTGGTGTGGTGTGTGTGGGTGTGTGTGTGTGTGGTGTGTGTTGTGTGTGTGGTGTGTGTGTGTGTGGTGTGTGGTGTGTGTGTGTGGTGTGTGTGTGTGTGTGTGTGTGTGCGCGTGGTGATTTGCAAATATTTGCACTTCTATTAACTGAATCGTTGCTGAGCAAAACTTTGCTAGCTGTTCAGCCAATCTCGCTTGCCGCTATGTCCGATGGTGGGAATCTGGTAGAGACCGCAGAAAATCAGAAATAAAGTCACGCTGTACTGGGTCAGGTTACGCGCGCTGGTCCACCACCTCTTAAGTCTACCGTCCACCAGGCCTAAACAAAAGCATGCGTTAGACGGTTTTGCAAATTTATATATATATATATATATATATATATATATATATATATATATATATATATATAATATATATATATCTCCAAACCACTTCATTTTCAGTTCCACAACATTGACAGTTAACACTAAACCCGCTGACAGCTAAATGGCACACTACGCAATTACGCGTATGAAGTAGGTGTACATCCTGGAAAAGTTAATAAATGTGGTCTTACCTTGCCTATACAAGTTAGCAGATATTTAGCACCCTGCAAGTGTCAAGAATTCCTCCCCCAAAAACGGAATTCCTCTGACCATGTTTCGTGAATTCTGTGAATGCCTCTATCTGTGTAATAATTGCTTCTCCAGGACTAAGGCCACTTCTCGCACAGCTGTAGGCCTCTCAAATCCGATCCCGCCTACGTCATTCGGTGAAGAATATCCTGCCCCAAG
>NW_023597054.1:50125167-50143977 GCF_011947565.3 Pollicipes pollicipes | reverse complement strand
TGGACGCCCCGTCAGGTAACCGTTGCGCAGGTTACAGTCCCGCAAGCACCGTACTGTGGACGCCCCCGTAAGGTACGTTCCGCAGGCACGCGCACTGCGACGCCCCTGTCAGGTTACAGTTGCGCAGGTTACAGTCCCGCAGGCACACGCTTCTTGGGACGCCAACCGTAAGGTTTACAGTTGCGCAAGTACAGTCTCCACAGGCACGCGGTACTGTGGACGCCCCCGTAAGGTTACAGTTGCCGCAGGTTATCGTCCTGCAGGCCACGCGTACTTACTGGACGCCCCCCGTCCAGGTGAACCGGACACGCGGGTACACAAGCACCTTGGATGGCCCCCGTCAGGATACAAATGCCACAGACACGAACCAGTGGACGCCCCCGTACTCAGGTTTACAGACGCGCAGGACACGAAGCATGTGGACGCCCCGTCAAGGTTACAGCGTTGCGGAACCAAGAGTACTGAGGACTGGTTTCCGCCAGGTTATAGTTCCGCGGACACGAGTACTGCGGATTGTTCGCTGCGGTTTGTCTATTTTGCAAACGACATTCAATGCATTTAGGACATGACGAGTGAGACTTATCGGTCAGTCCCCCCTTGGAAATTCCACCTAACCTATATGTAAGTGGCGCAGAGTTGTGTGGCGTGTCTTCTCCCATTTCCTAAGGCCGGCGAACGCCACGTAATACTAGCCGCTTTGATGTCATATTGTCTATCATTCATGAAACTGTGGCTGCTGGCATCACTACTTCTGCTTCAAAAAACTAATTCCCGAGACTAGAGATGGCATTGCGAGCTTGAACACACTTGGCAATAACTTAGCGTAAACCTATTAATGCCGCAAAACAACATGAAACATGATCAGCAAACGTAAAAGCGATCGATGGATGTTGGACCGGATGACATCCGCCGTGTAACGTTTAGTACGGACTACGGGAGTAAGGCAAGACGGTTATGTTCACGTTGCACATCTGGTTTTGCACCTGTCTTGAGTTCGTCGTCACGTGGTAGATGCCACAGACTTCGGCGACAGGACATGATTAACGGAAACTATCGGTACTTTCCCAACCAGTCACTAAACGTTCCTGTTGATCATGTCTGCGGTGCAAGCGGGTCACATCTACCACCTGACGAACCCGAGACAGGCTCGAGACCAGGTGTGCGATATACGCATAACCATTTTTCCTCAGCCATAAATACTAATGATCAAAAGCTTAGTATGTGACGGTATGAAGTATGAACTTATGTCTGCGGTGCAAGCGGGTCACATCTACCACCTGACGAACCCGAGACAGGCTCGAGACCAGGTGTGTGCGATATACGCATAACCATTTTTCCTTCCTCAGCCATAAATACTAATGATCAAAAGCTTAGTATGTGACGGTATGAAGTATGACTTCAAAACGACAAAATGTAGCACATGTCTGGCTTTATGGTAGTGGGAGTTGAAGATAAATACATCCCGTTTCTGTGGACGAACCAATGGTGCCACTGGTGCTCAGATTACAGCTGTGCTGGAAGGCGGTCTTGACAACACTCCGCTTAAACCCGCCGAGTCGGAGCAATTTGTTCTCATGGCACTGCCCGCTTTGAGAATAAATCAAATTACGCAGCGCCACCAGGCATACATCATTCTGGCCTACATTCGCCCGGGCAAAGCACATCAATGCCTCTGAAGATCCATTGGCATTAGTCGATGCAAAAAATGGCCTTCAATCACCTATATCCGTCCTAACGCCAGTGGCGTAACCCATTTAAGCCTCCCGCACAATCCACAACACAAAGTAGAACATTGGAACCGGATGTTGATATACCTCTAGGATAGCCATTTACGAAGTGTCACAGTCGCTACCCACCGCCGTTACCTCCAAACCCAGCGGAACAAGCACCGCCGGCGATCGTCGGCAGCCGCTCGTCTCGCGCCCCGGGCGGGGACCCGGCCCTCGGCGCGCCCGGTCCCACCTTAAAGTTGATGTTCCTGAGATCGAGCTTGGAGAGGTCGGCGCCAGTGAAGTTGACGCCCTGGAAGCGGAGGCTGGCCTGGCTGGGCGTCACCAGCAGGGCACGCACCACCTCTCGGCGCGAAAGCGGCGCGTCGGCGGCGACCGGCGGCGCGGCCGCCGCCAGCGCCTCCAGCCGGCCCAGCAGCGACTCCACCCCGAAGAAGCGCGCCTCCTCCAGCACACCTGGCCACAGACGGCGCGCTCAGCCACAGATTCTGACAAGGCTTACGACACCTGGGCGTGAGAGGGCGCACAGTGGCGCAGCGGCACGCCAAGGGCAGCTCACTCAGGCCGTGTTGCAGTCTCGGCGACGCCGACACCTAGTACAGGCATACACACGCACACGCTGCGTGGTAGTTGCTTCGCAAATAGACTGACGCTTGTGTCCGGGCCGTTCGGCAGTATCGGTGGCACGCCCCGTCCGCCCCTCTAGCGTTAGGTCTGTGCCAGGTGCCCGGCGCCGGCGGAACCGCGCCGGGCGCGCCCCGTACCGGCCGGGTTGACACCCTCGTCCAGCACCAGTTGCCGCGTGCGCAGGTAGTGCAGGATCGGCTCGAAGTAGGTGGGGCTGCGGTCGATCAGGTAGGCGCCCGAGCTGTCCCGGTCACCGGGACGCAAGCCCTCAGGGTCGCCGCCGAACATCCTGCAGCGACACGGTCGGAAGGCATCACAGCGGCACACGCACCTTGAGACGGTAGCGTTGCCAGTACAGCCAGATTTGCAGCCTAGGCGGAGACACGCGGGGGCGATCATGAGGAGGCATTAGGCTCGGCTATCTGTCCGTGTGCGCTGTCATTCATACTATGCGGGGCGAGCTGAGCACGCAGTCAACGCCCAAGTTGAGACCGAATATTGCTTGACACTGTGGCCTGGCGTCCCCGCCAATCAATACCGCTCGTCGCCATGCCCTGGTGTCCCAAACCGCCAAATCCCCCCCCCCCCCCCCCCCCCCCTCCCCGGACACCACGCATTGGTGCCCCACATACACGTCAACATACCCTAACGTTTAGGTGAGAGTAACACCATGCGTCAGCATGCCGTTCTGTGCCAATCAGCACGCCACCATGTGATAGCATCGCTTGGCCGCATAGTCGTCGAATAGCGTTAGACGACGTGCTCTAAATATTCTGTGAGAATGCCTTCCGAGTCTTGGTCAGCTAAATGTCGTCTGCCACTGTCAAATGGAGTCTGTCCCGGTCTTTCAGTGGGATAAACAGTATCTGCCAGCAGGTCTGCTATCTCAATGAGGTAAGCCTGTCTGTCTGCATGCGATGTTTCATCCCGCTAAATACCGTCCATTACCAAGCCCTGGTCTTGGCCAACCAAACATCAGAATTTTCCACCACTCGACCTGGTGGAAAATTCTGTTAAATATCAACAGCCGGATCCCCTAGAAGTATCCCTCAGCTCACACCGTCCGCTGGCATGACCTACCGCCTCAGTCCACCCAAGATCATCTCTCATGATGCCTTCATATTGCCATCAGCTCAACACTTCCAGTCAGCAAGTCCCCGACTATCAGTCAGCCAAACGCCACCAGACGAATCACCCTGTTATCGGTGTGGGGGCCTACCTGGCCAGCATCGAGTTCGGCTCGACGCCAGTGAGCGTGGTGACACTGGTGGTGAACAGGCGGCCGCCCACGTTCAGCGTCACCCACTCAGTGGTGCCACTGTCGGAGCACCCGCTCCGGACACCAGCGGCGCCGCCAGCAGCGAGGGATGGCGCAGCACGGGAAAACGGCTCACCCTCGGCAGCCGCCAGCAGTATGTCACCATCCCTGCAACATCAGTTGTCACCTGGGTGCTGTGCACAGCAAGCCCATCATATATGCTTCTGGCTAAGATATACCATTAAATGCTGTTCAGCTAAAAATATTACCAATCCAGTCATGACCTTATGATGGCAAACACCACTGCACACCACCTGTTTGAGCATTATATGACAAAACATAATTTTTACCTTATGATGTCTGGATCACTAATGAGACCTCCTTGCTCATTAAACAGTGCTCCAACAGCAAACCCAAGCTTGGATGATGCTACTGACATCAGGTCACTCAGGGAGTTCCTAAACAGAAGGGCCTGAAACATGCAGAATATTAAACCCAAACTGCATTGAAAAGAATGCAACTGCATGCCAGAGATGGCATTACAACAGTCCACACCAGATGAGCATGATGTAACTGGATGGTGCCCATGAATGTCTGCATTTATCTATAATACTGCATCATTACAATATGCTTTCAGCAATGCAAAATTTTCATAAATGCTATCATAGTTAGATGCTTACATGAATGCAATGGTACATCCATGCCCTAAAAATGACATCAAACATTGAGCACTTGAATCATCCCATTCAGTCAGCACATACATGATCAAAGAAAAGAGAACATGACATCAGTGTCTTGCAAGCTAGGCAGTGGAAATCAGACAAACCCAGTCAGCAGCCTGGTCAGAATTGAATACAGCCAAAATTGTTTCTGCAGAAATGTGGTAGCAATAACCACTCAGGGGTGCACCTTCCCATCACTTTGAAGAGGCTCCAACTCCTCTGCCAGCTTTAAGAAGTGGACAGATTTGGAGGGAATCTTTCTTTGGGAAAATTATATGGCATCCTTCACAATCTTTCACTGCACAGCCAACCCAAACTTATTTTATGAAACTACACCCCTGTAACCTAACACCCACCCATGAAGCCTGACCTTTATGCAAGGTAGGAGCCTTTAATACAGCCCAAAAGGAGACAGGTTTCATAAAAGATTCAAAAGAACTTACATGACCACAGCCGGCACAGCCATTCCGAAAAACTGACACTCTTAATGGTGCTGTCATGCTGATGTGATAACCAGTTACCTAACTACTACTCTACTCCAGTCTGCCTCAGTGTTTGACAACGCCACATGTGCCTGCATCGCTTCGTTTTTTATTTGATTCCCAGCCACTGAACAGAAGCAGGCAGTCCAACGCCCACCAACCCAGTTGCCTGACCCCTTCAACCTCCCCCACCCATCGACAATCCTCTACAAGCGACCGGGGAAGCCGTCTTCTCCCGGTTCCATAAGGCTGCTATTATGGTTTTGTTTATTATCGCAATCAAGTAAGTTGATCAGGTATTGACCCTAGATAATATGACGTATATTTTAATTCAGTCATAATTTTTTGGTTCTAAAATTTTATATTTTGGTTAAAACAACAGACATTTTATTTAAATAAAGTTACATTTGCTATTTTCTCTTAGATTATAGTCTGCATCATCTTCTACAATAAGAATGTCAGAATATTCTAAGTATGTGGTGCTAATGCACCACAGGAATCGTAAGTGCCGCTAGAGAGCTACCCCAAAGTCCCAGTACTACACAGCGTGGGAATGTGAGCGTGCAGGTGTAATACAAACGATGATAAAAAAGGATAGATAAGTTCACTATGCATGCAGAGTATTTCCTTTGATGTTTTGCTGCGTGGGGGTTCTCCTTGCTGCTATGTTTTTTATGTTTGAGACGGAGACGCGGTGGCATACTGGGCTGGAGTTTTGATTTACAATTTTCTGCACGATTTTTCCAGGATAAATATTTTGGGACCATTTTGGTCCCAATTTTTCATTGAAACATGCAATTCCTTGAGACCTAGGCACTCAGCTTGCTGAAAGGGGTACAAAATGCTTGCCAAATGTAGAGTTTGGAGTCACACTGCATGTGCATGGAAGTTGTTGCTGCAATGTTACTGTCACATGCTTAGGGCAGCATATTTCTTTCAGTCTGGCCCATAGATGCCATTTTATAATTAATGCAACCTATATGTATTTCTGTGCAAACATTTACAGCCATATAGTACATGACTGGGTTGAAACCTGACCAACTTTATATCTCACAATATCACTATGTCAACTGCTTGCTTTAATACAAGACTGATATGCAAGCCAATGTTTTACCAGGGTTTATTTGTTGGCCAATGCAAGACCTCTTGTTATTCCACTGACAGGCCTAGAATCACTTCTGAGGGAGGTGGGGGGGAGGAGATTATGAGGGTGTGCCTTTGATTACTGTCTGTATTATTGCAGTTAGTCTACAGAATGTCATCCACCCCACTCTCTCATACTCCGGATGAGCCCCTGAGTCCAGTGGACAGCAATGAGGGCGAGGATCTGGGACCACCACAGGGTGATGCGTTCCTGAGGCATATTTCAACAAAGGTGAGCATGTCAGAAATCAGGCACTTTGGGGCTGCTGGCCAAGTGTGCAACAGTTGCAAACATGGCTGCTGACAGTTTAGATAGGCAAGTATGCATGAATATCTGGTACCATGCACCAGCTGCCTATCTTCAACATATGCTCTTTGTTTTGTGTACATGGATATATTCACTGTGGCTTCACTGTGGTTATGGCCATGGTGCCGCAGAGTCATTTACATGTCCAATAACATACTAACTGCCCAAACTATGTTTAAGTTCCATGAACTGAATTTGTACTGGAAATTTCATCATTGTTCTCATGCCTCTTTTGATTCTATGGTACCTTCACTTTTGATTTTTTGTAGACATGCACTTCCAGTGTGAAAACAGAGAAGTAAGAGGTCACAAGGTATGTCAATATGTGCAGTTTCACACCTCCACAAAAGAACCTGTTCAAATCATATCCATACTCTCATCATGCTGTATGTCCCAGCTGGTCAGTGACCATTCTGCAGTGTCTCACTAGCTCAGGGCATCTGGCTGCTGCTCCCCATGTACACATGCTCACATCTCTGTTCTGTGCACCACCACCTCCACCCAGCATCTGACTGTGCCTGTCTGTCACCGTCACCAGACTCGTCAGACACACTGTGTGTCACTGGACCACCTGTACACCCGGCCGTGGAGCTGGCGCTCCGACGGGGTGCACGTGCAGCACCAGACCCGTCTGGTGCTGGTCAACCCCCCGGCACAGAGTGGACGTCAGCTGTGAGTGCTCTTTGCTGCTGCCCCTGCCAGCCAGATCAGTCCTCTAGAATGGGGCGACCAGTGACATGGTGACAAATGGCATCCAAATAAAACTACATAGACCCATGTCACCCACTAGAAGCTTTGGCTAGCTCAGCCCAGACTTCACTGCATAGTATTGTGGATGGGACTTAACTGACAAGCTTTCTGCTTCATGATGATCTAATATGATGTTTTACAGCAGACACAGTGAACCTATTTCACACAAATCGCCTGTCATGTTGTCTCTTGCACTGTCTTACAGTGCTCCTGACACGGTGAGATTGCCCCTGTGTGCCCCTGCCCCATAGCATGTGTGATGATGGGTGCTGGCTTGTGGCCTGACCCCGCCAGTGACATGATCCCGCTAGTGACGTGACCCCGCTAATTACCTGATCTGCTGGTGACCTGGCCTTGTTGATGACTTGACCTCTCCAGTGACAACTTATCTGGTGACCTGACCCACTGGTGACCTGACCCTGTTGGTGACTTGATCCTGTTGGTGTGGCCACCTGATCCTGCGGGTGACCTGATCTGGCTGGTGACCTGAGTCTGCTGGTGACTTGATCCTGCTGGCGACCTGAGCCCATTGGCCACCTGATCCTGCTGGTGACCCGACCCTGTTGGTGACATGGCCCCGCTGGTGACATGACCCCACTGGTGACCTGACCGTGCTGATGGCCTGACCCCGCCCCATCCACAGCTGCAGCTCGCCGGTGGACGTGGAGTCGGTGGACGAGGCGGAGACGCTGACGGCCGCCGATGAGCGGGCGGCGCGCGCCGCCATGGACGAGTGTCAGGAGCACGTGGCCAACGCGCGCGACGTGCCCGATGACCTGATCGAACAGCTGGACCAGTGAGACTCCCCGGGGGCAGGGAGGGGCCAGGAGTGATCGAACAGCTGGACCAGTGAGACTCCCCGGGGGCGGGGAGGGGCCAGGGGTGATCGAACAGCTGGACCAGTGAGACTCCCCGTGGGCGGGGAGGGGCCAGGAGTGATTGAACAGCTGGACCAGTGAGACTCCCCGGGGGCGGGGAGGGGCCCGCAGCCGGTGGGAACCACTAGCCGACCACTTCCTCCCCCCCCCCCGCCCTTCCGCTGCTGATGGCAGCTAAGAAGATGGATGTTAATTCCCATCATAACAAGATGACATGAACTGATGAGATACACATATGTGACCTCACGTTTGGAGGCGGATGGGTTTTTAATGGAGCTTAACAGAGGTCTGTAGCATGGGGGAGGGGTGACAACGTAACGTTATTTCAGGTGTAGCTTCAAATCATGTTATAGTTTTTTCAATGCTCGGAAACCAGAAAGCCAGGTTCCGATGGTTTGATCCTTTATTCTGCTGGCTTTCATCGCAAGCAGCACGCTGGTATTTGTGTACAGCTTAAGCTGGAAAAGGGTCAAACGGGCGGAACCTTTTTGTAAATTTGTGGTGGCCTTCAGTGTAACCACAGGACAAGGAGGCCACTAAGCGTAAACAGTGCGTAGCCAAGGAAGGGGGTTTGAAATTGTCAACAACAAAAAAACGTAACGCGATTTATGGATGGCCCCAATATTTGTGGGAAACTTACGCACGCTTAGTAGTTCATAGACAGTGTTCACGCTGCTGCGTGCATCGTTCACACACTCTCCACTGCTTAATATTGGTGACGATTATTACAATTTCTCGCGGCCGCCGCGGCGGTGAGGTCATCTGACGGCCGGACTGCTTGACATTAGTTCACCGTTCCTCCGCCAGGTCATCGTGGAGCCCGGCCAAGCGCCAGCTGCTCCGGCGGGTCCTGGCTGCTCTGGACGGTTACCAGCTGGCGCGACGGGCGGTAGCCGGCCGGCGCGGTGCGGCGTTCGTGGCGCGCGTGCACGCGGATCGGTGCGCGTCACGGGTGCGGCGCGCTCTGGCGGCGGCCGGCTGGCAGCGGCCGCTCTGCCAGTGGCTGCACGGCCTGCTGCTGCAAAAGCTGGGTCGCGACGCGCTGGCGCTCTACCTGGAGGTGGTGCAGGTGCGTGCGGCGCTCTCTCGCTCGTTCCGACGCTTAGCCGGCTGGCCAGGTGGAGGGCACGCCTTGTGACGGGGGGCCGGCTGGGGCTGCACTGGACCGCGTTCCTGGCCGTGGCTATTCCATGTGGTGTGCAGGCACCACACGTCCCATTACAACAACCCACTGTCGGGCCCTCCAGCGTCTGAGGGACGTCCCGGAGACGTGTGCGGGTGTCTGAAGACGTGCGCCGCGGCTGAGCGACACTGCCCCGTCTGTCGGCAGACGCTGACCAGCAAGACGCCATCGCTGGCGGCTCGGCTGACGTGGCCGGCCGGCCCCCGCCACGGCCCGCTCTCCGCCGAGACGCTGGCGCCGCTGCTGCGCCGGCCCTGGGAACCGGCCACCCACATCATCTCTCAGCACAAGCTGGTGCGTACCGAGCGGTGATCGGCGGCGGTCCGATAACCCAGCCGGCCAGGGAATCAGTAAGAACTCACCATTGCCTGTGGCAGTATGGATGGGACGCGTGGGATGGAACACAGGCATGGAACTTAGCGCTTCAATGGCTTCATTTGATAAAGTGTTTGAGTAATGAATGCAATATCATAAGATATGCAGTACTATGTCATCACATAGACGTTGCCCACCCTTAAAACCTCGGAATGTTTCACACCTATCTGGGCGGAATACACCAGAACAAAGTCAGAACTGTTCACGATCCTGCGTACTCGGCTGCGCCGTCTCCACCTCCGGCACCGTCCCTGGTGGCGCGCACGCGCCTGTCTGTAGCGCTCCGACCGGCGCCGCTGACCCGCCGGTGCCGTGCTGGTGCCGAGCAGCGGCGCCTTCCCAACAACCCGCTGCTGGTGCTGGTACCGTCGTCGCCGTGCCACGGCTCGGACGCCAGCCGGCTTGGCTTCGGCACCGGCCGGCTCGACTTCTGGCACCGCCAGCTCTCGGCGCTCGGCAAGGTGGTCGCCATCAGCGTGTTCGAGGGTGAGTGGCACGCGCCGACGGCCGCTCTGCGCCCTCTGCAGGGTCCGGTCGGTCGGCAGGCTCGCTGGCGACGAGCGGACCGGGCGTGCGTAGATGGTTGTTGCCGCTGCGCTCCGACATATACCGTTCGTTGACACAGCAGCCGGCTCTGCCCTGCAGGTGTTTCTGTAGTATCTGGCGATTTTGTTCGCGTGGTGTGTATGTGCGCCGGTACAGTCGTTGCGGTGTGGCGCGTAATGAGCTGTATATGACAGGCTACGCGTTTTATTATCATCCGTTGACCCGTGTCTGACCTCGGTTGAACTGCGACTGACGGGCTGGCCCGTCCGTGACTTCGTCTGACCCGTCCCTGACTTCGGCCGACCATGTCTAACCTCGGCTGACCTGCGCCCCGTCGGCAGGTGGCGCGCCGAGCCGCGGCATCACCGTTAGCGAGAGCCTGTCGCACATCATGGCCATGTGCCGGAGCCAGGTGGCCGAGCTGCGGCGGCCCGGCCGGCCGCTGGTCCTGCTCGGCTGGGGCGCCGCCGGTCTGGTGGCCGCCCACCTGGCGCTGGTCGAGCCCGTCAGCGCCGTGGTCGGGCTCGGCTTCCCGTACTGGTCGGCGGCCGGGCGGCGCGGCGAGCCGGACGACCCGCTGCTCGAGTCGCGCACGCCCACCCTGCTGCTGGTGGGCCAGTCGGCCAGCGACGCGGCGCCGCACGAGCTCGAGCTGATGCGCGACCGGATGCGTGCAGAGACTGGCCTGGTGGTGGTGGGCGGCGCCGACCGCCGCCTGCTGGTCAACCGGCACAAGCGGCAGCGCGAGGGCCTGACGCAGAGCATGGTGGACCGCGCAGTCATGGTGAGGGGGCGGGCGGCGGCGGCACGGGTCGACTCGGTGACGACACGCGAGGCGGGCCGTCAGTGGCCGTGACGTGCTGTGACCGTGCCGATAAGTTGTGTCGGCAGCCGGCTGTGTCGAGTGCTGTTCGGTTGGGATATGACGCCCTCCGGCTGGCTGCTCCTGTCAGTTACCGCTCACGCGCCGCGCCACTCGTCCCTCTGACGCGGCATGCGTGCGTCGGCCGGCAGGAGGAGGTCTCCGAGTTCCTGACCAACATCCTGACGCAGCAGCTGGACGGCACGCTGCCCGTGTTTCCGCGGCTGCCGACTCCGCCACTCTGCCGCGAAGACGCGGTGCTGAGGAACCTGGCGCGCGAGCGGCGGCGGCGGCCGGTCGGCCCGGCCAAACAGCGTGCCAGGCCGACCAGGAGCGGTACGGCCCCGCACCCCGGCTAGTAGCCGTCTGCCGCCAGTGTGGTCTGCCTGTCAGATTAGTGTTTGCCCGGACTCCCCTGGCGGCCGGAGACTGTCGAGACGGGCATCTTGTTATTTTCAAGGGATTGGGAATGCCCGGTGGTATGTAGTGTGGAACGCTTACCCGTGCGTTACGTGCGGTGTTGTGCTGATTAGCTTGTGGCGCGTCCGCGTCCGGCGGGCGGACGGCCGCTGCGCGCGTGCTCGGTCACCTCTTTGCTGACACGCGCCGTGTGTGTTTGGCTGACCACAGGGCGTCCGAGGGGCCGGCCGCGTGCCGCCACGCAGCGTCCAGAGCCGGGCGGCTCGCCGGCCGCCGACGACGACTCTCTCTCGGAGCCGCCCATCATCGACCTGATCCAGGAGGCGGACAGCGGCACGCCCGAGCCCGAGCCCGAGCCGGGGCCGGTGGCGCACGTGCCGTCCCCGCCGTCGGCGGCGTCCACTCCCAGCGCGCCGCCTGCGCCGCCGCCTCCTCCGCTGCCGCCTGCCCCCGCTGCGGCAGCCGCGACGCTGAAAATGATGACGACGCCGCCGTTTAAGGTGAGGAGATAGCCCACGCTCCAGTCGGTCGACGGCCGACCGGTAGCCAGTGTTGTGATCCTAACGAGACGCTTTTGGGAATACGGGCCGACTACAGGGGACATCTCGTAAAAGACAGACATCTCGATAGGGGATAGACAGATAGGGGACAGACCGACAGAGAGTAGTCGTAGGGGACAGACAGATAGGGAGCTGTTCGTTGGGAACGGACATCTCGTTAGAGGATAGGCAGAAGACAGCTCGCAGGGACGGACAGATGGTAAGCTTGACAGACAGCTTGTAAGGGACAGACACCTTTATAAATAACAGACAGATAGGGGACAGCTCGTATGGGAAAGACATCTCGATAGATGACAGGCAGCCAGTGGACAGCTCGCAGGAGATAGACATATCAATAGATGACAAATAGGCTGGGAACAGACAGGCAGGGTAAAGCAAGTAGGGGACAAACAGACATGGCGCAGCTCGTAGGGGACATATTTCTCGATGGATGACAAGACAGGCAGGGGTCAGCTCGCGGGGAACAGACATCTCGTTAGATGGCAGACACGCAGGGTACAGCTCGTAGGGGACAGCTGGCAGGGGACAGACAGGCATGACAAAGCTCGTATGGGACTGATTTCTCGATAGATGATAGACAGGTAGAGGACAGACAGGCAGGGGACAGCATGTAGGGGACAGACACCTAGATAGATGACAGACAGACAGGGGACAGCTCGTAAGGGACAGACATCTCGATAGATGACAGACAGACAGGGGACAGCTCGTGGGGGACAGACATCTCGATAGATGACAGACGGACAGGTGGACAGCTCGTAGGTAGCGAGCGTGAAGGGTATCGTCGAATGTGACGCCGAATACAGCTTGGTGCATGTGATTTAGGAACGCCAAACTGGGTCTTTTGTGACCTTTGTTCTAGCTTGTGTTTCCTAGACAGTCTCTGGTAGCCTCTTTGGACATCCAGACACTGCCTCTGGTGCCATTGTGAGCCCCAAACACGAATTCCACTGGGCGCCCTTGCTCCAGCGCGTGCCCTGTTGACCCCAGTTGAACTCCTATGACCTCCGTTGGCCGGTTTGCGCTGCCTCCGGTGACCTCTGCGTCTCCCAGATTGGGGTCGTGTTTGGGGGCGGCGGACGTCAAGAGGTGCCGTGGCCTGTGTTGATCTCCGCCACCCTCAGACACGGCCACTGCTGCCTTGCCTTGTCCCCAGACGCAGCTCCTGTTAACCTCTGCCGTCCCCAGCCGCAACCCCTGTAAATCTCAGCCGCCCCCAGCCGCGGACGCTGTTGACCTCTGCCGCCCCAGCCGCGGCCTCTGTTGACCTCCGCCGCCCCAGCCGCGGTCCCTGTTGACCTCTGCTGCTCCCAGCCGTGGCCTGTGTTGACCTCTGCTGCCCCAGCCGTGGCCTGTGTTGACCTCTGCCGTCCCCAGCAGCGGTCCCTGTTGACCTCTGCTGCCCCAGCCGTGGCCTGTGTTGACCTCCGCCGCCCCCAGTCGCGGTCCCTGTTGACCTCCGCCGCCCCCAGTCGCGGTCCCTGTTGACCTCTGCCGCCCCCAGCCGCGGTCCGCGGTGCCGAGCGCCGGTCTGTCCCGGCGGCAGCCGTCGCCGTCGCCCGAGCCGTTCCCGCTGCCGGCTGGCGTCCGCCCGGCGCCCGGCTGCCGGCTCCGGGTCACTCAGAGTCTGGACGGTGGCCGCTTCAGGCGCAGCCGAGGTACGCCGCCGTTCGCCGCCGTGGCTGGGAGAGGACGCCGCGCTTGACCGTTGTTTCCTTCACCATTTGGACTGCGGTTGGTGGGGGGGGGGGGGGGGGGGCAATGTCTGCGGCCCACGACTTATATTTGTGAATTGTTTCTTAACACGCCGTGGGCTTTGGCGAGTTGGCGAATCTTGTCGGCGTGGGAGAATGGATCACGGCCATGCCATTATGCTTGTGTTGGTGGGGATGCTGACCGTAATAGCCTCGCTTCTCGCTGTATCGTGTCTCACAGCGCTGGCCGGCGCTGGCCGGCCGCCGCGCCGGAGCGAGCGTCCAGTCGCAGTGTTCAGGGCCTCTGTTGGACGCGTGTGTGCGTGTGTGCGGCAGGCCGGGGCCGCGGCCGCAGCCGGGCCGCCCGGTACGGCGCGGCGCGAGACTTCGTCACCACGGCGTCGATGCTCGGCTCGTCGCGTTTCCTGACGCCGACCACTACGGCCGCCGCCCTCTCCAGTGCAGGTGGGCCCCGCCGCCCCGTGGCCTGGCGCCGCACGACGCCGGGCTCGGTACCCGTCATCATTTTGCCACTGCCAGCCCTCTGCTGACAAAGCATATGTAGTTTCGTGTCGAATCAGTTATATGTCTATGGTACGACGTGTATGTATGCAGTATCATGGCTCAGCTGCTGTCCTATGCTATGTAAGAGGTCGCTGGTCATGGCGGTGGTATTGACTTGAAACTTGGCTGTTGGCTAAGGCCGCTGTGCAGTCCAGGCGCGCCCAGCAGACGTGTGACTGACACTGCGCTCGGCAACTGCTGCAGCGAGCGAGGCGGGTGGTCAGCATCTGGTGTACGTGCAGCCGCCGGCGGTGTCGGCGCGGCCGCCGCCTCTGCCGTCGTCGCTGGAGCGGGAGCGGCTGATGACGCTGCCTAGCGGCCGCTCGCTGCTTTCCAGCCGCCAGCTGGTGGTGACGCGCGGCGGCTCGCGCACCGTCACATACGTGCCGACGCCGCGGCCCGGGGCCTCGGCGCCGCCGCCGCAGCAGCATCAGCAGCCGGCACCGCGGCCCGCCCCACCGCCGCAGCCGGTGCCGCGGCCGCCAGAGCACGAGTACGCGGCGGGCGCGCTGGCGGCGCGCGGCCGGGCGGCGGCCGGCGCGGCGCGCAGCCGTCTCCTGCGCACGGCAGTTTACAGTCGCCAGCAGCAGCCGCCAGGCCGTGGCCAGGAGCGAATCGAGTCGGCGGCGGACCGCGCCGGGCCCGGTGCGCGCCCCAGACAGGCGCCCATGGCCGGCGACGGGCCGGACCCGGCGCTGGGACCGGACTGACGAGCCCTGACGGGACGCCGTCGAGAGCGCTCGAGGCCCGCCATTAGGCCTACAGGCTGCAACGTACTCTGCCGAATTACGAGACGTGAGGACGCCGACGGGCTGGGACGTCGTCACGTGTAGAGCCAAAGAGTGATCTGTTGCCCAGCTTTGTCAGCCGGAGCGGCGACAGCAGGACGGGCTGTGGGGGGAACGCCTGTGACCTGCTGGTCCGACGGAGCCTTTGGTGCCGCTCAGAGCTCTGCCCAAACCCGGAACTGTGCCCTGACTCAGAGCTCTGCCCAAGCCCAGAGCTGTGCCCTGACTCAGAGCTCTGCCCAAGCCCAGAGCTGTGCCCTGACTCAGAGCTCTACCCAAACCCAGAGCTGTGCCCTGACTCAGAGCTCTGCCCAAACCCAGAGCTGTGCCCTGACTCAGAGCTCTACCCAAACCCAGAGCTGTGCCCTGACTCAGAGCTCTGCCCAAACCCAGAGCTGTGCCCTGACTCAGAGCTTGCCCCAGCCCAGGCTGGCCCTGACTCAGAGCTCTGCCCCAAGCCCAGAGCTGTGCCCCTGACTCAGAGCTCTGCCCAAACCCAGAGCTGTGCCCTGACTCAGAGCTCTGCCCAAACCCAGAGCTGTGCCCTGACTCAGAGCTCTGCCCAAGCCCAGAGCTGTGCCCTGACTCAGAGCTCTGCCCAAGCCCAGAGCTGTGCCCTGACTCAGAGCTCTGCCCAAGCCCAGAGCTGTGCCCTGACTCAGAGCTCTACCCAAACCCAGAGCTGTGCCCTGACTCAGAGCTCTGCCCAAACCCAGAGCTGTGCCCTGACTCAGAGCTCTGCCCAAACCCGGAACTGTGCTCTGACTCAGAGCTCTGCCCAAACCCAGAGCTGTGCCCTGACTCAGAGCTCTGCCCAAACCCAGAGCTGTGCCCTGACTCAGAGCTCTGCCCAAACCCAGAGCTGTGCCCTGACTCAGAGCTCTACCCAAACCCAGAGCTGTGCCCTGACTCAGAACTCTACCCAAACCCAGAGCTGTGCCCTGACTCGGAGTTCTGCCCAGTCTGCCAGTCCAGATCAGCGATACCCCATCGGATCCTCCGAAGTGATCGTTGTGTGTTAAATACAGGTGACAGATCTTCTGACGGTGGTTTTGAATCGGCGTGTATGACATACCCGGCCTTTCGGCACCACGCCCGTAGTATTTCGTCTCGTAAGTGGCAATCCATAGCCCAGGCCAGTTTTATAAAGAGAAGTTACTACTTCTGGCTGGGCGAAGCGGTTTTGGTGCAACTTCCCATTGCCTACGCCGGTGTCTAGTTTGTATCATGCCAGAGTTGTCTGTCATGCGACAAGGTAAAAACCAGCAAGTTTTATTTCGTTTGCAAGCAAACATTCTATAGCAATTTAAATGTGCGTGATCACAGTGTGCATGAGATGCGCAGTGTGATCACGTGATCTGGATGCAAAAAAATGTGAGTAGCCATTGTGGGCTGGTTTCGGGCACACGAAGCTATTACTCTTCTGTCATTCAGCTGCTGTTTACACCTCTTCAGCAGTCATTGTACTTCTGTGCAGCTACAAGGCAATTCATCTCTCCATTTGGCATCAGCTTGGCCCACGCCACAGTAATGTTATGTAACCAAAACACTCGCCAGCTGCTGAGTGTCGGCACGGTGAGGCGATACGGTGGTTGTTTGTCGAACACAGGATGTGGAAGTCGCGCCATCAGAGTTAAAATCAATATAAAAGTAGGTACCGGAATCGCAGCCGTTTTCCACCGTAGGCTGCTCCAGTCTAGAGATGTCGTACACCTCCACCTTTGGCTTTATGCAGTCTCCTCCATGATCACGACTGTTCTTTTCGACGATGCAGAGCATATTATGTTAATTCAGTTTCGAACTGAGGTTGTGCACCACGCTCAAATCAGATGCGCTATGTAACCCAGCGGATGCTTGCCGAAGTGTGCGGTAACTTCCTACTTCAATTATTTCTCTAAAAGTAGAGTTTGAGGGAAGAAAAAGTAGTTACTCTTCACGTTAGGCGACCGGATTAGCAGGTTATTTCCATACGCCAGAACTGTACATTATTCTGTCTGTGTGAAACTGGTTACTGGCTGTTCTCATGCACACCAAGCTAATATCTGCACCGTGACTCAATAGTCAGGTGAACGTCTCGAATCCCAAAAATGCACTACTTTGGCGTCCTGGAGAGTCTCTAATATAGAAGTCGTTTGTCGAAAGACAAGCACAAACGAAAGACCGTCTTATTGCACGGCATGAGCCTGCCACGGTGGCAGCCTACACGCGCGAGCAGCGTGGTTCCGTCAGGCTTTTTGGTGGCTGATCAAGCTTGATGACTGACTGTGATGGCTGATCAGGCTCATGACATAGCCACGAGGAATGGTTTAAGGAAATTAGTTTGTTAACTGCTGGTCTGGTCTGGTTTGCTAACTGGTCTAACTAGCACCAATGAACGACAGATCATTTTCATTGGCCAATTTGCGGCGCTGGCGAACGAGCCACCATTATCAGGTTCGAGAAGGCAAGCAGGACATATAGAGAATGTGGGAAGTTATCAATCCCTCACAATCGGTGCTGCGACTGGACTAGCATAGTTAAATTGACTAAACCAGGTCTTGAAATTGTGTGCCATCACCTTTTCATTCAGATATTCTGGAACCTACGACCGTAATGAACATGCCCTCACCTCACCGGGGGGGGGGGGGGGGGGGGAAGACTAAGTCGCTTCGCTAGTATGCATCAAATTTGCTGCCAGGTGATATCAGATTGGCCATGGAGCGGCCGTAAGTTGTTCAAAGAAGCCGCGTGATAGCGTTTCTTTCTAAGCCCCGGCAGTCACATGTAGACTAGCCTGGTTCCCGACAAAGGTCAAACTGTGGATACATTGGTGTATTTGTGCAGTCCGTGCACCACAACCATCCAGCATGGAATGCTTCTGTCATGCGCCGGGTGACGTAAGCGTGTAGTGGCAAAGATATAAAACTGGCGCAATCTCGATGCGAGGATATACACCGGCGCAATGTAAGCAAAGCCGTCCCGCGCGATAAACTTTCCAATCAACGCCATAACACAGCGCATCTCCGCATACAGATATAAAGGATAAGATAACAATGGAAGACCCGACATCACCGTGGTGTCGGCGAAAGCCATCGCCAACAACGCTCTTTGGTTGGTTGGGTTGTTTGTTTAAAGGCCCAGGGCCGAGTATACTTCGCGTCACAGCACGCCGTTCGCTCCTCCGCCACCTCTGAGCAGCCCGCCAGACCAGGCGCCTTGCGTCTATCTGGTGCTCGGAGAGAGGGCACCAACGGGTCTGGCGACACTGGCCGGTCCCGCCCAGACTGTCAGGTGACACTGGCCGGTCCCACCCAGACTGTCAGGTGACACTGGCCGGTCCCGCCCAGACTGTCTGGCGACACTGGCCGGTCCCGCCCAGACTGTCAGGTGACACTGGCCGGTCCCGCCCAGACTGTCAGGTGACACTGGCCGGTCCCACCCAGACTGTCAGGTGACACTGGCCGGTCCCGCCCAGACTGTCTGGCGACACTGGCCGGTCCCGCCCAGACTGTCAGGTGACACTGGCCGGTCCCGCCCAGAGTGTGGTCCGCCGGCGGTCCCTTCCTCGATCCGCCGCTGGTCAGCAGGTGCAGGCGGCTCACATCTCCTCGGTGCCCTCCGGCCCGCCGAAGATGACGTTATCCGCCATGTCCACGAACAGACCGGTTTCAACCACACCTGAAAACGAACAGCAAAGCTGCCAGTGCGCGGCGGGGCAACACAAACCCAGTGCGCAGAGGGGCAGCACAAACCCAGTGCGCGGAGGGGCAGCACAAACCCAGTGCGCAGAGGGGCAGCACAAACCCAGTGCGCAGAGGGGCAGCACAGACCCAGTGCGCTGCGCGGACGGGCAGCACAAACCCAGTGCGCGGAGGGGCAGCACAAACCCAGCGCGCTGCGCGGACGGGCAGCACAAACCCAGTGCGCGGAGGGGCAGCACAAACC
>NW_023597054.1:50107415-50124435 GCF_011947565.3 Pollicipes pollicipes | reverse complement strand
GCTGGCAGTGGCAAAATGATGACGGGTACCGAGCCCGGCGTCGTGCGGCGCCAGGCCACGGGGCGGCGGGGCCCACCTGCACTGGAGAGGGCGGCGGCCGTAGTGGTCGGCGTCAGGAAACGCGACGAGCCGAGCATCGACGCCGTGGTGACGAAGTCTCGCGCCGCGCCGTACCGGGCGGCCCGGCTGCGGCCGCGGCCCCGGCCTGCCGCACACACGCACACACGCGTCCAACAGAGGCCCTGAACACTGCGACTGGACGCTCGCTCCGGCGCGGCGGCCGGCCAGCGCCGGCCAGCGCTGTGAGACACGATACAGCGAGAAGCGAGGCTATTACGGTCAGCATCCCCACCAACACAAGCATAATGGCATGGCCGTGATCCATTCTCCCACGCCGACAAGATTCGCCAACTCGCCAAAGCCCACGGCGTGTTAAGAAACAATTCACAAATATAAGTCGTGGGCCGCAGACATTGCCCCCCCCCCCCCCCCCCACCAACCGCAGTCCAAATGGTGAAGGAAACAACGGTCAAGCGCGGCGTCCTCTCCCAGCCACGGCGGCGAACGGCGGCGTACCTCGGCTGCGCCTGAAGCGGCCACCGTCCAGACTCTGAGTGACCCGGAGCCGGCAGCCGGGCGCCGGGCGGACGCCAGCCGGCAGCGGGAACGGCTCGGGCGACGGCGACGGCTGCCGCCGGGACAGACCGGCGCTCGGCACACCGCGGACCGCGGCTGGGGGCGGCAGAGGTCAACAGGGACCGCGACTGGGGGCGGAGGTCAACAGGGACCGCGACTGGGGGCGGCGGAGGTCAACACAGGCCACGGCTGGGGCAGCAGAGGTCAACAGGGACCGCTGCTGGGGACGGCAGAGGTCAACACAGGCCACGGCTGGGCAGCAGAGGTCAACACAGGCCACGGCTGGGAGCAGCAGAGGTCAACAGGGACCGCGGCTGGGGCGGCGGAGGTCAACAGAGGCCGCGGCTGGGGCGGCAGAGGTCAACAGCGTCCGCGGCTGGGGGCGGCTGAGATTTACAGGGGTTGCGGCTGGGGACGGCAGAGGTTAACAGGAGCTGCGTCTGGGGACAAGGCAAGGCAGCAGTGGCCGTGTCTGAGGGTGGCGGAGATCAACACAGGCCACGGCACCTCTTGACGTCCGCCGCCCCCAAACACGACCCCAATCTGGGAGACGCAGAGGTCACCGGAGGCAGCGCAAACCGGCCAACGGAGGTCATAGGAGTTCAACTGGGGTCAACAGGGCACGCGCTGGAGCAAGAGCGCCCAGTGGAATTCGTGTTTGGGGCTCACAATGGCACCAGAGGCAGTGTCTGGATGTCCAAAGAGGCTACCAGAGACTGTCTAGGAAACACAAGCTAGAACAAAGGTCACAAAAGACCCAGTTTGGCGTTCCTAAATCACATGCACCAAGCTGTATTCGGCGTCACATTCGACGATACCCTTCACGCTCGCTACCTACGAGCTGTCCACCTGTCCGTCTGTCATCTATCGAGATGTCTGTCCCCCACAGCTGTCCCCTCTGTCTGTCTGTCTCTATCGAGATGTCTGTCCCTTACGAGCTGTCCCCTGTCTGTCTGTCATCTATCTAGGTGTCTGTTCCCCTACATGCTGTCCCCTGCCTGTCTGTCCTCTACCTGTCTATCATCTATCGAGAAATCAGTCCCATACGAGCTTTGTCATGCCTGTCTGTCCCCTGCCAGCTGTCCCCTACGAGCTGTACCCTGCGTGTCTGCCATCTAACGAGATGTCTGTTCCCCGCGAGCTGACCCCTGCCTGTCTTGTCATCCATCGAGAAATAATGTCCCCTACGAGCTGCGCCATGTCTGTTTGTCCCCTACTTGCTTTACCCTGCCTGTCTGTTCCCAGCCTATTTGTCATCTATTGATATGTCTATCTCCTGCGAGCTGTCCACTGGCTGCCTGTCATCTATCGAGATGTCTTTCCCATACGAGCTGTCCCTATCTGTCTGTTATTTATAAAGGTGTCTGTCCCTTACAAGCTGTCTGTCAAGCTTACCATCTGTCCGTCCCTGCGAGCTGTCTTCTGCCTATCCTCTAACGAGATGTCCGTTCCCAACGAACAGCTCCCTATCTGTCTGTCCCCTACGACTACTCTCTGTCGGTCTGTCCCCTATCTGTCTATCCCCTATCGAGATGTCTGTCTTTTACGAGATGTCCCCTGTAGTCGGCCCGTATTCCCAAAAGCGTCTCGTTAGGATCACAACACTGGCTACCGGTCGGGCCGTCGACCGACTGGAGCGTGGGCTATCTCCTCACCTTAAACGGCGGCGTCGTCATCATTTTCAGCGTCGCGGCTGCCGCAGCGGGGGCAGGCGGCAGCGGAGGAGGCGGCGGCGCAGGCGGCGCGCTGGGAGTGGACCGCCGCCGACGGCGGGGACGGCACGTGCGCCACCGCCCCGGCTCGGGCTCGGGCTCGGGCGTGCCGCTGTCCGCCTCCTGGATCAGGTCGATGATGGGCGGCTCCGAGAGAGAGTCGGTCGTCGGCGGCCGGCGAGCCGCCCGGCTCTGGACGCTGCGTGGCGGCACGCGGCCGGCCCCTCGGACGCCCTGTGGTCAGCCAAACACACACGGCGCGTGTCAGCAAAGAGGTGACCGAGCACGCGCGCAGCGGCCGTCCGCCCGCCGGACGCGGACGCGCCACAAGCTAATCAGCACAACACCGCACGTAACGCACGGGTAAGCGTTCCACACTACATACCACCGGGCATTCCCAATCCCTTGAAAATAACAAGATGCCCGTCTCGACAGTCTCCGGCCGCCAGGGGAGTCCGGGCAAACACTAATCTGACAGGCAGACCACACTGGCGGCAGACGGCTACTAGCCGGGGTGCGGGGCCGTACCGCTCCTGGTCGGCCTGGCACGCTGTTTGGCCGGGCCGACCGGCCGCCGCCGCCGCTCGCGCGCCAGGTTCCTCAGCACCGCGTCTTCGCGGCAGAGTGGCGGAGTCGGCAGCCGCGGAAACACGGGCAGCGTGCCGTCCAGCTGCTGCGTCAGGATGTTGGTCAGGAACTCGGAGACCTCCTCCTGCCGGCCGACGCACGCATGCCGCGTCAGAGGGACGAGTGGCGCGGCGCGTGAGCGGTAACTGACAGGAGCAGCCAGCCGGAGGGCGTCATATCCCAACCGAACAGCACTCGACACAGCCGGCTGCCGACACAACTTATCGGCACGGTCACAGCACGTCACGGCCACTGACGGCCCGCCTCGCGTGTCGTCACCGAGTCGACCCGTGCCGCCGCCGCCCGCCCCCTCACCATGACTGCGCGGTCCACCATGCTCTGCGTCAGGCCCTCGCGCTGCCGCTTGTGCCGGTTGACCAGCAGGCGGCGGTCGGCGCCGCCCACCACCACCAGGCCAGTCTCTGCACGCATCCGGTCGCGCATCAGCTCGAGCTCGTGCGGCGCCGCGTCGCTGGCCGACTGGCCCACCAGCAGCAGGGTGGGCGTGCGCGACTCGAGCAGCGGGTCGTCCGGCTCGCCGCGCCGCCCGGCCGCCGACCAGTACGGGAAGCCGAGCCCGACCACGGCGCTGACGGGCTCGACCAGCGCCAGGTGGGCGGCCACCAGACCGGCGGCGCCCCAGCCGAGCAGGACCAGCGGCCGGCCGGGCCGCCGCAGCTCGGCCACCTGGCTCCGGCACATGGCCATGATGTGCGACAGGCTCTCGCTGACGGTGATGCCGCGGCTCGGCGCGCCACCTGCCGACGGGGCGCAGGTCAGCCGAGGTCAGACATGGTCAGCCGAAGTCAGGGACGGGTCAGACGAAGTCACGGACGGGCCAGCCCGTCAGTCGCAGTTCAACCGAGGTCAGACACGGGTCAACGGATGATTATAAGACGTGTAGCCTGTCATATACAGCTCATTACGCGCCACACCGCAACGACTGTACCGGCGCACATACACACCACGCGAACAAAATCGCCAGATACTACAGAAACACCTGCAGGGCAGAGCCGGCTGCTGTGTCAACGAACGGTATATGTCGGAGCGCAGCGGCAACAACCATCTACGCACGCCCGGTCCGCTCGTCGCCAGCGAGCCTGCCGACCGACTGGACCCTGCGGAGGGCGCAGAGCGGCCGTCGGCGCGCGCCACTCACCCTCGAACACGCTGATGGCGACCACCTTGCCGAGCGCCGAGAGCTGGCGGTGCCAGAAGTCGAGCCGGCCGGTGCCGAAGCCGAGCCGGCTGGCGTCCGAGCCGTGGCACGGCGACGACGGTACCAGCACCAGCAGCGGGTTGTTGGGAAGGCGCCGCTGCTCGGCACCAGCACGGCACCGGCGGGTCAGCGGCGCCGGTCGGAGCGCTACAGACAGGCGCGTGCGCGCCACCAGGGACGGTGCCGGAGGTGGAGACGGCGCAGCCGAGTACGCCGGATCGTGAACAGTTCTGACTTTGTTCTGGTGTATTCCGCCCGGATAGGTGTGAAACATTCCGAGGTTTTAAGGGTGGGCAACGTCTATGTGATGACATAGTACTGCATATCTTATGATATTGCATTCATTACTCAAACACTTTACCAAATGAAGCCATTGAAGCGCTAAGTTCCATGCCTATCCCACGCGTCCCATCCATACTGCCACAGGCAATGGTGAGTTCTTACTGATTCCCTGGCCGGCTGGGTTATCGGACCGCCGCCGATCACCGCTCGGTACGCACCAGCTTGTGCTGAGAGATGATGTGGGTGGCCGGTTCCCAGGGCCGGCGCAGCAGCGGCGCCAGCGTCTCGGCGGAGAGCGGGCCGTGGCGGGGGCCGGCCGGCCACGTCAGCCGAGCCGCCAGCGATGGCGTCTTGCTGGTCAGCGTCTGCCGACAGACGGGGCAGTGTCGCTCAGCCGCGGCGCACGTCGTCAGACACCCGCACACGTCTCCGGGACGTCCCTCAGACGCTGGAGGGCCCGACAGTGGGTTGTTGTAATGGGACGTGTGGTGCCTACACACCACATGGAATAGCCACGGCCAGGAACGCGGTCCAGTGCAGCCCCAGCCGGCCCCCCGTCACGAGGCGTGCCCTCCACCTGGCCAGCCGGCTGCGCGTCGGAACGAGCGAGAGAGCGCCGCACGCACCTGCACCACCTCCAGGTAGAGCGCCAGCGCGTCGCGACCCAGCTTTTGCAGCAGCAGGCCGTGCAGCCACTGGCAGAGCGGCCGCTGCCAGCCGGCCGCCGCCAGAGCGCGTCGCACCCGTGACGCGCACCGATCCGCGTGCACGCGCGCCACGAACGCCGCACCGCGCCGGCCGGCTACCGCCCGTCGCGCCAGCTGGTAACCGTCCAGAGCAGCCAGGATCCGCCGGAGCAGCTGGCGCTTGGCCGGGCTCCACGATGACCTGGCGGAGGAACGGTGAACTAATGTCAAGCAGCCCGGCCGTCAGATGACCTCACTGCCGCGGCGGCCGCGAGAAATTGTCGTAATAGTCGTCACCAATATTAAGCAGTGGAGAGTGTGTGAACGATGCACGCAGCAGCGTGAACACTGTCTATGAACTACTGAGCGTGCGTAAATTTCCCACAAATATTGGGGCCATCCATAAATCGCGTTACGTTTTTTTGTTGTTGACAATTTCAAACCCCCTTCCTTGGCTACGCACTGTTTACGCTTAGTGGCCTCCTTGTCCTGTGGTTACACTGAAGGCCACCACAAATTTACAAAAAGGTTCCGCCCGTTTGACCCTTTTCCAGCTTAAGCTGTACACAAGTACCAGCGTGCTGCTTGCGATGATAGCCAGCAGAAAAAAGGATCAAACCAGCGGAACCCGGCTTTCTGGTTTCCGAGCATTGAAAAAACTATAACATGATTTGAAGCTACACCTGAAATAACGTTACGTTGTCACCCCTCCCCATGGCTACAGACCTCGTTTAAGCTCCATTAAAAACCATCCGCCTCCAAACGTGAGGGTCACATATGTGTATCTCATCAGTTCATGTCATCTTGTTATGATGGGAATTAACATCCATCTTCTTAGCTGCCATCAGCAGCGGAAGGGCGGGGGGGGGGGAGGAAGTGGTCGGCTAGTGGTTCCCACCGGCTGCGGGCCCCTCCCCGCCCCCGGGGAGTCTCACTGGTCCAGCTGTTCAATCACTCCTGGCCCTCCCCCGCCCAACGGGGAGTCTCACTGGTCCAGCTGTTCGATCACCCCTGGCCCCCCCCGCCCCCGGGGAGTCTCACTGGTCCAGCTGTTCGATCACTCCTGGCCCCTCCCTGCCCCCGGGGAGTCTCACTGGTCAGCTGTTCGATCAGGTCATCGGGCACGTCGCGCGCGTTGGCCACGTGCTCCTGACACTCGTCCATGGCGGCGCGCGCCGCCCGCTCATCGGCGGCCGTCAGCGTCTCCGCCTCGTCCACCGACTCACGTCCACCGGCGAGCCTGCAGCTGTGGATGGGGCGGGGTCAGGCCATCAGCACGGTCAGGTCACCAGTGGGGTCATGTCACCAGCGGGGCCATGTCACCAACAGGGTCGGGTCACCAGCAGGATCAGGTGGCCACTGGGCTCAGGTCGCCAGCAGGATCAAGTCACCAGCAGACTCAGGTCACCAGCCAGATCAGGTCACCCGCAGGATCAGGTGGCCACACCAACAGGATCAAGTCACCAACAGGGTCAGGTCACCAGTGGGTCAGGTCACCAGATAAGTTGTCACTGGAGAGGTCAAGTCATCAACAAGGCCAGGTCACCAGCAGATCAGGTAATTAGCAGGGTCACGTCACTAGCGGGATCATGTCACCGGCGGGGTCAGGCCACAAGCCAGCACCCATCATCACACATGCTATGGGGCAGGGGCACACAGGGGCGATCTCACTGTGTCAGGAGCACTGTAAGACAGTGCAAGAGACCACATGACAGGCGATTTGTGTGAAATAGGTTCACTGTGTCTGCTGCAAAACATCATATTAGATCATCATGAAGCAGAAAGCTTGTCAGTTAAGTCCCATCCACAATACTATGCAGTGAAGTCCGGGCTGAGCTAGCCAAAGCTTCTAGTGGGTGACATGGGTCTATGTAGTTTTATTTGGATGCCATTTGTCACCATGCCACTGGTCGCCCCATTCTAGAGGACTGATCTGGCTGGCAGGGGCAGCGGCAAAGAGCACTCACAGCTGACGTCCACTCTGTGCCGGGGGGTTGACCAGCACCAGACGGGTCTGGTGCTGCACGTGCACCCCGTCGGAGCGCCAGCTCCACGGCCGGGTGTACAGGTGGTCCAGTGACACACAGTGTGTCTGACGAGTCTGGTGACGGTGACAGACAGGCACAGTCAGATGCTGGGTGGAGGTGGTGGTGCACAGAACAGAGATGTGAGCATGTGTACATGGGGAGCAGCAGCCAGATGCCCTGAGCTAGTGAGACACTGCAGAATGGTCACTGACCAGCTGGGACATGCAGCATGACGAGAGTATGGATATGATTTGAACAGGTTCTTTTGTGGAGGTGTGAAACTGCACATATTGACATACCTTGTGACCTCTTACTTCTCTGTTTTCACACTGGAAGTGCATGTCTACAAAAAATCAAAAGTGAAGGTACCATAGAATCAAAAGAGGCATGAGAACAATGATGAAATTTCCAGTACAAATTCAGTTCATGGAACTTAAACATAGTTTGGGCAGTTAGTATGTTATTGGACATGTAAATGACTCTGCAGCACCATGGCCATAACCACAGTGAAGCCACAGTGAATATATCCATGTACACAAAACAAAGAGCATATGTTGAAGATAGGCAGCTGGTGCATGGTACCAGATATTCATGCATACTTGCCTATCTAAACTGTCAGCAGCCATGTTTGCAACTGTTGCACACTTGGCCAGCAGCCCCAAAGTGCCTGATTTCTGACAGGCTCACCTTTGTTGAAATATGCCTCAGGAACGCATCGCCCTGTGGTGGTCCCAGATCCTCGCCCTCATTGCTGTCCACTGGACTCAGGGGCTCATCCGGAGTATGAGACAGTGGGGTGGATGACATTCTGTAGACTAACTGCAATAATACAGACAGTAATCAAGGGCACACCCTCATAATCTCCTCCCCCCACCTCCCTCAGAAGTGATTCTAGGCCTGTCAGTGGAATAACAAGAGGTCTTGCATTGGCCAACAAATAAACCTTGGTAAAACATTGGCTTGCATATCAGTCTTGTATTAAAGCAAGCAGTTAATGTAGTGATATTGTGAGATATAAAGTTGGTCAGGTTTCAACCCAGTCATGTACTATATGGCTGTACATGTTTGCACAGAAATACATAAAGGTTGCATTAATTATAAAAATGGCATCTATGGGCCAGACTGAAAGAAATATGCTACCCTAAGCATGTGACAGTAACATTGCAGCAACAACTTCCATGCACATGCAGTGTGACTCCAAACTCTACATTTGGCAAGCATTTTGTACCCCTTTCAGCGAGCTGAGTGCCTAGGTCTCAAGGAATTGCATTTTTCAAAGAAAAATTGGGACCAAAATGGTCCCAAAATATTTATCCTGGAAAAATCGTGCAGAAAATTGTAAATCAAAACTCCAGCCCAGTATGCCTCCGCGTCTCCGTCTCAAACATAAAAAAAACATAGCAGCAAGGAGAACCCCCACGCAGCAAAACATCAAAGGAAATACTCTGCATGCATAGTGAACTTATCTATCCTTTTTTATCATCGTTTGTATTACACTTGCACGCTCACATTCCCACGCTGTGTAGTACTGGGACTTTGGGGTAGCTCTCTAGCGGCACTTACGATTCCTGTGGTGCATTCGCACCACATACCTAGAATATTCTGACATTCTTATTGTAGAAGATGATGCAGACTATAATCTAAGAGAAAATAGGAAATGTAACTTTATTTTAAATAAAATGTCTGTTGTTTTAACCAAAATATAAAATTTTAGAACCAAAACATTATGACTGAATTAAAATATACGTCATATTATCTAGGGTCAATACCTGATCAACTTACTTGATTGCGATAATAAACAAAACCATAATAGCAGCCTTATGGAACCGGGAGAAGACGGCTTCCCCGGTCGCTTGTAGAGGATTGTCGATGGGTGGGGGAGGTTGAAGGGGTCAGGCAACTGGGTTGGTGGGCGTTGGACTGCCTGCTTCTGTTCAGTGGCTGGGAATCAAATAAAAAACGAAGCGATGCAGGCACATGTGGCGTTGTCAAACACTGAGGCAGACTGGAGTAGAGTAGTAGTTAGGTAACTGGTTATCACATCAGCATGACAGCACCATTAAGAGTGTCAGTTTTTCGGAATGGCTGTGCCGGCTGTGGTCATGTAAGTTCTTTTGAATCTTTTATGAAACCTGTCTCCTTTTGGGCTGTATTAAAGGCTCCTACCTTGCATAAAGGTCAGGCTTCATGGGTGGGTGTTAGGTTACAGGGGTGTAGTTTCATAAAATAAGTTTGGGTTGTCTGTGCAGTGAAAGATTGTGAAGGATGCCATATAATTTTCCCAAAGAAAGATTCCCTCCAAATCTGTCCACTTCTTAAAGCTGGCAGAGGAGTTGGAGCCTCTTCAAAGTGATGGGAAGGTGCACCCCTGAGTGGTTATCGCTACCACTTTTCTGCTGAAACAATTTTGGCTGTATTCAATTCTGACCAGGCTGCTGACTGGGTTTGTCTGATTTCCACTGCCTAGCTTGCAAGACACTGATGTCACGTTCTCTTTTCTTTGATCATGTATGTGCTGACTGAATGGGATGATTCAAGTGCTCAATGTTTGATGTCATTTTTAGGGCATGGATGTACCATTGCATTCATGTAAGCATCTAAATATGATAGCATTTATGAAAATTTTGCATTGCTGAAAGCATATTGTAATGATGCAGTATTATAGATAAATGCAGACATTCATGGGCACCATCCAGTTACATCATGCTCATCTGGTGTGGACTGTTGTAATGCCATCTCTGGCATGCAGTTGCATTCTTTTCAATGCAGTTTGGGTTTAATATTCTGCATGTTTCAGGCCCTTCTGTTTAGGAACTCCCTGAGTGACCTGATGTCAGCAGCATCATCCAAGCTTGGGTTTGCTGTTGGAGCACTGTTTAATGAGCAAGGAGGTCTCATTAGTGATCCAGACATCATAAGGTAAAAATTATGTTTTGTCATATAATGCTCAAACAGGTGGTGTGCAATGGTGTTTGCCATCATAAGGTCATGACTGGATTGGTAATATTTTTAGCTGAACAGCATTTAATAGTATATCTTAGCCAGAAGCATATATGATGGGCTTGCTGTGCACAGCACCCAGGTGACAACTGATGTTGCAGGGATGGTGACATACTGCTGGCGGCTGCCGAGGGTGAGCCGTTTTCCCGTGCTGCGCCATCCCTCGCTGCTGGCGGCGCCGCTGGTGTCCGGAGCGGGTGCTCCGACAGTGGCACCACTGAGTGGGTGACGCTGAACGTGGGCGGCCGCCTGTTCACCACCAGTGTCACCACGCTCACTGGCGTCGAGCCGAACTCGATGCTGGCCAGGTAGGCCCCCACACCGATAACAGGGTGATTCGTCTGGTGGCGTCTGGCTGACTGATAGTTGGGGACTTGCTGACTGGAAGTGTTGAGCTGATGGCAATATGAAGGCATCATGAGAGATGATCTTGGGTGGACTGAGGCGGTAGGTCATGCCAGCGGACGGTGTGAGCTGAGGGATACTTCTAGGGGATCCGGCTGTTGATATTTAACAGAATTTTCCACCAGGTCGAGTGGTGGAAAATTCTGATGTTTGGTTGGCCAAGACCAGGGCTTGGTAATGGACGGTATTTAGCGGGATGAAACATGGCATGCAGACAGACAGGCTTACCTCATTGAGATAGCAGACCTGCTGGCAGATACTGTTTATCCCACTGAAAGACCGGGACAGACTCCATTTGACAGTGGCAGACGACATTTAGCTGACCAAGACTTGGAAGGCATTCTCACAGAATATTTAGAGCACGTCGTCTAACGCTATTCGACGACTATGCGGCCAAGCGATGCTATCACATGGTGGCGTGCTGATTGGCACAGAACGGCATGCTGACGCATGGTGTTACTCTCACCTAAACGTTAGGGTATGTTGACGTGTATGTGGGGCACCAATGCGTGGTGTCCGGGGAGGGGGGGGGGGGGGGGGGGGGTTTTGGGGGTTTGGGACACCAGGGCATGGCGACGAGCGGTATTGATTGGCGGGGACGCCAGGCCACAGTGTCAAGCAATATTCGGTCTCAACTTGGGCGTTGACTGCGTGCTCAGCTCGCCCCGCATAGTATGAATGACAGCGCACACGGACAGATAGCCGAGCCTAATGCCTCCTCATGATCGCCCCGCGTGTCTCCGCCTAGGCTGCAAATCTGGCTGTACTGGCAACGCTACCGTCTCAAGGTGCGTGTGCCGCTGTGATGCCTTCCGACCGTGTCGCTGCAGGATGTTCGGCGGCGACCCTGAGGGCTTGCGTCCCGGTGACCGGGACAGCTCGGGCGCCTACCTGATCGACCGCAGCCCCACCTACTTCGAGCCGATCCTGCACTACCTGCGCACGCGGCAACTGGTGCTGGACGAGGGTGTCAACCCGGCCGGTACGGGGCGCGCCCGGCGCGGTTCCGCCGGCGCCGGGCACCTGGCACAGACCTAACGCTAGAGGGCGGACGGGGCGTGCCACCGATACTGCCGAACGGCCCGGACACAAGCGTCAGTCTATTTGCGAAGCAACTACCACGCAGCGTGTGCGTGTGTATGCCTGTACTAGGTGTCGGCGTCGCCGAGACTGCAACACGGCCTGAGTGAGCTGCCCTTGGCGTGCCGCTGCGCCACTGTGCGCCCTCTCACGCCCGGTGTCGTAAGCCTTGTCAGAATCTGTGGCTGAGCGCGCCGTCTGTGGCCAGGTGTGCTGGAGGAGGCGCGCTTCTTCGGGGTGGAGTCGCTGCTGGGCCGGCTGGAGGCGCTGGCGGCGGCCGCGCCGCCGGTCGCCGCCGACGCGCCGCTTTCGCGCCGAGAGGTGGTGCGTGCCCTGCTGGTGACGCCCAGCCAGGCCAGCCTCCGCTTCCAGGGCGTCAACTTCACTGGCGCCGACCTGTCCAAGCTCGATCTCAGGAACATCAACTTTAAGGTGGGACCGGGCGCGCCGAGGGCCGGGTCCCCGCCCGGGGCGCGAGACGAGCGGCTGCCGACGATCGCCGGCGGTGCTTGTTCCGCTGGGTTTGGAGTAACGGCGGTGGGTAGCGACTGTGACACTTCGTAAATGGCTATCCTAGAGGTATATCAACATCCGGTTCCAATGTTCTACTTTGTGTTGTGGATTGTGCGGGAGGCTTAAATGGGTTACGCCACTGGCGTTAGGACGGATATAGGTGATTGAAGGCCATTTTTTGCATCGACTAATGCCAATGGATCTTCAGAGGCATTGATGTGCTTTGCCCGGGCGAATGTAGGCCAGAATGATGTATGCCTGGTGGCGCTGCGTAATTTGATTTATTCTCAAAGCGGGCAGTGCCATGAGAACAAATTGCTCCGACTCGGCGGGTTTAAGCGGAGTGTTGTCAAGACCGCCTTCCAGCACAGCTGTAATCTGAGCACCAGTGGCACCATTGGTTCGTCCACAGAACGGGATGTATTTATCTTCAACTCCCACTACCATAAAGCCAGACATGTGCTACATTTTGTCGTTTGAAGTTCATACTTCATACCGTCACATGCTAAGCTTTTGATCATTAGTATTTATGGCTGAGGAAAAATGGTTATGCGTATATCGCGCACCTGGTCTCGAGCCTGTCTCGGGTTCGTCAGGTGGTAGATGTGACCCGCTTGCACCGCAGACATGATCAACAGGAACGTTTAGTGACTGGTTGGGAAAGTACCGATAGTTTCCGTTAATCATGTCCTGTCGCCGAAGTCTGTGGCATCTACCACGTGACGACGAACTCAAGACAGGTGCAAAACCAGATGTGCAATGTGAACATAACCGTCTTGCCTTACTCCCGTAGTCCGTACTAAACGTTACACGGCGGATGTCATCCGGTCCAACATCCATCCGATCGCTTTTACGTTTGCTGATCATGTTTCATGTTGTTTTGCGGCATTAATAGGTTTACGCTAAGTTATTGCCAAGTGTGTTCAAGCTCGCAATGCCATCTCTAGTCTCGGGAATTAGTTTTTTGAAGCAGAAGTAGTGATGCCAGCAGCCACAGTTTCATGAATGATAGACAATATGACATCAAAGCGGCTAGTATTACGTGGCGTTCGCCGGCCTTAGGAAAGGGAGAAGACACGCCACACAACTCTGCGCCACTTACATATAGGTTAGGTGGAATTTCCAAGGGGGGACTGACCGATAAGTCTCACTCGTCATGTCCTAAATGCATTGAATGTCGTTTGCAAAATAGACAAACCGCAGCGAACAATTCCGCAGTACTCGTGTCCGCGGAACTATAACCTGGCGGAAACGTCCTCAGTACTCTTGTCCGCAACGCTGTAACCTGACGGGGCGTCCTACAGTGCTCGTGTCTGCGCGTCTGTAACCTGATACGGGGCGTCCACTGTGTTCGTGTCTGTGGCATTGTATCCTGACGGGGGCATCCAAGGTGCTTGTACCCGCGTGTCCGTCACCTGACGGGGGCGTCCATAGTACGCGTGCCTGCAGGACGATAACCTGCGCAACTGTAACCTTACGGGGGCGTCCACAGTACGCGTGCCTGTGGGACTGTAACTTGCGCAACTGTAACCTTACGGTGGCGTCCACAGTACGCGTGCCTGCGGGACTGTAACCTGCGCAACTGTAACCTGACAGGGGCGTCCGCAGTGCGCGTGCCTGCGGAACTGTAACCTTACGGGGGCGTCCACAGTACGCGTGCTTGCGGGACTGTAACCTGCGCAACGGTTACCTGACGGGGCGTCCATAGTACGCGTGCTTGCGGGACTGTAACTCGCACAACTGAAACCTTACGGGGGCGTCCACAGTACGCGTGCCTGCGGGACTGTAACCCGCGCGATTGTAACCTTACGGAGGCGTCCACAGTACGCGTGCCTGAGGGACTGTAACCTGCGCAACTGTAACCTGACGGGCTGCTGTCTGGAGCGCGCCGACCTGTCCGGCGCCAACCTAGACTCGGCCCAGCTTTCCTGCGTCAGGATGATCTGTGCCAACCTGGAGTCGGCCTACATGCGCTCCTGCAACTTTGAAGACCCGGGTGGCATCAGGGCTAACCTTGAAGGTAAGCTTACCAGGACGTCCACAGCGCGCGTGTGTGCAGGATCGCGTACCTTGCCGCTGGTGCGCAGAGGCTACCACGCGAAGGTGGCGTATGCCTCGGAAGAGGAGTGCGGGAGGGGTATCTTCCTTAGAGAGTCCATGTGTCACGTAGTACGACACAGACATGCCACCATTAATAAACAGGCTGGCGGCCAAATTATCTCCCGGCTCGTGCCATTCGGGAGTCGGTGCCAGGGCGCGTGCGCAGCAATCGGCTTACTGCGGACGCAAGGATCTGAACGCCGATCGAGCCGCCAACTCTGCGACTAAATCGAAGTAAAAACACGTCGGCCGTCCGGACTCTCAGGAGCCCTTCTTATCGCCCAGAAGCCTTCAGGGTCTCCCGGGAGTGCTGCAGCTGGGTCTCAGGGGCCCTGGAGACGGTCGTGGGAAGCGCTGGAGCTGAGTGTCGGTTGGAAGGCTGCAGCTGCGAGTGGTACGGTGGCCGGGCGCCTGTTGGACACTAGGAGTGGGACGTGTAAGAAAATCTAGCACGCTGCAATTTGTATCTCGCGTATTTAGAGAGCAGTTATAGTGCTGTGATCAACGCCAAAAACGCCACTTCCATTGACCCTGTAGGCGGCCTGGAGAGCGTGTGGACATGACTCGTGTGTCCAGCGAGAGTGTGCAGACATGACTCCTGTCTCCAGCTCCATGTGTTTATCTCCGTGGAAAGAGGTTGTTCGTCAGGGGGGCTGCCGTCCGTGCGGCATTATCCTGAGACCCTGTGGATTTATCTCAACCGCAAACTTATTGTTCACGATGGTAATGCACTTCGCATTTTATCCTGGGCTGTCAGCTAGACAATAAGCTCATGATTTAGATTAACGGCCTAGCTGTTCATGGAGGTTCAGGAATTTGGGCCACGAGGTGCAAATATTTTGTGATAGAGATCTTTGCTAAGACTGATTGTTGCAGCAGAGTAGGGCAGTTGTTAAATAGCGTGTTGTTCAAGTACGTTGATTTATATATTTAGCCGCCCTTTCACGCCAAGACAATCGTGTGCGCGCTCACCGTTTCCCGGTGTGTCTTCCGCCAGGTGCCAACATGAAGGGCGCCATACTGACGGGCAGCAACATGTCCTCCATAAACCTGCGCGTGGCGACGCTGAAGAACGCCAATCTTCAGGACTGTGACCTGCGGCTGGCCATCCTGGCCGGAGCCGACCTCGAGGTGGGTGCGACCCCGGCTTGGCGGTGACGTGCTGCCGCTGAGGTCGGGGACACCCTGGCTTACCTCATCTGCCGCCGACGCAGCCGATCACGTGGTCAGGGCCGGCACCAGGGGCTGATCTGAGCTGCTGTCGGTCCGGCCGGTCACGTGGTCAGGGCCGGCACCAGGGGCTGATCACAGCTGCTGTCGATGCAGCCGGTCACGTGGTCAGGGCCGGCACCAGGGGCTGATCTGAGCTGCTGTCGGTCCGGCCGGTCACGTGGTCAGGGCCGGCGCCAGGGGCTGATCTCAGCTGCCGTCGATGCAGCCGGTAACGTGGTCAGGGCCGGCACCAGGGGCTGATCTCAGCTGCCGTCGATGCGGCCGGTCACGTGGTCGGCCGGCACCAGGGGCTGATCTGAGCTGCTGTCGGTCCGGCCGGTCACGTGGTCAGGGCCGGCACCAGGGGCTGATCTCAGCTGCCGTCGATGCAGCCGGTCACGTGGTCAGGGCCGGCACCAGGGGCTGATCTGAGCTGCTGTCGGTCCGGCCGGTCAAGTGGTCAGGGCCGGCACCAGGGGCTGATCTCAGCTGCCGTCGATGCAGCCGGTCACGTGGTCAGGGCCGGCACCAAGGGTTGATCTCAGCTGCTGTCGGTGCAGCCGATCACGTGGTCAGGGTCGGCACCAGCAGCTGACCTCAGCTGTCGCCGGTGCGGCTGATCACGTGGTCGGGGCCGGCACCAGGTCCTGACCACGTGACCGTTTGAAGGCAAAGAGCCGCGTGCTCGGTTTCGGTAGGCAGATGCCAGCGTGTATAGTCCACGCATAGCTATCCGTTTTAACTTAAGTTTTGCGGCATGCATTGGAGCAAATCACCTGCTCAAAACGCTGTATTGACAACGACGCAACACAGATCCCAGGCCAGTCACAGTGCCGTCAGTCGGCCGCACCTGTGCCGTCAGCCGGCCGCACCTGTGCCGTCAGCCGGCCACACCTGTGCTGTCAGCTGGCCGAACTTGTGCCGTCAGCCGACTGCACCTGTGCCGTCAGCCGGCCGCACCGCCCAAGCGGCGGCCGGACGGCGGGCTGGGCTCTTTTCGGCCCGCCATCACCACCCGATAGCACCGGCTATGGTGCGGGGCAGTTGTGTAGAGCCTTGTACCTTATGGTGTACGACAGACACGTGGTGGTCAAGAAAGGCGTGTATCATGTTGGCCCCCCCCCGAGTTTCGTGTGGATGGAGGTGTGTGAAATTGGAACAAAGGCGACGCTGAGTCACTGCTTTTGATCGAGAGCTGTGAATTATCTCCATCTCAGCTGCTGCTCAGTTATCTTATCTCGAATTGCCTCCAGCCCCTTGACTTTTGATGACGGTGGTGTTGGTGACGGCTGTATCATTTTTCTTCCGAACCGATATTGATGGCGGTGCCAGGGCCTGTTTCCCGGCGAGTAGGCCCTCGCAGCGGGTGCTGTTGGGAAGTCATTGATGACGCTGTTAGGCAGGGACTAGTCAGAGGCGGTGTCGCATGCCTGTGGTCTTCCGTGCCAACCCCACTACCGTGAGTGTGATTTGATTTTGAGTTGCCATGAGCGTTGGTTGGTAGATGGACAAGACATTTTT
>NW_023597054.1:50056853-50106415 GCF_011947565.3 Pollicipes pollicipes | reverse complement strand
CGCGTTGGATATCCTAGGGATTGGTTTACAGGCAGAGACTGTTAGCGAGGCTTTTACCCGGTGTTTGTTGGCATGTTTGCACATTCTCTTCGCTGTGGAGCACGGCGCTGCTTATCACACGCTCAGTTTATCCCTATACATGATGTGATATCGTGACAGTCATGGAGGCTATGGGGACACGCATTTTTATATATCAGATGTACATTCTCGCAACTCTTGGCAATGCGTCAGAAAACAAGTCGGTGTCATGACAAACGAGTGTGTAAAAACAGGTAAATCAGGAGATAAATAGCGAACACCTTTATTTACCATCATTAAGCGCGTATCATATTTGTGTGCAATCACATGGCATTATCGCAACCATCAACCAGTGGTAGGTATTATCAGCTGTCTTCAGATGCACATGTGACAAACAGGGTACTGACAGAGTATGTGAAAGGCTAACGTTGCGCGCGCACCAGTCTAAAGGCTGTTGTTATTGGTGTGAATCGCCAGACACGATGGTAGCTTACCTTTAGCGGAAGACAAATAACAGTTCAGTTGAGCATATATCGCCGGTCCCGTTTACATTGGCGATCATCCATGAGGCCGTCTTGCCGATAGATCTCTTCAGTTGTCAAACAAACAGACGCGATAGTTTGCTGGCCTAATACAGGGCCGTTGTTTTAGCTGCCGTGAGGGCCATCCAGCGATGCAGACCACTGCCTTCTGACGTATTCCACGGCAGCCGCGGTCAGACCCTGCAAGCGTCTACTGATGAGTTTCGGATGTCAGCCCTCGCCATGATTCGCTGTTTTCACAACGCCGCGGCATTTCTGGTCGCCGCCCGCCGCCCGCGCCGACCATAGACCGCCGTGGAGTGGTCCTTTAAAACCGCCGCTGCTCCGAAACCAGAAAGGCTCGAGACAACATTTTTGGTGTTAAGGGGGGGGGGGGGGGGTGTTTCACACTTACACGGGGTTTTGAACCGAAATAGCCATCTTGAAGATATTTTGGTGCTGCTCACAATGCTGTCCTTCTTGAGACGTAAGCCCCTCTAGGTTCTGTTCCAAGCCAAACGCCTGCGAAAATGGGGGAAGGTTTATGGAAGAGAGTGTTTTAAAGTGTCCTTTGCATTTATGACATCATAATAACGTCATTCAATCTTGTCATTTCATAAGCCACGCGGCGGTCAAGGACAACAATTATAATTGTCGAGGCTTTCATATCTGGCGTTGGTGAGCGCAATTTCCAGATATATCTGCCGCCAATCAACTCCCAATCCGTGTTGTGTAAGGTGCGATAACGCAATGAAACCATGTTGCAATGAGGAGCATATTTACTTAACGGAGAATTGTGCTGTCTAGAGCAGTCTTTTTCACTTCAAAAGTGTGCCAATGGTTATAAGTGAGCTTCTTTCGTCATATCTGACGTGTGCTTCAATATCTTCAAATGTGACACTTTCCGCTTAAAACGCGCGCATTGGAGGCCCCGTAGGCCACTTAACATTTGAGTACGGTCGCGCGATATGCCGGAGCTGAATCCTCAAAAAGCCTCAGGAAGGGGAGACATCGACCCGCTATTAGGGCGAGGGTGAACGAGTCGAGAATGTCGGTAGGTTTGAACGACTGCAGAATGTAGTAGGTGTAGGAATGTAAAATGTCTCACCATCGCTATCATCATTATCATTATCATTATCATCATTGTATGTGAAAGTGTCAGATGCTTAAGGACCGCCATGCCGAAGTAAGAAAAGAGGTCTTCAACTCCTGGTTTTTGGTGTCATGAGTAAAAAGCCCTTGTGTTGAATTAAAGACCATCAATATATCATGGCGTGGTTAAATGTTATAGTAATGCTAAATGACGAGTTTATCATGACACTCATTATTTCGAGATGGGCTCATCAAGTCAGAAAAGGGCAGACAAAGGCTCAGAAAGGCCCAATAAAGTGTTACGCTTGAAAGAGAAGTTACGTGAGTCCAAAAAAATCAAATATGCGCAGCCACTGCACCTAAAAGATGTTACGAAGCAAATAATCGAAGCTCCCAACAGTTCAGAAGTTTGTTTAGCGTTCAACGTCAGGAGGCTTAAAAATCAACGATGGCTGTCTAAGCCGGAAGTTAACAAAGACCGACACAGAGTATGAGATAAAAACATGTCCGGCCGCCACGAACATAACCTGAACATCAGGAACCTGCTTAACGTACAAGTGTTGCTGAAGCTAGATCCCATGATGAAGTTTGTACGTGCAGCCACGCAGAGTGCGAGTGTGCAGCGTCTTTAAGATCTTGATGTCCACATTGTCTTTATATTTAGCATTACTACGTCGTTTAGCCAGTACCTCCTGAGATATTGAAGACCGTCAGCTCATCATAAGAACTTTTAACTGATAACCCCCATGACGAGTCTATTCGACAACTATATCGTTACTTCCCGCCATCACTTTGATTTTGAATTACATGCAAGTGAAGTCACTTCCGTGTAATGCTGCTTGTTTCTGATAGATTGAAATGGCACCCGAAGGTGGCGTTATATCTAGCTCCTACCGTTTTCTTGATTTTTAGTTTGGTACGAAGCTGGACGTCAAGCACATCGCCCACCGTGCAAATATGGCTGGATAATTCACCTGCTCACCTCAAGCGTGATGTTGAGGCACTTCATCTAGATTAAGATTTCACCGATTGTGGTTGCGTCGCATGTTAAACTGCTCCCGATGACGACCTACGTGGGAAACGATCCCCTTTGGAAACGATTCCCCATTGGGAAACGATCCCCTTCGCCTGCGCTGAGTGGCTTTGTTTATTAGTGTTTTGTGCTGCCATTTTCGCTCGCGATCCATCCCTCGTTTTGAGTTTCTTAATAGTTGGACCACTTTTCTGTCATTTCTTTGCCTATCATGGATATGCACACGGAAGTCAGTGACGTTAATTTGGTCGGTGCCAGGGAGTTGAAGAATTTTCAGCCTACATGAAGTGAGACGTCGACTCGTCGCATGCCATGCCAAGAAGATAGCAGAGTTCCCGGTTTCATTCGAAAGGTGATAGATATCTCACGAATAATCTCGTCCCACCGAATACGGTTTTATTTCATACCAACGAATTCCAATGTCGGGATGATTTGGAGGCTACTGTTATGCATTTTTTTCTAGGGTTATCCTTACGCTTGGTGTTACCTGCGAGTCAAAGTCCGGTTAACATAATGCTTTGTTCGCCACAGAGCAACATGACCTGTCATTGAAGACTGCCACATGGCATGATATGAAGTAGCATACCACGTGATAGTGGCGAAGAGTTAATCGACCCTCTACGATTTCGTCAATGTTTAGTTTATATTTACCTGGTCGTCAAACACTTGTCTGTCATGTAAAGAAACGCAGGAAATTCGCTAGGTTACGCTACTGGAGCCATTTCTGTGCTGTTAAATCACTTTAAGCTATTGGTATATTCTTACAGAAAAAGATACTGAGCTGCTCCCCCTAGTCAAAGATGATTGTTCTAAACAAAGGCCATCTCTAATTTGGTGAAATATGCGCTGGTATGCGCTGGCCGTGAGCTGCGCGTGTACCGTCTTGACGGACATATGCGTTGATGCGCTCCCATGTCAGGCCGGTCTTGGCTGTGAGTCATACGCTGATGAGAGAGAGGTCGGCGGTGGTGCGTAAGCGCTCATCTCCGTGTTATGACGGGCCTATTCCTGGCATTACCACGCTGGCCGCAACCCCATCAATGGGCGCGGCCGCTGAGCTGCGGCGCGTTGGCCGCCAGTGTCGGCCGGCTGAGCGGCCGGCCACCTCGTGACGGGTTGGTCAGGGCTGCCGGTCGCCCGCGCGCGACCCGACCTTGCTGCCGTCTGACACCGCCCGCGGTCGCTTCTTAAATGGTCAGCTAACATATGTGTGGGGTATTGAACTGAGTTAGCGATTTTCAAGGTCTTTCCGTGTAGTTCAAAGCTATGCACTTGTTAAAAACTTTGAATCCTCTCATTTCTAAGTTAGACGCACGCCAACTTGTGCACACTATTCCGTGCCGCCTGCTTTGAAATCACTCAAGCGTATGGCGTAAAATAAACGTGATGCGAATTCCACCTCCTCAATAGCCATACTGTGTTCAATGTCAGTACAAAGATGACCATTGACTTATTCGAATCAGGAGTACGTCATCACAAATCGTCGCACCAACGAGCAGCAGCTGGCTTTCAACCAACTTAACGCCTTAAATGCAAGTTCCAAACACAAAGCACGTTTTGTGACAATGGCACAGCAATTTGGGCAGTGTTTCTAGTTATGACGGCAATGAAGCTGAACATAAAATAACTTAACAATAGCGCCGCAATCGAGGATGCGAATCCAAGCATAACACAAAAAAGTAGGAAGGAATATGCAAGAACACGAAAAACAGCCAAAACACGCACACAGAGCGATATTCGGTTCAGTACACACGCATCAGCAAAGTCAGCCGTCCACTACCGTGGCAATTCTGACACAGCAAATCTGGCAGCGACTCTGACGTCATATAAACGCTCTGTGACGCAATCAAACGATACTTTTGAGGGGTGCATTTTGTTAATAGTGAAACTATGCAGATACTTGTAGTAAACGAATAATGAAACCAGCGCGTACTGGTATCAAGCTGTGTTTTGCACTTGAAGTGAGTTAGTATGGGGTTTTAAACTGAAATAGCTATCTTGAAGACCGTTGGGTGCAGTTCACAGTTCTGCCGTTCTGAAGAACTAAACCCCTTTGGTTTCTGACCTATACGCCGGCGAAGATGTGCAGACTTTCGGGAGGACTATTTCAAGGTCACCCAGGCACCCACGACGTCATTATAACGTCACTCAAATTTTGCCACTCCAGTAGCCATGCGGCGACCAAGGCTAAGGAAAATGTAATTGTCGAGTCGTTCACATCTGGCGTTCGGTAGCACAATTTACAGATGTAACGGCCGTCAATTGGCATTCAATCAATGTTGTGCGTGGGACGATGACGTTATCAAATAATCACGTATTGAGGAGCATATTTACTGAACAGAGAAATTATGTTCTCTGGAGAAGTCTTCCAGTAAAGAATCCAGCAGTTATAAGTGAGCTTATTTCAGCATATCTGGTATTTCAATGTCTTAAGTGTAAATATTCCCCTTAAAATCATGCCAGAAGTTCCAGAGAGCTTTTTCCGTCATATCTGACGCTTCCCTCAATATCTTCGAGCGTGGAATATTCCCGTTAACCACGCTCAGACCTCCTCCCTCGGGCGGAACGCGTTGTGGCGCCCTCCCAACGCACCAGACTGTCGACAGCGCACGATCCAGAGGTGGGTTGTCGCCTCCGAATGGAAGATGTTACGATGCAAAGTTGAACTATAACATATTTGTACTCTGAAGCAGTCGGGTCCAGGCATATCGTTACCGTGACAGTACTTAGCCCTGGTATGTCACTGCTGCAACTACCTGCATCTGGTACGTCGCTCTTGTGACCATGCTAAATGACTGCGCGCCTCCGATGTGACGCTACCCATGCACCGCATACTGCTGCTGTCATTGAAGAGGTGTACCGTGCTCTTTGACATGGGATTCGCCACGGAAAAGAATAGGAGATGGTGGGGGGCAACTTGTTCATAATGCCTCCATAGTGGGACCCCATTAGATTACCTGGGAAGTGGTAGGGGAGGGTGATTGCCATGATAGCGGTGACGAGCTTGAAGTGAGCTGAATAGAAACGGACCTAATTATTAAACAAACTGTGAAACTATCGGCTAAATCGTGTATAAGCCATTATATGTATTTCACTCCTGCTGACATTAAAATCCAGCACTTTTGTAACATATCAAAGGGAGTATGCTATCGTTTTGTATTTTTCATTTAAAATCAGATCAGATGTGTCCGATTTCGTCGACATTGCCAATTTTTTTTCAAAGAACGTTCTGTGTAGCCCGGTATTTTGATTCGAAGAAGCTGCTTCGACGGGAGAAATGCCATTGGGTTTCATGCTACTAAGTCTGAGTCATGCTTTTAATTTGCTTTGGTTTCTCCAATATGCGTGTATGTGATGTTCGCAAGGCAGCAAGTGGCCAGAATGCTTCTGCAATAAGGGTATGAGGCTTGCAGCACTCTGCTTAGAGAAGAGTTACACGTATGTGACGACGTTATCACGCGAATTCAACGCAGCGTCTCACTGTGACACTGATTTCTCTCCCATGGCGTCTAGCGCAGCTTTTTCTTTCGAAGATCACTTCAGCTTTGGCAAACATTGCGCACTGTTATGGCCTGTTCGTTACGAGGATGTGTTAACAAAGCAGATCGGCTTATTACGTTGTCTTAGTGACACAGCCTTTGCTTACGCAACTTTCACCAATGCGCGTCACGCTAAATGCCTTAGGCCGCCCGCTGTGCCAACCTGAAACGTTCATTGCTATTGACGTCATTCGTTACCAGAAACTGCGGCGTGCATTTTGACCACCACAGTTATGGTGGACGAACAGCCTGGTTCTTGACATGACATTTCGCTGCTGATTTCCTTCTGACGGTACATGGCCGGTCCGTGGCTCTTAGCAGATGTTACCACCTTCGAAGGTACTGGGAACAAAGGGTTTTAATCCTTAATTCGAAGCATTGCAGGTTTTCGGCCACCATCTGATTGAATTCTTTCTGACGTGTATTGCCGTATCCGTGTGGTCGTCGCGCCTGATTGCATGCAGACGCCTCCGTGTCTGTCCCCATGTCCGTTTGGTTACTGCGTACAATTGCTCATCTCCGCGTCTGTGAGGTCGTCCCACGTGATGGCACATCCCCGTGTCCATGTGATGGTCCCACAGGACTCCATGTCATGTGTTCGTGAGATGGCCCGCACAGCTGCATCCCCGCGTATGCGTGACCGTCCCGCGCCACGACAGATCCCGCCTGCGTCTCGAGTGGCCGCCGCAGCGCCGGTGTCTCGCTGGTGATCCTGTGCCGTGGGCCAGTGGACGTGGTATCCGGGAGACCGCCGCTGCCCCAGCACGCCCCCACCCCCACCGCCGCCTGCCTGCCCTCAGCCCCCGTGTGCCGCTGGACAGATGAGGCTATTCGTTCGCCTGACCTATTGGCCGGTCGCAGCGCGCCTTCTAAGAACAACAGGACGCGCCGGGGTGGGCGGCACGGCAGCGGCGCTGGACTGGGCTGTAGGTGGCGAGTTGGGGCGGGGCCGTCGCTTCAGGTCTGGGGTCGGTGTGCCAGGTTTGAAAAGTTGGGTCAGAGCTTGAGCCGCGGACTGAGGCCGGATGCGGGACCAGACGGAGACCAGGGACCGAGGCAGGACTTCGGAGAAGAGACGGTGTCCGGCCACCAGGAGTGAAGCCAGCGTGCTGATAGCAGCCGGGTGTATGGACCGGGGCCGGACTCCGGAGTGGAGACGGTGTCTGGCCAGCAGGAGTGACGCCAGCGTGCTGATAGCAGCCGGGTCTATGGACCGGGGCCCGACTCCGGAGAAGAGACGGTGTCCGGCCAGTAGGAGTGACCGTCAGCATTCTAATGGTAGCCGGGTCTAGTCAAGCTTTCCTGGTCTCCCGTCGCGGTCTCAGAGCCGTCAGACATTAACTTGTGTAATGGGTGAAGTGATGGTGTCAAAATGAAATGGCTACGGGCGCCATTTTCAGTTTGAACACGACGACTTCGGTAACGTGTCGATCTGTGACTTGCATAAGACATGCGTTGAAAGTGGCCTGACGGTGGTGAGCGTGACAGTGGCAATTGTGACCTGCCGCGGAGCTGCAACCGGCCGTACAAGGTCTGATGTTAATGACTGCGTGTCACAGCCATGTCCTGTTGCGAAGTCTCATGGTGATCACTGTGCTTCTCAGAACGGCAACCTCTCGGGCAGTGATCTACACGAGGCAAATCTGCGCGGCGCCAACCTCACCAACACCGTCTTCGAGCTGATGCTGACGCCCATCCACATGTCACAGACGGTGCGGTAGACCGCCCAGCGTGGGCTCAGATGCGCTGCCGCTCTGGCTCGGTATGGGAGCCGGCACGGGCCCGCATGTGGCGTCCGTTAGGCTCCGTCCCGTGCGTGGTCGGTTGGGGTCCGGCCTGCAAAGACAGTAGGCCAGGCTTGCACCATCCAGCGGCTCAGATAGAGCGCCTCGGTTGCGGGCGTGGTGCGGATCCGTCGGGGTCCCGCTGTTCTCGGCACGCGTCGCCGACGGGCGCTTTTTCTGCGTCGTCGACGGTGTGCGCCTGCCGCCTTCTGCCGGTCGCTGGATTCGGCCATTTGTTGCGAGCGCCCGTCGCGGTCGTGGAGAGCCATTCCCTGATGGTGGGCGCGGCTGGCTGCCTACGACGCCGGACGCCTCGCGCTGCTGCCAGGGCGTTAGTGTTTGTCACTCGGTGTGGGCGGTGAGAGGCCGCGGGGCATTTGGGCAAGTGCTTTCCCGCAAGGCAGGGCGTACACGATGTGGTGGAAATGGACAGGGTTTGTCGGATGTGAGCATCGCATGCTATCCGCAGGTTCACCCTGTGGTATGTGGTGTCATTTGCTGTTGTTTGTCGGCGTCAGCCAACCTCAGTGCAATAAACCACGACGATGTTTTTGAACCTTGTTCCTGGAAATGGCATGGAGCCATGAATTACATGTTCAGCGGAGCTTGAAATTAGTGTTTAATCCCTTTTCGGCACTTCCAATTGGATATCTTCTCAAGATCCGGCTTGTGAATAGGGAAATTTAATTAACGCACGCTGCTCCATCCTGCAATCCGCACTTGTTGTCAGGCCCGTCGTCTGGCGAGAGACGCAGTCAATAGGCCTGCTCAGATTAACGTTGATGAAACACCTTCAAGATCCCAATGGTTTTTCAGAATCCAGTAAGAGGATGTGGGACAGGACATGGCTCAAGGCTCCAGCGCCAGTCAACGAGATATTGCCGTCGCCTGTCCGGAGGGCTGCTGGTTAGGCGTCTTCTTATTTTGCAATTAAAATTAATTTAATTTGTGCATACGTGATCCATTTGATAGCCACAAAAGCAGTTGCGTAATTGAAGGTTGAGATTGATTGAAACGTTTTTAGAGCTATGCCAGCATATTTATACCGTTACCTTTGTAAACTATTTACATGCAACATGTAAGTCCTCCAACCACCACATAGACATTATGTTCTGAGGAAAATCGGCAAGCTTTATGAGGCCACCAAATGCATTTAGGACGGTTGGGGCCTGACTAGAGTGTCGGTTTAATGGCGATGGCCTCTTCGGTGGACCTCAGCTACGCAAGCAAACCAGAAACCATGCGTTGTTGGATCCACCAAAGTTCTTAAACTTGTCACCATGCCTCCTATTTGCTATAATTTCGACAGCATGACTTCAAGTCATGACAGGTCTGTCGTCTCCAGCCCTGTGACAGTGATGCGTTGCCGACTTGGGGGTGGTGTAGCACTGCTAGAAGGGCGTGTTATTGACGACCTGCACCGAATCCCGGATGGCATTCAAATCTGGCGCCCTGCCAAAATGTCATCACGCCCGCCGATGTCGGCATGAGGTACCGTAGCTAAAGCGACCTGCCGCGTGAAATGAGTTTTAATTATAAAAATAGTTGACTTGTGTTAAGCTCCATAAATTGTTTCATAAACCACTTCAACTCAGCAAAATATTTCATAGAACACGTTAACTCCATATCATATATCATATTGTGGAAGTGCATTTCCGTGGCACATGGTTATGCAATGAATAAATGGTTCTGCAATGCTAGTTAAAAGACCATGGGATGAATGGACCATTCCTATGGATTTGTCGGAAGTGCAACGAATGTCCGACGATTCAGATGACGTGCCGCATGGGCGGCAACCTAGAAACTGCCGGTGGCGATCATATAGCTTATCAGAGATGATCAGCTGGTAACTGGCCATGGGATGTTCACACTGTTTCGGCGGTGGGGGGTAGGCTGTGTCATGACATCGCGTGTAGAATGTTAAAATGTGCCCTCTAAAATGATAGGTTGTTATGAGATCGGTGTGCTTGAGTGTTGGTGCCAGGTCATTCGCGACGCGCTATGCTTAGCGAAAGATTCTGAGCACGGCCTCGCAAACCGTTGGTGAAATCCTTCTAAAACGGCGTCAAATCGAAGCATTTTTCCCGGATACCTGATGCATGTTTCGGCACGCACATACAGACAGTACAAGTTGACGCGCAGACCAATACTAGTCTGATTAGATCCCCAGCACCGCTCCGAGGGAGCATCCTATGATGGCAAGGCATGTCTACATGGACGCCTGTCCTGACCCCTGTGAGGCACGGCTCGTGGCAGCAACACGCACTCGTGTTGGGGCTCAATTCGACTACCCCCCCCCCCCCTCTCCCGAAAGTTTTTCCAGAACGATTTCCGAGCGGCGCGGTGTAGCTTTGTCAAACTTTATAGCTGTAGGGAATTAGATAGCGGATCTTTTGGTACGTAAAATGTACCTTGTGAGACCGCTGACCTATGGTAGCTCAAAGTCAGCCCGTGGCTGTTAGCGAAGATCATTTCTAGGGAATCGTTCGGTCTGATGCGACAACGGGGTGTTAGATAGAGCCAACCATCTCTGAGGTGGTCCCTTAGGCAATGCAACCATTTAATTAAGAATTGCAGCAAATTCTATTAACCTGCGGTCAGGTATGAAGGTCAGGCCGAAGTCACAACCAACCTGCCTTTTTACTTGTGTTTGAATCACGATCCGGATGCTAAATACGCAACAACACCCAGCACCTGCGCAGGACAGATTTAACCCCCGACCTCAACCGGCCGTCCCTACCTCTAGTCTGCGGCCGCTCCGGTCCGCACACGCGACCTCGGCCAGGTCACGTGGACAATGGCCCGGAAGCTTAAACACAGCCGGCCGCGCCGGTTAACCGCTGACCAGGCCGCGCCCGCGTGGCCGCACGACACATTGCCCGGGAGCTTGCTTTATGTGTTAGTTTCTGGTGCTCATTCCGAATCTGTTAATAACAGAGACCGCAACAGACGCGTTCCACAGACTTATTGAAGGTCATAGTTGGCCAATGACTTAAATTGGCCCAGGCCAACATTTGGTTTTAGGAACATACCACCCAGTCCCCAACGCTTATTCAAAAAGCAAAGTAGAGACATTCTCCTAGATTCCTGGTCACCTCGGTCCTTTCTAGGCGAAAAGGTCTTTGACCTTAAATTAAAACCAGTGCATTTTGCTTGGAAAAACTTTCTAGGTTCAAGGCAGTTGAACGGAAAGATCTGGAGGCACTTTTGTCGCCTATGTGGAGTTTGATCTTGTTTGCCCTTATCTCACCCCAATTTAATATTCCAGTAAGCTCAAATTTTGACACATATGAGTTTTGGTGCAGGCCAAACCAACCTGTGAAGCTGGTACTTCCAGCTCTCTTCATTTTTTAGATATCAGGGGCTCAAATTGACCTCTCATCTGAGCGAAAGGTATTCAACTGGCCACCCTGGCGCGCGTTAACGACCGGCAGAATTGCATTTGAGAAGCAAGGATGTCAATCGGCAGTGAGACGGAGACAAACCAAGCAAGCGTCTCCATGCAAAGACAAAACCAAGCTCGAATTATCGCGATTAAACGATTTTCGCCGTTGGGAAACAACATGCGTGTTTAACGTTTCCATTCGCTCGCTAGCATTAAGCATTCGCTTCGGCGCCGATCTGCGCCCCAACTTTCCAATTCCTCCGCGTGGGTCGGCTGTAAGCTGCCAGATGTGCCACGTTCCGCACGGTCAAGGGAGGTGACCCACGGCGCCGCACGGTCAAGGTGAGGTGACCCACGGCACCGCATGGTCAAGGGAGGCGACCCGCGACACCGCACGGTCAAGGTGAGGTGACCCACGGCACCGTACGGTCAAGGAAGGTAACCCACTGCACCGCACGGTCAAGGGAGGCGACCCACGGCGCCGCACGGTCAAGGTGAGGTGACCCACGGCACCGCACGGTCAAGGGAGGCGACCCACGCCACCGCACCCTCAAGGGAGCCGACCCACGGCGCGGCAAGATCAAGGGGACGAACGAGGCGTTGACGAGGCATCGAGGTATCTGTCGCCCGCAGTTGACGGGGGTGGGATGCATAGCTGGTGGGATTCATTCAAACAGGATGGCACTCACCGAGCCTCATTGCTCAACTGGATGTGCCAACAAGCATATTCGAAGTATGAACATACGAAGACAAACAAAACTCTGCTTTTATGCTTGGTTTGACGTTAAATGGCATGGACATTCATTTATTTGGTATTGTATGGTGATTTTAATAGGGCATCAGTCACGGTGGGTTACGTGATGTGAGGTCGGGTCATTTCGACTAAATTATGTTGCATGAAATATCTTGTCTTATGGGCATCTTTTTTGCTACCCTTGTGAGTCCAGAAATGATTTATCATAGGCCATAAGCCTGCGCATTAAGATGTGGTCCATTGAAGACCGCTCGCTGCGTACATATCAATATCTCCGCGGCAATATTTCTCAGAGTGGGTTTGATCGAACGAATCGAATCGAAGGGAGGGGAATATGGACTCTTCGAAGCTCCCAATAGCCAAGTTCTGTCGGTATATGTTCCATAGACGTGGAATAGTAGGCATTTTACTGGTGAATATGTCAACAAATCTGGCCTAGCTGACCGGTGATCAAGCTCATCCGAGTGCCGGGACCAATTCCAAGCATGGTGCGATTGTTCATAAGCTACATATTACTGGTGGCTGTCGACACAATATGAGGGGCTCATTCACTGAATGAGCAAAATCGGAAGATCGAAACAGCACTATAGTTCGCTGGACCCGGTGGTAAAGGATGCTGATCCGACTTAGATCGACTGGCAGTTAAGTACTGCTGGTCTCATTACGTCCGGCAAGCTGTGAGGGCTTCCTTGGCCGACGAGGTCCGGCAAGTTACAATGGGCTGTTCGGCCGACCAAGCACGACTCGTGGAGGGCAGCTGGACCGGCCAGGTGCCACATGCTGCTACCAAGGGCTACTTGCTACAAGGCCCAAGGCCTACCTGTTCCTACATGGTCTACATTTTACTACAAGGGCTACTGAACCAACTGAGCACGACATGTGTACGACACGACACGGACACGACACGACTAGTAAAGTGTTGCTGAGCTGAGTAGGTACGACACATTGTGCATGGGTGTTTAACCGACTAGGTACGACACGTTTTTCATGGGTGCTGAACTGACCCGGCACGACACGTTGTGACGGGGTGCGGAACCGACTCGGTGCAAGACGTTGTGCAGGGTTGCTGGTCCGACTAGGCACGACACGCGACGGAGTGCCGAACCGATTAGGCACGACACTGTCGATAATTGGGATACGGTGCTGAACTGATTAGATAGAACACGTAGAATCCTGATGACGCGACAGGGTTCGATACGCTGCCCGGCCATGTCAACGACTTTAAATATCTGGTAAAATAAAACCGGGGGTTCTGTTAGAATGTACGAACCTGCGTAGGCGTGCGATCAGCGCCCCGCTGGCTTACCCCACGGTAACGAGCGTTTTAGTATCCTGCGTGTGATGCACAACACGACCATGGGACATCTATGCACACTCACGACCCGTACCTTGGCTCACCGTTACCTCCTGCATGCACAGTTCGTCACCAGCCAGCCACCCCCCTCCCCCTCGATCGCAACGCGCCGCATCTGACGCTCGATCGCCGCTGAACCTCCCTCGTTTGGTGGCAACTGGAGCAGCCGCGCCGAGCTTTAGCGATATTACGGCCGTGGAACCGCTCCGACCAGGCTCAAACACGCTCCCGAGATTATTTTTAAAAATCTGATCAGGCCAATGCGGCCGCACGGTGTTGAGAGAGCAGCCAGCGGCGGACCTGTGGGCGTGGTTGGTCCGTGGCCGGCACGTAGGGTGGCTATCCGGCCGTTACGTACGGTGGCTATCCAACCGGCACGTGCAGGCGGTGGCTCTCCAGCCGGCGCGTACGATGGCTATCCAACCGGCGCGTGCGGTGGCTATCCAGCCGGCACGTACGGTGGCTATCCAACCTGCGCGTGCGGTGGCTATCCAGCCGGCACGTAGGGTGGCTATCCACCCGGCACGCGTTAACTGCTCCCAGCGGTGTCTTACCTTCCTTGGGGCAGGATATTTCTTCACCGAATGACGTAGGCGGGATCGGATTTGAGAGGCCTAAGCTGTGCGAGAAGTGGCCTTAAGTCCTGGAGAAGCAAAATTATTACACAGATAGAGGCATTTCACAGAAATTCACGAAACATGGTCAGAGGAATTCACGTTTTTGGGGGGAGGAATTCTTGACACTTGCAGGGTGCTAAATATCTGCTAACTTGTATATAGGCAAGGTAAGACCACATTTATTAACTTTTCCAGGATGTACACCTACTTCATACGCGTAATTGCGTAGTGTGCCATTTAGCTGTCAGCGGGTTTAGTGTTAACTGTCAATGTTGTGGAACTGAAAATATGAAGTGGTTTGGATATATATATATATATATATATATATATATATATATATATATATGCATATATATATATATATAAATTTGCAAAACCGTCTAACGCATGCTTTTGTTTAGGCCTGGTGGACGGTAGACTTAAGAGGTGGTGGACCAGCGCGCGTAACCTGACCCAGTACAGCGTGACTTTATTTCTGATTTTCTGCGGTCTCTACCAGATTCCCACCATCGGACATAGCGGCAAGCGAGATTGGCTGAACAGCTAGCAAAGTTTTGCTCAGCAACGATTCAGTTAATAGAAGTGCATGCAAATATTTGCAAATCACCACGCGCACACACACACACACACACACACACACACACACACACACACACACACACACACACACACACACACACACACACACACACACACACACACACACACACACCACACACACACACACACACACACACACACACACACACACACACACACACACACACACACACACACACACACACACACACACACACACACACACACGCACGCACGCACGCACGCACGCACGCACGCACGCACGCACGCACGCACGCACGCACGCACGCACGCACACACACACACACACACACACACACAAACGGATTAACACCGCTGGCTCCCGGATAAAGCCCAGTTTGTGGTCTCGTTAGTGGCTCTCAGGCGTTTCCAATGCATTCCGAGTAGCACCACATTTGCTGTGCACTCGAACTTGAAATTGTCCCGGGCTCGCCCACAGCTAACTGAAGCGTCAGCGCGAGCCGTCGGCCGGGACCGAGATCAGCCACGCAGCCCGGCAGTGCAGTCGAAGCCGGAGGCACTCAGGAACGCTCCCCTTGAGACCGCGCCCAGCGCGCCGTACGATTACACTCCAATCTGTCGGCCGGTGGCGGCAGCCGGCCGCCACCGCCGCCGTCAACAGGGCGCCACTTCGCGACGGGGGATCTCGGCCGGCCTGCCGCCACCGCGTCTTGAAAGGCGTGCGCGCGGCCCGCTGTTGCGGGCGTGGCGACCGGAGATAGCCGGTCTGACGGGCAAACAAGAGCGATGTGAGCCGTGTGTGCGGCTGGGCGGCCGCGATAGCCGGCCTCCGCAGCCGTTCAGTCTGATGACCAGGCCGTGCCGGGCCCACGATACGGCCGGCGGCAGGGCGCCGCACTCGACGCCGCCGCAGCCGGCCGCGCGGACGTCACCAGGCGATGGCGGCGGCCGAGCAGGCCGAGCAGGCCCAGGCCTCGCCGCCGCGCGAGCTCGTCACCGCGCTCGTGTACGTGTCGCTGCTGCTGGACAACATCCTGCTGTCGGCCGTCGGTGAGTGACGTCGGGCCGCCACCACGCGCGCCGCGTCCTCCGACGGTCCCCGGACGCGTCCGGTCCCGCTCCTGCACCGGTCCCGTTCCCGTCCGGTCCCGCTCCTGCACTCGGCCATGCTTGACTTGTAACCGGAGGACGTAGTGCTCTGGAAAATCCGTTGCCAGGGATGGCTGAACAGCGCAGGGTCGCTGTTCAGTTTGGCAAACCATTCTGAAGCTATAAAAGTGTGTCGTAATGTTACAGAACAGCTGGATGACTTGACAAACGGCGAAACGATCACAATGGAAACCTGACAAGTGTACTCAATTGCACATGTTCCGCTAATGTTTGGAAGCTCTAGACCATACTAAGCTCGTCATATTTATGGTTAACATCTTTCCGCACCGTCGATTTTTATGTTCCAACGCAGCGCAACAGTAGAAATATCAAATTCAGGTCGTAACTCGGCCAATCTGCGTGTTGCATTCAACCGTAAAGGCATGGAACATTAACAATTTGTCACTTCCATGAGGTCTTTGACTAAGAGAGCTAGAAACACCAAGTTCATAGGGTGGGTTAGCCTGTGTATGAACTCACGTGTGTCAAAATTTAAGTTTCCCAGATCATGATCTTTGGGCCAAATAAGGTCACAACAAGCTTCAACTTCAGATTGGGGTTAAAAATGACCCCAAACCTGCTCATGCAACTGCCTTGAAAGTTATTCAGATGCCTACAGCTATGCAAAGTTTGGCGTGTCCACGGCGCACCGTCTGAAAATTATTCTGTAAAAACATCGGGGCTAAAATTGATCCCCACCCAGGCGCATACTAAATTTGGTTCGGAAACAACCTGAAACACACCCAGTGCTGTGCTCACAGCAAATGCAGGCAGATGAAATGATAGCAATTCGCCGAAAATGCGTATATTTTTCGCAGCTAGTCTCCAATCCTCTATTCAAGACCCAATGCAGCTCATTTTTACTTAATCTATAACACCTTGATTATCAAAAACACTTCTCTACATACCGACTCTGTCCAGACTCCATTCAGATGGATCCACATGTCGGGTTCCTACGTCGACCCTGACAAGCATCCTTCTCCATTTTTTCTCTCCAACTGAAATCAAATTTCATAGAGCGGGGACTGCTTTGCCTTTTATAAAATGACACAGGCTGGACTTGATTCATTTTTGGGGGGAATGCGTACTGTAAATAGGCCCGTGTTTAATCAGTGTTGCGGTCATCATACAAATCTGCCACAGTGATGGCCATTTTGAATCATGATGCTTCCAGCCAGAAGTCGTTTGCGACACCTTTGTCACCCACCCGTGTCACGCATGTCAGCTGTGTATACTCCTCACCCTTATGCCAGAAGCGCCTCTATGACATGTTTTAGATCAAAACGTACTGTTCTTCTGACGCGGCCCGTCGTCACCTCTGGACCATGCCACGCAGTGCCCATCATCCCTGCCTACCTGTCTGAAACGGGCGGCGGCGGTGGCGGCGGTGGCGGCGGCGGCGGCGGCGGCGGCGCGGCGGACGGCGCGGACGCGGCGCACACGGCGCAAACGCTGCTCTTCACGCACATCTTCAGCAACCTGTCGCGCACCGCCGACGGCCGTGTGCTGCTTCACAGCCGCACCTCGGTCTTGCCCGCCTACTTCCCCCGGCGACAGGAGCCGCCGGTGGCGGGGGAGGCCGACCAGACCCCGCCCCAGCTGCCGGCCCCGGCCCCGACCCCGCCCCTGACCCCGGCCTTGACCCTGACCCTGCCGTCGGCGAGCGCGGCCGGCGCCGGCGAGCACGGCGCCGCCTCCCAACCGCCGCTCTCCGGTGAGGCGGACAACAGGATCGGCGTGCTGCTTTCCTCCAAGGCGTTCGTCCAGCTGTTGGCCAACGTGGTGGTGGGCACCGTCGTCGGCAGGCTGGGCTTCAGGCTACCGCTCGTGTGCGGCGTCGGCGTGCTGGCCCTCTCTGCCTTCCGTAAGTGGCGCTCTCCGCACTCTGCTGGCACGTTCTCTTATTTCTGGGCTGCCGCCGCCCTGCTCGTGCCTCGCGCCTGTTTGGCATTACCGCTCCTTACTTGAACCGATTTAGTCGCACGAATTATTTCTTCGATTGTCGGCGTGGTCGAGCGCCCCGTTAGGTATAATTTGCAATGCCGCGAAAATATCGCTTGCCAAGTGGTCGGAACTGGAATGTTTTTACCCCAGCCAGTTAGCTAAAAAGAATTATTGTATTTGCTTGCAATAACTTAACACTTCAGTTTTCCGCAACTTTTCACCCTTAACGTAATAGGTTTTCGATGTTTTTACAACTTATTTCACTAACTCCACTTTTCCATAAACGTCAAAGCTTTTTCCGTTAACTTCATAGCTTTTTCCCATAGCTTACTCAGTTATTCCCATAACTTTATGGTCACTATGGGACCTGCTGATGATGTATGGCTCTCCATGTACCAGAAATATGATACCTTAGATGGGAATGCAGCCCACTTGCCGCTGTGCCTCGAACCCGCTGCGTCTGCCGCTTGCTGTGCACCGATTGCGTCCTCCCTTCCCCGGAGTAGCCTCTTCCCTGTCCCGCAAGTGGTCCTGGAAGTAAGTGTCCCGTAAGAGCTGTCGTTGCGGCTGGACAGCTGCCGGTGGTCGTGACATTTATCCGCAGCTTCGATACCGTGCTGACGCTACTCTGCAGTAAGCTGACTGATGAAACGTGCTTGTACAGAGCTTCATTACGGCCGCGGGCCAAGCTAGATGCTGGGCAAAGTTTAATGCTTAGTGGCCCGGTCCGTCTCACTCCCGCCTGGACCTCATGTGTTTGCTGTTAAAGTCCAATATCTTTATTACCTCTTATGCCACATGCAGTTTGGAAAAAAGGAAAAGCATAATTCTAAGAAGTGGTGAGAAAATTCCAGGGTTTTGCGTGTAAGCGATCTGATCAAACTCGATTTTTGTGTATCATCACGCTGCGAGGCTGAACAACATGGCGAAATTGTAATCTGAACCAAATGTATACTCCTCGTGACATTAGCATGTTTAAACGTAAATTTACGAGCTGAAAGCAGGTGCTCAGAGCGGGCCGAAGCCGGGTCCGGATCTGCACGGCACGACGTTGCTGCGGAACGGGGCTAAACATTTGACACCTAGTAGAGGCCAGGCGATCGTGCTGACCAAGGTGCGGGTCAATGTGTGTGGCCGATCATGCGCGGGGCTGCGCGAACTGTGGACCCGCCCGCTTTGGGCGCTGTTGAAAACTGACGTCATATTGGCAACCCAAGTAAATCGATCTGCATCCGAAATGGTTGCCTGTGAGGCCGACTTGATTGACATCACACAAAAAATCCGCAAATTAGCAAGAATTCATCGCTTTCTTCGGCTGAAACTGCCAGACCCAACAAGTTTATTTTCAGGCAGTGCGGCTGATGCATCAGCACTCTAGAAGTGGATATCAGTGAGCCTCTTTTGCCTGCTTATATGCCTCCGGCGAAATACTGAATTTCCTATGCATCGACCCAGCTCATTTGTTGGAGTTGCCAAAGATGTCGGGCTCAATAATCTGAAGTTTGATACCATTAACATAGTGATTGTTGGTAGCCCTAACGTCTGTCATGACCTCGCTCGGCCCTCACCGCACGAGGCGCCTAACCGGTAATGTTACTGTTTCATCTGTCACGCAGCAGATAACTACAGGGCTTGTGACCCCTTCTTCTACACCGTATTTCCGGGTATGTCAATGAATGCCTAATTAGAAGGGATTACCAGAAAAGTTGTTGACTGACGAAAACACCGACGTATCAAGGACAAGGCAAAAATTTTTGGCAGAATCAATGCCCGAAGCAATACTAAAATTCGCAACGCATAACCACGCAATGTTTACACGTACATAATTGATATGAAAGAATGAGGAGTGCGGCGCGACTAAAAGATTCGCCAGCCAGCATGTCTCTGCAATCATTTTTTTGTTATTTCCATTGCCTAAAAATCAGCAAAAAAAAAAAAATATCGAACGCCGCCCATGCTACGCCCCACCGCCACAAGCCTGATGCAATCCAAAGCGATCAGAAACCTTCCCACTTAATGTGGCGCAGCTGGCCTTGGCCGCCGCCGTTTCGCCGGCGGCGCAGCGGCTGGCGGCTTCCAATTTTGGGCGGTGGCAGCGGCGCGTGTTGACCGTGGCCGCCGAGCTGTGCTGTTGACACGCCGTTGGAAAACAGCCCGCCGCGGCGCGACGCCCCGGGCGCTGTCCCGGCAGATTGCCGTCAGTCAGCCGAGAGGCTGAGGCGAAAACTGATACGCCTAGTTCCGTACCGTAGTGCGGAGAGACGGCTTAAGAGCGTGCAGCACACGTGTCGACAGCTTATTACGAAGATTATTTGCCAAATAAATGGTGTAGTTTTCTATTGAAAAGCGACTTTAGAGCTGTTGAAGACCTTTACAAACCTTTCAGAGGCAATGTGCCAAGTTTGTGTTAAAAAGCATTTTGTAGTGTGCTTTGAGTTAGGTTTTAACCATTGCCGTTGCTCAGCCCCACAACCATCTTTTTTGCGAAACTAGCCAGGAAACTGTGAGGAAACATCATATTTGTCCAACTTCAATGTTGCATTGTTGAGATAGCGAAGAACTATGTTAGCATATGTGCCCAAAGAAGAGGTCAGAGTGATCTACTTTGGTGTTTTCTATCCTTCAGAAATTTGTTTGAACCCATTTGAGGGGGGGGGGGGGCAGCACGCGCACACGCATAAGCACGGCGCTATCGATTGCAATTTGAATTTTTTGATTCGGGCAGCCGGGACTGAGCGTGAAATCCGCCCCTGGCAGTCAATGGTGTGCCACTGAAGGCCCGGTCAATGACGGGCTAAAGGCAATTTTGTTGGCTTGTGTCATGTCCTCCCAAAAACCATCTAAATAGCTTGTAGCATTGCCAACACTTTGAAGCAAAATTAATGCTTTCTGACTTATCCTCTTCAAGTTACACAGGATAATTCAGAACTTAAGTTTTGAGAAAGATGGTTATGGCTAGCTTTGACATTTGAGACCTTTTTGCAAATATTCCGTAAACAGAAACTATAGATACTTGCATCAACATTGTGCTTGAGTTTGCCCTCCATTCATGGGCTTTACTGTGGCCTGTTTGGCTCTCTCCTAAACTCGCTGTCATGAACTCCTTTTTATGTTCAATGACAAACTTTTAAGGCGGAGAGGAGGCGTGGAGATGGGATCTCCTCTTGAAACCACTTTCGTCGATACCTTCATGCGTTTCCACAAAAAGAACTGGCTATCCAACCGTCCCCTGACTTTCAACCAGTATTCCATCGACGGTATATTGACGATTCCTTTCTGTTGTTTCGGTACAGGTTCCATATTGATAAATTTCTCAGTTTTCTTAAAGGGAACTGTTTCAGATTTAGAGAGATTAAAGCAGCCATCGGAAGTCGCGCTCAGCAATGCCAGAAATGATCGTCTGAACAATTGTTTTTCATTGTCGTGATCGCCGCATGGCTTGTGGAATGGCAAGGTTTGAATGACGTTATCATGACTTTATGAATGTCAAGATGCCTTCGAAATACCGCCCCGAAAATATTCTCCCCATTTTCGCGGGCGTGTAGCTCAAAAGCTAGATGGGCTTAGATACTAGGAGAGCACGATTGTGAACAGCACCATAAGGTCTCCAAGATGGCTAGTTCAGTTAAAAATCCCATATAAATGTGGAACACTCCCTTTTAAGAAGAAATTATGAGATGACGTTTACGAAGGAATAGGAGGATAAAATTAGCTTCTTGGCTTTCCTTGATGTGCGAGTTCGAAAGCTTCAGGGCAAAATTAAAACCGCTGTCTAAAGAAAGCCTGCGTTCACTAGTCTTGGATGGATATTTTCATCATTCAGTTCTGACGCTTTCAAGCCATGTGACATGAAAACTTTTTTACCAAATTTTCCGCTCAATTCCAACTATAACCTCTTCTGTTCCAGGCTTCATCAGCTCATATTATTCTGTCCAGGAAATAGCTTCCAGCTTCCAATTATGAATACTTTAATAAAGAACTTCTCGGGTGCAAAGTATTTAAAAGCACCCGCTGTTCACTAAGCCCTAGGGTTAACTAAATGTGTAGGATCTCCCTATTTTGGATTTTGGAAATCAGTCGACACAAATGAAAAACGAGCTTACAAACCACGGTTACTGGACCTACTGGGCGCAAATTTCCTTGTTATTATAATCTTAGGTGCAAATTTCTAAATTGCTATCAAAATTTAGTCAGGAGCAAATTACCAGGTGCCGAAAATTTTGTTCAGAGGTGACGCACCGTAAGGCTGCAATGCGCGCACCTCGCGTCTGTTGTGAAAAAGGACGACGAAACTCTCAGCCGGGGGCCAGAATCGAACCCAGCGTACGACGCGGCACCGTAAGCGGACGGTCCCCCAACTGCATCACGCCGTTCCCCCGCAAACTGAGGCGAGGGGCAACCGCCGGACATGTGAGCTCCTCCCGGCAAGCTCCAAGGCATTCCGCGTGTCTGTTTCATTAATGGGGCAGCCCCGGGCGCTCTGTGTTCGGGGCGGGCAGTGTTTCGGGACAGTGTTTCAGCAGGCGGTGTCGGACACTGACGGGTGCGGCGCATCACATGCCTCACCCTTGACGCTGCAGTGTTCGCCGTGGCATCCGGCGCCTCATCTCTACTGGTGGCCAGGGCAGTACACGGCGTGGGGTCGTCCTGCATAGCCATAGCAGGTAATGCACTAAGAGCCCATTACGCAACCGTACCTACTTGTACGTATTGTCCCTTGTGTCTCGTACACAGCCGAAGCTATGACAAATGCAATCTGGGTGATCCTTCATGTAGCCCTTTCAGTCCATCAGTCATGTTAAGAATATTTCTGCATAACCACCATGAATATTACGCCAGCGAATCATCTCACATAGCCGTGGTAGGTCGTGTCCTGGGGTCCTGAGGTCAGCTTGCAGGGCAATGACAGGCAATGCCTAAAAATTGTTTGAAATCTACATACGGTATCTTTGATGGCTTGATGTCCCGAAAAAAGAAAACGAGTCTTCCTGCACGTTGAGTTATAGCACGTACATTGGTGCGGCTCGGCTACGGTAATGTGGTTAAAGATCACAAACATGCATGCCACTCATCCCCGCTCGCTGTGGGTTTGTGACTGTTGATATGCTTAGTCAGAATCCACCATGCTGCCACGTCTGCTATGAAAATTATAATGGTTTCTGTCAAAAGACCTTACAGATGGCGGGAAGGAAAGTTCGGCTCAAGATCCAGAGCTCACCGATATCGTCTGGCGACTTTCAAAACAGACTGATCTTTTAGCATTGTTAAGAATTCATCAGCTAGTGTCTTCTCGTGATTTATTTCGAGTGTACTTGCGAGGGAGGTGTTGGGTTCAGACTCCGAACTCGGGGTTAAGACTCTGAACCCAACACCACCTGCACAGTGGGCGTTCTGGGCTTCAGAACACTTGCTTAGTACGACTTGCTGAGCCCATCCTAAAGCTTCCACTCAGATTGTGACATTCTAGTTCACCAGATAGCTTTGACCCTGCCTTTTCGACGGACAGGACCGCGCGGGGTTGTGGGTGCCACACAATGCTGCGGCCCCGGGGCAGGGTGACCCTCCTCTGGCCAGGCTTCAGCTGAGCTTTCCATGTCACGCAGGCCAAACGATGCCCGCGTCCAGGAGCTGGTTTCCATCGCCGTTTGACCACGAGGTCAGAATCTGATGCGTCTATCACGGAGGCCGCAAACTACCTTATGTCTATTTGTTTATTTGTTTATTTTTCTTTTATCGCCAATAGCGCTGCACTCCAACAGGCGATGCCATTTAAATAAAATACAGTAAATGCACAACACACAGTAGGATGAGCATTATTCAGGGAAAACATCTCAGAGCTAAGTAAAGCTGCTACAGAGTTTAAGCATACCGAAGTCTAAAATGCCAAAACTGTGATTAAAAACACCTGTGCTAGTGTTGCTCGCTAAGAAAGCGCTTCTAGTGCTTGGCGGTCTGAAAAAACGGACCGCTCGGTACTCTTTGCAAACGAGCGCGAGGTGCAGCGAGCAGAGTTTGAGTGCGGGTCGACTGAAGCAGCACAAGCAAGGGGAAGCAGCTTAGCAACAGTTGAGAGCCCAGTTTACCTTAGAAGATGTTCCTCAGAAAGAGTAACCCGTGCAGCAATCTTCGTGCTGCTGGGATGGGATTTTGAAATGAAGCGGAAAGCTGTCATAAAAAGAAGCTGTTTTCCCGGAGAATGTGTGAGTAAGTAACCAAATAAGAAACTTGTGCTGCACTCAACCAACCCACACTGTGTGGGGATTGGTCGCCCACGCCCAAATCACGCTGCAATATTCTGAAACTGATCGCACGTTTGTAAAAATACGCAGTCATCACAGCGCTTCAGATGAATTCTAATCAACTGGTACCGGCTTGGAAGGACAGAATAAAGAGGCCAAGTGCTCGATTGCCACGACTGACTACGTCAAATATGTGCAGCGAAGATTAGTTTGGTATCCAGCGTTGCGTGAAGGTCCCTTAATTTTAAACGCATGTTCAAGCTCAGTTCTATTCATATGATACATGTTCTGGATGGGAGCACGCCTGAGGGTCATCGTGAAAGTTTTACATTGTTTAGGGTTAAGGGTCGGCCCTCACCTGACTGACCACGCTACCAGATAATCGGGATCATTCTGCAGCAGCAGTCCGTCAGCCGGGACGTAATTTTGCGGACTTTTTCACGTCATCGGCATACAAAAGACAGTCAGAATAACAGTAAAAAAGAGGGAGTCATGAGTGATCCTTCCGGGACGCCGGAGGCCAACGGTTTCCAATCAGAAGTTTTCTTTTTCGTTGACGATCACGCTCTGACGTCTGTAGGACAGATACAAGATCAGCCTTCGCAGTGCAGATTCCCTTAAGTGGCATCAATGCTTCGACCTGTGGTTCAGAAGCCCGTCATTGGCGCTCTGAAAAAGCAGCCGAATAATCAGTGTAAATGGCATCCGTCTGGTATCTCCTCGACATGGCCTCCCACGCCAATTTCAGGTGAACACAAAAGTTAGCGCCGTACGAACGCTTAGGAATAAAACCATGCTGATGATGATGGCATAACACCGGGGAGACTTGGCGGAACAGCTTGTCATGTGGAATTCGTTCCAGTATCTTTCCGAAGAGAGGAAGCAGATATTATATATATATATATATATATATATATATATATATATTCTTCTGTAATTTGCCGGCTCCTCCCTATCTCCTTTCTTAAAACTTGATATGACGTTTGCCTGCTTCCGCCTAGCCGGGAAGACATCTGAACTTACCAAGAGGTCACAAATCTTGGTGAGCAGAGCGACTAACTCGTCAGCGCACTTAGTGAGTTTGCGGGCGCTGATATCGTTAGTCCGCAGGCCTTGTTGGGACCGACCGCAGAAATTGCGAATCGCACGGCTGCCTCAGAAACTCAGTTGGCTCAGTGACTCGACTGGGCAACACGGCGCAGCTGGAGGGAGATGCACACGGATATAAGCAAATTTTAGAGCAAAGGCGTCATTCAACGCGGCAGCGCGAGCCATGTTATCCGACACGAGAGTCTGCTTAGAGTTATACGAGACTGGTAATATGCATGACTTCTTCGGGACACATATTTAAACAACCAGTACAGCTTAGGGTTGGTATTGAAATCTTCGGTGACTCTATAGAAATTTTGAGCGTACTTTGGACACGGACTTAAAAGCGTGTCTCCTGTCCGCAAACTCAGCCGCGGTCACCGCGCCGGAGTTTCTCCGCAGACATCGGAAAGCTGCCTCCTTCAGCCAGGGAGCAGCTCGCACCGCGCCGCCTAACGAGGGGTCAGTCGGCGCCGGAGGATCACGATGGGGACGTGGTTGGCGATGCCCATCTCAAGCTGTGTGTAAGAGGTGTCCACCGTTTGGCCCAGCCCCCACTGGATCCGGGAGAGACTTAGGCGCATACCGCCGAAGTCAGCCCTCTTGTAGTTGCACGCAGCGTGCCGATGTACCACAGGCGGACTGCTTACCGGCACATTGAGAACGAAAATGAGTGAGACGCTCTCCGCAGGTCGAGAACGACGCCGCCGGCCGCCGGTGTCCAGTGTATTTCAGGCAGGTTGAAATCTCCGATGGCGACGGCTCTGAAATTCATTTGCGATTGTCAATTGCGATTGCGGACGAGATCATGTGAATAGTAAGTACGCAATGCCTGTGCTTACTAAGGATGTCTTAGGCATTGAAGATGGGATTGTCAGACCATAGCCTTCAGAGCTTAAAGGAGCACGTGTAGCAAACACGAGCTGTCAATGAGCGCTGAAAAAGGGTCATTCATGGATCCAGTCATAAGCAGCTTGCTGTACTTGGCATTGGGAGCAGGGTCCTTTTATACGGCTGATTATTGAAAGTAGGTTTCTGTTACATGAATTCATACAGGCTACCTGCTGTCTTATGACACAGTGATGCACAAGATGTGTGCAGCTGTCTTATCCAAATGATGTCAATTTTAGATAATAATTATTGCGCAATGCTAGGCTATTTTGTTAGCATTTATTGCACATCATAATGTTTTCAACCAGGGTAGGCGATGATACTACCCATATCTCACCTTGAAAGTGCCTGCAATGCAACTTGCATACACATAGAATGCATAGTATTCATAACAAGTAACAGCCACTCAAATTTCTCAACTCGAATCTACTTTGACGTTCTTGCAAAGGAAGCTCCTTGACCAGGCGGTTTTGCCTTATCTTCCGGTCTTGGCATGCCCATCCAAGGCTTCTTGCCTGAAAGGCTGGAACCCTCACTATTACTTGCTCACACTCAAGTTTTATGCTCTGCTATGCCTTCTGCGGCTGTTGCATGCTGTTTAGGCTTCCTTTTTCAGCAATTTGTCTTTCAATAAGAAGCAATCCTAAGTTCAGTTTTATAATCTACGGCGCAAATTCTTGCGTTAGTTGCATTACCAAATTCATCATGGACTTATCAAAATTAAGCTTTGTCGTACATTTGTTCTTGGCTTTGAGAAACTCATGCAATATTTTTTGGCGTATATTTGGGTCACAGATTGTACATTATCTGTGCATTTTTGGAGTGTCGTACATTGTAATTGTATATTTTTGCTTTGAGAAACTGGATTATACGATTATACGCCAAAAATGTACAGTTCACGCCAAAAACCTATGAATTGCACACATCACACAGAACCAAAGTGGGCCATGCCAGAAGTTCGGCCGCTTTGCTCTATGAAGAATATCAAAACTTTCTGATCAGAGGAAATGTCTTGCTTGTTGCAGCTGACATGACGACTTGTCACTGATGATAATGATTGATGTTTGATAACCTGATTTCCGGGCTAATTAGTTTAACGTGTTGGCGCAACGTGTAGAATGTCTGTACTAGCCTGTGATACAAACTAATGGCTCCTTCTTTTTACGAAGCTTAAACGATATGAAAATCCCGTGTCATGTTTGCGATGCTAGTTTGTCGAAAAAAATTTCCAAAAATAACTTTGACAGCCTCGTCACGTTTTAAATTGAAGGTAACTTTCGTTTCTGGGATAAGTGATGTGAGATATGTGATATAGTTTCGACGCAATCAACAGGTCAATCAAAAGTTACGCGTCAGCAGCGGCCATTCGCTTGTTGGAGGCAGTGGCGCTGCATGGTGGTCAAATGACGCAAACGGATACTTGCACGAATGATAACGAATTTCGTTCAATCGAGGTTTGTTTTCACATGAACCGTGCTCAGGAAAAATAGGTTACTGCTTCCCACACATTTTTTTTCAAGCAATGCTGCGCAGCTGTGGATTTTGGGTTTCACATTAGCGCTGCAGCAAAAACTCCTACCGACAGAAGTGCTGCGACATAACTTCCACTGTCAATACTTTAATACGGCATTAGTGCTGCACTACAGCACATATGCTGCAGAAGATTAAACTCGTCAATACCTCTACTGCAAATTGTTACGCAGTCATTGCTTTCACACGACATTTTTCTGGTGCGAAAACGTCTATGCGGAATTAGTGCTTCACGAGAAAACTTTCCCGTCAAGAACTTACACTCGCCATCGTCTTTACTGCAAAAGTTTTGAAGCCATTCTTTATACACGGCACTATTTCTGCTGCAAAGATTTAAACACGACATTACTGTTACAGCAGACTTGTGGTCAAGTATTTGCTGTAGACCTAATAGCTGCTATGTGTTTTGCATGCCAAGTTTTGTCGTGTAGTATCGATGTCGTTCTAAGTCTTGGCAGTAGAGTTAATGTCGCGTCTGAGTAAAATCTGCATGAGTTTTGCAGCCGAAGTTATGTCGCGTATATCTGATCAGTTTTGCCATGCATCAACGTCGTGACACTCCTGCCGGTAGGACTTCTTGCCGAAGCGCCGATGTCGTGACACCATTTCGTATGTAAACAAAAGACAATGGAAACGTCTGCTGCAAAACACAAATCTATCTCGGTGCCGTAAAAAGCATCCCAGATTGCCTAAGTGTCACACAAATTCAGGACGGGCTAATTATGCGACAACGAGTCATGCATACGTTGGTGTTCACCAAGCTTCGATGCGGGATTTCGCAGGTAAATATTGTTTAACTACGTTTGCAATGCATTTAATCGTTGTGCTTCTGCGTGGGAAAGCTTAGAATATATATTGCCGAAAAGGTGTTGATGAAATTAAAGGTTCTGGCTCTAAGTTAAGTACATTGGACCACTTCATGCTTCACGTTTTTAACGTCACTTGTTCTTTCTACCCCGTCATGTGTAACTTTGCGTTTACGTGCCTCTGGTAGTTCCAGATATTGAACTCCAAAATAAAGTAAACGTCAGAAAGCTGCTGCTTTCTTCCTACAAGGAGCTCCCATTTACAAAGCGCTAATCCCAACCCTCGCCCCCGCCTTTCGGAACAGACGCGAATTATCATGTATGCGTCAAAAACATAAATATACATAATTGTCTTGAATTAACCCGAAAAGCGCGACTCTTTGAAAGCTGTCCTGACTCCAACATTTCCACGCTGTGCTGAAAGGCGCGCACCATTTATTGATGTCATTGGCTTAGCACTGAGAGGAAAAGACAGTGAGACCAGGTTGTCTGACTATCTGTGAATTGCACATTTGATGTAGGAAGAAAGTTCGGTATTATGGATTTTAAGTTCCTCTGTTAACGATATCAAACAATCGTAGGTGACTACGTCAAAGCTCGCCTTTTCCATTTGTGCTCCTTGGATTCCCACCCAGCTGGTCGAGCAAGACCATCGCCTTTGATCTCTGGAATTGAGCACGGCGCGTACGACATTCACCGCCCTGACCAGGCCCTACTGAAACCCCAAGGAAACTGGTGACACGTGATAACGTGCACAGTCTTCTCAATGTGTACTGCCCCACGGCGTGTTAGGTGCTCTGCGTAGTCCCTGATATGGTAAGGATCAGTGGTCTCGTCTTGCCTACTCTAGCATCATCAAATGGCGGTTATCATTGCCGCCATTGGCTTTTTGGCGCTGCCCCTCCCCTCTCGCCTGTGGCTCGACGGCTTTGAGCCGCTGTTTCCCAGCCTCCGGTGGCGGAGTCGACGGGTTCAGTTCTCATCGGCGCTCGTTATTTGTCTGTGGCTGGGATGGCCTGCAGTCTGCGACTGCGGACGCTCAAGATCAGATAAGGTCAGGAGGTAGGACGAGAGACGTGTCTAAATGTGCCGTAGGACTGGAATTTCGTGATGGGATGGTGGGTCAGGGCTCACACAACAAACAAGGTTTGGTGTTATTTCGGATCCCAGAAAACCATGCAATCAAAATGTTCCGACTACAATTGCAAAATGATAAAGTAATCCTACTGAAAATGTGATACATGATCGGCATGCCCATTACTCGCATGACGTACTCGTTGAAACATGCTCGATATACACAAATATGCCGGTAGGCACGGCGCGTCTTTCTCTTCATATCCTCAGCTACCGTGGTTGTCAAGCAATGCGCAAATGTACGAATATTTTGTTCATAATTTGCATTGATGGTTGACTGTTAACCTGACCATGGAGTCATGGAACACTGTGCCGGGAACAGCCCGCCTTGCCGTGATGTCCCCAGTGACCCGTCTTTGGTGGTCTCCACGCTAAGCTGCTGCCATCCCGCCAGACAATATCCACGAGACATCGTTTCTTGTCGCATGACGTCAGCTATTTATGAAGCCTCCTACCGGGTATGTCTGCTCTCGAACAGCTTTTCATGTTAAAGCGTCGGTCGTAACATGCCCCGCATATGATGAGTTTTCATAGCTGTCACTGCCTGCTGATTTTGCTTTGTTGGGCGCATGCTCTTGATTCCGACACATGGCCATAACTGTCAAGTGAGGTTCACGACCTAGGCAATCACGGTCTGGAATGCTGGCACCGCGCTGGCCCTGTCATCAGTGAATGATGACCCCGAGCGAGCACCATCATCTGACCCTAGCGTCTCCGCTTGTCCACATGGTACAACAACCGGCAAAGAAACGAAATGAAACTTCTTGCTCGTCTTTTGCCGTCGAATTTCATGCATTTTAGCCCCGTGGTTGTAGACGAAGAATATATATCTAGAACTGGATGAGCAAGACCTGATATGCATGGTAGCTAACAGCCAAATCCAAAGAATACCAATGCTGGTTTCTAGTTTATTAAAGCAATTGTGTTCTGTGAATAGTATCTGGTTTACGAAACTTATTATTTGTGTTCGTATAAGTGATATAGCAAGATTTATTCGCTGAAAATAGATAGATATCTTGGAAAATATTGCATTCTTTATGCCGACTAGTTAAAGAGAGTGCTCGGCACTTGTGTGGGAGCTGTATTGAAGGCCGTTGTACTGATGGCCATTTTGAAGGCCATTGTATCGATAGCCATTTGGAAGAACATTCGGTGCAATCACAGCCTCGCCTTTCTTAAGCCCTAAACCCTCTAATTTCTGGGCTGGACGACCGCGAATTTGTGCATGTTATTTAGTGGTGACTATTTCAAGGTCACCCAGGCTTGCATAACGCCATAAAAACGTCACTCAAATACAGCCATCCCACTATCTATGCGGCGTTCATGGTTAAGACAAATATGATTCTCAAGTTATTCGTTCGGGCGTACGTGAGTGATTTCTGGAACCAGAGGTCTTTACTGCCCCTTAAACAATGTGATGCATTCAGTACTAGCTTCAGACACCGATCACGTTCTGTGCCACATAATTCAGGAAGTTGGTAGTCGTACTAGTTATTACGGAAATAAGACTTGTGACCGAATAACCAAGAATTGACTCCTGGTGTCGGGTTTCGGAAACAGCAAGAGCCCAGGAGCCGGCCTGATAATTAGCCGACGTGTCCATTAGGAACCAGGATACAGCCTGATATTAAGCCGAAAAATCAAGCAAGAACCAGAATCCAGTCTCATTGTTAGTCAAGAGACCCAGCAAGAACTATGATCTAGCCCGACAACAAGCCAAACGATCCAGCAAGAACCAAGATACTCTCTGACACAGATCCAACAAATCCACTGAGAACCAAGACCCAGCTTGGCATTATGCCAAAAGATCCAGCAAGAATCAAGATCCAATCTGACATTATGTCAAGGGATTTAGGAAGAACCAAGATCCAGCCTGAAACATGTGGAGATCCAGCAAGGCCCAAGAAACCGCTGAGGATTAAGCCGACATCCAGCAGGAGCAAATCTTTAGTCTCAAGTGGTGCCAATGTAAGCAGCAAGAACCATAATTTTACCTGAGACCCCTGGCAGCCCTGAGTTTAGAGGCCGAGTAGAGAAAATAGATAAATTTATTCCCACTTTTTGTTTTAGGTGTGGGAGGACTAAGGTCACCCAACAACATGAAACTACACCGGACACCCTGGTGCTCCTTAAAATTGATAGAAATACACGGAAACAATGTGCATTAAGCATTTCAGAAAGCTTTCCAAATCTCAGTTGTGTGATGTATCTGTGCCACAACGAGATCTTGCAAACCTTTGGCACACTTCGCAGAAGTATAGAAAATGTAGTCGTGTAAATTTAATTATTTCATTTGGTAGATGCATGTAGACTTGTCTATATAACTCAAACATCCACTTTTTGCACTTGCAACATAAGCTTTCGTCCAAGGCTGGTTAGAGAAATGTGTGCAGTCATGGAAAATTGGCGCTTTGCCTCAATAACCCCGGATTCACTGAAATCATGTTTGTTTCCCCACCTTGCTCCTGCCAACAAGTCCTTAGCAGCCACAGACACAAACGCAGGTGACCGCAAGCTTCCACGCCATCGTCTTAGCGACAAGATCAGAGAGCTCGTGCCATAACACATGAAATGACGGTGGCATCTGACTCATTTTGAACTAATCGCTTCCGCCATACGTTGTGTTTATGGCCGTTTTGGCCAAAGTAATGTAAAAAATTAGATATACCTTCTAAGGTCCCTGACCTATGACAGGTCAAAATCAGGTCGTGACTGTCGGCGAATGCAGTGTCTATGGAATCGTTCAATGCGATGCGACAATGAAGGGTAAGGCGAAGCCATACGTCTCTGAGATAGTTTATGAGACAGTAGACCAACTGAATTTATGGTCGCAACAAATTCCCTTTATCTGGGTTCAGGTTTGAAAGTCAGACAGAGCTCTAAACCAACTTGCTTTTTACTCGCGAGCTTGCTGAATGGGCCGGTTTCTGGCGCTCATTTCGAACGTTAACATTTTTTTTTACATCGATTTCGAACGTTAATTGACAACGGGGAGAGCAACTGACATTTTCCATTGATATATTTAAGGTCAGAGTAGGTTACTGACCTGAAATGATCCCGGTCGACGTTTTGCTTTTAGGAACATACCGACTAGCATGATCATTGACGCTTATTCAAATTTAAAAATCATGACAATCTCGTAGGGTTTTGGCTGCCACGAACTTCTAGAGGTCAAAACGCGCGTCTTGTCTGACCTCCCTGACCTCACCCTGCAGGTCTGTCGACTGTGGCCGACCTGTACCCGAACGAACGCGAGCGGTCGCGCGTGATGGGCCGCGTTATGGGCGCCATGGCCGTCGGCGTGCTCATCGGATACCCGTTTGGCGGACTCAGCTACGACCTGATGGGCAAGTCGCCGCCGTTCTGGCTGCTGGCCGCCCTGCTGACCGCCATGTTCGGTGAGGTGCCCGTCGTGCCGATCGCCGCGTGCCATATGCAGTAGTCTGACTCAGTAGTAATAGTAGTAGTGGTAGACGTAGTAGTACAGCATTAGAAGTAGTAGACTCCTCGCCTAGCGGGATATCGCAATGTCCCTCTTGCGATCGCGCCGGTCATCCGCTCGCAGGGTTTGGTGCAGCATGTCTGGTGATCAGCTGAGCGGGCCATCCCTCCGTGTGCAGTTACGGGCAGCCCTCCTGCTCAGTGTCTTCAGGAAAGGAACGTTAAGACAGCGCTCTGGTATAACGTGCGCTGTTGGCTGGTGGTAAATTCCCACAATGACAGGATCTTAAAGCCGCACCGACGGCGTGGTGTGTAAGTTCTAAGCTGCGACATGGATATCGCTATGTGACACGTAATATGCATTTGCGTCCTTCAGCAGCTTCCGTGTACGCTGGGCTTTAAGGGGATATCTAGCATTCGCTGCACTTGTTGTGCATAATTAGTCATACGGTTCCGATTTGATCGGTAATACCAATTTGCTCTAAATCCTTCCGAAAAGCGGTTAGCACGGGTGGCTCGAAAATGTGACCGACGACAAAGCCAACGAGCAGCCGTTCGATATGATGGGTACATCTTGGTAACCTAGGGGTCGGACCGGAGCGAAAATGTAGTCAAGCAAAGACATTGACACTCTCAGGGAGGCAATGGAATGGGGCACCGTGTGGTCCCAGATGTGCAGGAGCACGCGCCTCATGTCACGTTCACAGAAGCGGCCAAAACATTTTGCCCGGGTTTTAGGATTTTTTTGCAGTTTGTATCATTGCACAGCTGCCGAAGCAGATAGAAGTACAAATTCAAGCTCAAATTGTTGACTAACGTACCGTCTGCAATTCACGCCCTCAACTCGCGCTTGTACGACGTATGATTGCGCTGAGAAACGTCGCGCAAGCTGGGAATGTCGATTTTTCGAAAACGACGCCAGATACAACACGTCGCCGTCGAAACTTAACCAGGAACGTGGCAAAATAAGCATTACCGCATGCACCAATTCATTGCCTGCCTTTGCCACCCATACATTTATTATTCGGTGCGCATTCCTGGACATACATCAACTTGACCTAAAAGGTGTCAATTCCACAGTTCCGCGTCGTCAAAATGACACCGGCTCATTGCCCAGTCACTGGCGGTGAGTATATGAAAGGGAATTTTTCACATTTGAAGATCAATGTAAAAACTGCTCCAGACAGAACGCTTCTCTGTTGAGTAAATGTGCCTCTCAATGCGTCATGGTTTGATTACGTCATTTGACTGGATTTGAATGACATTTTTATGACGCCATGAGGGCCAACATGACTTAACAATATTCTCCCCGATATAACTTTCCCATTTGTGCCAGCGTGTAGCTTAGAAACTAGAGAGAGACTTAGGTCCTAAGAAGGGCAGGGTCGTGAACAGCACGGAAAGATCTTCAAGATGGCTTTTTGAGTTCAAACTCCCATATAAATGTGGAACACTCCCGTTAAGTAAAACAATTTAAGTCGCACGCACTGGATGTTGCCGGCGTACCGCAACCGTCGTTAATCACTTAATTAATGTAGTGGTGAATCAAATGAGCCATGAATTCATTCCATAAGCCGAGAAAGGTGAGTGATAGTAACGATCCAATGCATTACCCAAACTAATTGCTTTGAGAAATGTCAGAGTAACCAAATATATCGAGCAAAGAATAATTTGCGACGAGTGCGATAAGAAGACCTTACAAATGCAGTAAGTTTCAGCAAGGCTCACCGCTGCGGCAAAACAGCACTCCCATGTGGTTCGCGAGGGCGTGTTTTAGAGCCATCATAGAGTATGATAACACGAAAGCAGTGCAGCAGCATAGACAGGTGGCGGTGGCGACATGAGAGAGATCTTACATTCGCAGTGATAGCAAGTGTGGGTTTCTTGCGCTTTACGAATGCGTAATAACGCTCAAACTGCAGTAGATATTCGTAAAGCACGATTTGAAAGTTGACAATCGCGGATTTTGTCTTAGTAAGCAGAGCGTGAGCTCATTATTGAAGAATGCTTTAAATGATATTAATCATCATTTGTTTGTGCCGCTTTGTTGTGCCCCATCAGCTTTGTCACATGGCTAGGTGGCACGAAACCGGAAAGCGCTATGACAACGTTTTTCTCAGGTTGGAGCAACTGTCATTCCCTATAGGCTATTTGGTGGGCTATGACCCACCGATTTCCGTCAAGGTTACAAGGGATTCAACACCATGATGCCCATGACGCGGTATGAAAAATGGCTTATCGGTTAAATCTGCTTCCCACGACCTACTTACATACCTGGTAGTCAGCCCATTACACCCGGTTTCAGTCAGGCGTCCCTGCAGCTAGGGGTCGGGTCGGCCAGGAAGTCCCACGAATGGTGCTTAATGCACCCCGAAATACTGCAAACACGAATCATCCATGGAAACTCAGTCGCTTAGCAAAGCAAGCCGCAAGCACCTGTCCTACAATATTTCCAGGCCCCAGAGTTGTCGCTCAATCGCACTAATTATCTCCCATCACAATTTTTGGTACGATCCATACCATATATTGTACTGGCAAAGCAAAAAAGACAAGGCAGGTAACTGAACATATTCACTCAATTTCAAACCTTTTGTAGGTATGCGACAATGGCAAGAACACATCATGTGATATTTTGAATCTCTATACTCATGTTGCAGAATGTTGGCCTTTCTTAACAATCTCAGGTGAACCCCTCTAGTTTTCCCATACAGAGTTCAACAAAAACACTGGGCAAAAATATCATTAAATATTTCAATGACTTGCGAAAAACACAAGGCATACAAAAAGCGTCCCTTCACTTGCTGCTTGAAGATCACCAACAATTTATGTTGATGTTGAATGACAACCCCCGACTTCTGCCTTTAACAAACCACTGAAACATATATGCCGATATTGTGCAATGTAATTAAAATATTTGGCTGAACCAGCCATCAAGCGTTGAGTGGAAGCTTGTAAACATCATGGTAAACGTCCTTCATAATTTCCAGCCTCCATATTTCGCTCAAGTGCATTAATCAACCAGCCCAACTTTTGTACATTCAGCATATTCACCTTTGCGCGCAAAGCGATGAAGTAGCAGCATTACTGCGCAGAAATCAATACAGCAAGCCATTTTGGGGGTTTGCTATGATGGCAAAAGCACAACAAAACTTTTTTTTTGAAATCCTTGACTCATGCTTGACAATATCAGCTGCTCATCACCTCAGCAACACCTCTCCGGTTTTCCACTTGCACAGTTTTTACAAAAACATGGCATAGAAGTGGGCTTTTCATATATATTGGTTCAAATGAAACACAACAGGTAAAAAAGCATTGCTTCACCGCTCATATGCCACCAATGACGCATATCAGTAAACCATCACAACTTCTGAATTAGCGTCTTTTGGGCAGATGAACCGACGCGAACTGCACTGTCATCATTATTACCAGACATGTAATATTTCGGGAAAGCAAGCCATCATATGTTGCAAAGGGCTATCCGAACACCTTGTAAGCTTTCATCAGCAATTTACACGTGTTGAGGAAAATCTAACAATCATTCAAATCTACAATGAGCTTCACAGTGAGCTTCACGCTACGCGTCCTCTATGCACGGCATGACATATGGGAATGCTTAAAGAAGAAAGGAGTTCATGCGTGGTCTGAAATGTTGAGCACGTAAATTGGACTCGAAAATAACTAAAATTCAGCTGCTATTAATACATTGTTAGTGATGCAGCTCCGTTCCCCAGTGCTATTCTATTAATGGCGCATCCTTAGCGTTCACCAGACCATGCTTTTGAAATATGTTTCAAAGGTCGGACGCTTCTGTTAAACTTCTACCGGGATATCAGCTGACGCATATGCCGCCTTGGTATGCTCAAATAGATGCAGCACCGAACAGGCCAGCGACGGCGGCGGTCACGTTGGCTCCGGTCGTTTTATGGCGGTTGCGTTTATAGAAAAATTGGAGATGGAAAACACTGCCACAGGGTAGGGGGAAGGGGTGGGCTGTCACGTAACAGCTTGCCAGATTGTTACATAACCGCACTGCTTGGTAGGAGTGCCAATGTCAAAGCAAACTCTGCAAGTTGTGGCTTAAGCGGCTCGGTGCTGGTGCGTGGAGGTCTGGCCCGGTTATTCCCAGTGCTGGGGCATCAAAGCCCAACCCGGTTAGTTACGGCCCGGTCTGGTGCATGGAGGCCCGGCGGAGTTATTCTCAGTGCTGGTGCACCGGGGGCCGGACCGGTTAGTCACGATATTGGGAGGGACTCGCCTTTGGAATCAATAATCACGCTGCAATGTAGTTGGCAGCAAAGATACGCGATTTCTTCACAAATTGTGCCGTGAAAGGAAATAATTCAACAGATTGAAAGAAATGTGCACAGCAAACTGATTCAGTTGTAGTCAGATGTAGTCTTCGTACCACTTTGCAACAGCACCCAATTTACCTCTCCGATTTAGTGGGGAAGCGTAAATTATCCCAAATGCAAGGACCTGAACAACACGGATGGTAACAGGCCCAGATCTGGGGGAACTGGCCCTCCAGAGGCAGATGCCGCTTGATGACATTTGATGATTTGATGAATGACATTTGGTGGATGGTATCGACAAAAAACGTGAGCCGCATTATGTGGGTCGCCTCGCGTATGCGAGCGCAAAAAATATACACACTGTTCGTGGGGTATTTGAAACCAGTGCTGTTAGATCTAAGAAGCCGGAACAGATCAAGGCGTGGCACCAGTTGCATGATGTAGTGGAATGAAGAGGTTTCAAATCATTAAGCTGTCATAAAACTCCCCGACTCATAGGCGCGCCAGTGATAAACAGGGAAGCGGAAAAAGTCCTTTATTGAAGGAAGTGCTCCACATTTCTATGTGGTTTTGAATTAGAACAGCCATCTTGCAAACCTTGCGGTGCAGTCCACATCCATGCCCTTCTTAAGACCTAAACCACTCTAGTTTCTGAGCTACACGCTCGCAAAAATGGAGAATATTTCGGGGGAGTACTTCAAGGTGATTTCGACATTCGTGACGTCAGAAAAGCGTCATTAAAATTCTGCTATTCCATAAGTCATGCGACGATAAAAGCTAAGAAAAATCCAATGGTCGGATCGTTTTTATCTTGCGTTTGTTAGCACGATTTCCACGTACAGCGGCCGCCAATTGGCCGTCAATTAATGTCACGCAAGGTACGATGGCCTAATCAAACAATAACGTTCCGGGGAGCAAATTTACTGAGCAGACAAAGCGTGCTGTCAAGAGCAGTCTTTTCTTTTGCAAAGGGGACCAATAGTAATCAATGAGTTTGTTTCATCATATTTGATGTTTGCTTCAATATCTTCAAATGTGAAACTTGCCGTTTAAATCCCTGCTAAGTGCGACACACTGTGAAAGCGAGAGATTTGGGATCATAAACCTGACACGGATGTAAATCCCAGCTTGAATCCGTCCTTTAGGAAACTTGCGTACGACAGCGCCTCGGAAAGTCAGAATTCAAATGTTTTGGCTAGACTCATTCGTGTGGGCTCCGAAATGGTTCTTCATATCATTAGGAGCTGGTATGGGAAAGCGGTCATGACGCTTCTTTTTTGCTTCATGATTTGTCTTTATTAAAGAGTACGTTTCAGAACAAGGAAAAATATGTATTTGCGAACGACTCATTTAAATATGTCGTGGCCGGGGCACATCTGTGCAAACGGAACGCTTGCGTGTTATTATGCCAAGGGCGGGGTGTTGTTCCAAGCTATTCACGACATTCATTGTTGCATTAATTTAAAACATTTACCAAGCACTTAGGAGATCGCCGACAAATTTGCACGGGTAGAACAACGTTTCTCAATACCATGGCCTATTATGGCTCCCTGGTCGCGTGTCTGGAGCGGATCGTTCAACGACCTCGTTCCCGTTAGCGTTGCCTTCGGCATACTGAGGAAAAGAAATACCACTGTGAGAATTGATGGCTGCGACGGCATCAGCGATTTGTCAGCCTGGCTTGAGGTAATCACCATTACGTGACTGGGGAGGGGCCGTGTCCGGCGTTACAGTTATCGTTAATGTGCATGAGATATGCCTAAAAGCTAAGATACCGTTGTTGGTAAGCTGTATGAAATGTGTTTCATAACTTTCAGGTGTGCTATTGACTCGTTGGTGCTATATTCTTGTCACTGAGCCGAAAAATAATCCATCGAAATCGATCCATTCCCTTCACACAGCGTTCTTTGTAACGCCAAGTTTTCTGCACACCTAGCGGCTGGCAGGGGGGGGGGGGGGCGGCGGCGAGGGGGGAATCACATTTCAGGCCGGGGATTTTATTCAGGGGCCTCGTGGACGTGACGCTCAACGCTCGCCCTGAATCGACTTTTTTCATATCACCAACATATATGTGGTGTGGGTTTGATATGACCCCCTGCTGTTTTTAAATCAAGAAAGATAAAGCTCTGCGAAAAAACCCATGGATTTGTCTCCACGGGAACTTACGATTGGTAATAATTTGCATGTTCTTAGGTGAAAACTTGTTCCCGCTCATGCGTGCCAGAGCTTTTCCTGAAAACCGAGCTATTTCAGACTTGCATGCCAGTATTAACAAAGCCATGGCGCGCAGCAACAGTAAAGTTAAACAGACGTGTTCCCTTTCTAATCTGAACGCGCCGTGGGGTAGTTTTGTATGGCTTGATCGTCTATTCGTGATGCAGAGCTTCATGAATGTAGCAGCGTCGGCCCGTCGCACGCAAATGGCGGATTCATCGGTTCTTAAAAAACCTGATTGACTGAAACTGGGACAGCTAGAGGCATATGTTTGGTGTCAAAACGCGCCCAGTTAATGGCTCAGAGGCTGCTGACATCTTGGGGGCACGATTGCACGATATACTGGAGAACGATATTCAAGAAACCTTTTGTGGGTCGCCACTTCCCCTTCATCCATGAGGAAGGAAAATAAATCGCTGAAAGAAGCCATACTTCTTTACTAGTTAATGGTTAAGGCATTGTATGACTTATGTGTTCTGCATGTCTTCGTGTAAATTAATGCTGCCACATGTGCATGCAGTGCCGGCATATTTGTCAGCTGTGTGATCTATAGCAGTCGATGCGCCCTCCCCCCCCCCCCAGCACACTTGTCGGGTGAGGGAAGCCATTTGTCGGGCATGAGAATGAAGCCTTAACACGCACTCGGGTGGGCGGGGGGGGGGGGGGTCAAATTAACCCCTCGCCCCCCGAAGGTTTTTCCAGAATGGTTTGCGAACTGCGCAGCGACGCCGCGCCAAATTTTGCATAGCTGTAGAAATTGAATAACGGATCGTTGGACATAAAAAATTTAGATGCATCTTGAAAGGTTGCTGATCTATGGCAGGTCAAGGTCAGGCCATGGTTTCAGCGAAGGCAGTTTCTAGGGAATCGTCCAATCTGACACAATAACGGAGTGTTTGTTGAAGCCATACATCTCTGAAATGCTTTCTTAGGAGCCACAAATATTGAATGAGCAAATTACGTTGATCAAGGTCAGGTATGAAGGTCAGACCAAGGTCACAACCAACCTGATTTATTACTCTAGGGCTTGCTGTATGGGATAGTTTGTGATGCTCATTTCGAATTTATTGACAGTAGGTACCGCATTATGCATCTTCCATTGACTTCTAAGAGGTCAGAAAAGGCCCAAGATGACCCCGGGTGGATAATTTGTTCTAGGAGCATACTGCCTAACGTTATGTTTGTCGCTTATTCAAATGCAAAACTCAGAGCAGTCTTGTATTATTTTAGTCACCACGGCCTTCAAAAGGTCAAACAAGATCACTGATCTCAAAGGAGCTTTTGACCTTTTGCTTAGAAACAGTTGCCTAGGTTCTGGGGGCACTTTGGAGACCAATCTGGAATTTGACTTTGTTTGACCTTATTTGACCTGAAGATCATCACCTAGGAAGCCCAAGCTTTTACCTAAGTGAGTCCACGTACAGGTCAAGAGACCCTGTAAATTTGGTATCTCTAGCTTTCTTAATTCCCGAGATCTCAGGGGAGTCAATTTGCTCCCCCCCCCGCACCCGAACGAAGGGTATCTGGCCGGCCAGCCGGGCGCATGTTAAGATTTCACACACAAACTACGGAGGAATGTCGCATGCGTTCTACCCTCTTGGGGTGCCACAAAGCACGGGCTTCAGATATGGATTTTCTACGAAAAATAACAAGTGATTATTATGCTGGGCTTGTCTGCGCGGTTTGGGAGTGCCTTTTCAAATCGGACGCAGCATGATTTCGCTCCTCCTGATATAAATGACGATGCTGCCGCCGCTTGTGTTGTCGCCTCGCTCGCCGCACGCTGCGCAAGGTGCATCATTAGTGTAAGTGTATAAATCTGAGCTGTCAAAAGAAAATACTCTTCTCTCAAAACAAATTTCGGCTTGTCTCTCGTGGAAAGTCCCAAACTGGTCCTGTCCACGTCCTTGGAATCGATGCACTGGTTCGGTCGGTGGATGTACGACGTGTACTGCAGGCGATTGAAGACGAGATGACCCGCGTCTCCTCGCTGCCACGCTGATCCCGCTTCTCAGCCCGGCCGCTCCGGGAGCCGCAGCCACCGTCGGGTGGGCCAGAACTGGCCGACCGATCACTGCCATGTATATGCATCATCCCTCCACCCCAGCCGCCCAGCCTACAACGCCCGAGCCACAGGGCGGGCGTGACCTGACCGAGTGTGACTGGTCTGCCACAGCGGTGCAGTACCGGCGGCTGCGGCCGCTGCCGGCCTGTGAGCGGGACGACGAGGCCGTCACCCCGCCCTGGTGGCGCCTCCTGGCGGACCGACGCATCAACATCGTGGCCGGCGCCGTCGGTCTCTCCACCTCCGTCATGGCTATCCTGGAGCCCACGCTTCCCGTTTGGCTCATTAACACCATACACCCACAGGTACGGCACGCTACAACCGCAGGTACAGCCAGAGGTGGCACTCTCTAAAATTGGGGGAGGGGGGAGGGGCGGCATTCGACCGGACAATCAACCGCCTGCAGCAGGTGCAGGTGTTGTGCACCTTGAACTTCCAATGGGCCCACCTGGAGCACCTTTTGTTGTGACAGTTTGACGTGTATAGGATCACTGATGAATTCCGCTGTCGCTGGCTGTGGTGTACCAATCAGCCGGAATTCAAATACCACCATAGTCACGATCATGCGATAAATAAACCCGCCACTGTTGAGAGAAACACGGTTTGACTTTTAAGTGGGTAGCCCTGTAATTTTTAAAGCTGTCACACATTGCGGCCAATTGTTCTTTATACCGATTCAGATATTGTCATGTGCAAAACTCGCCAAACATTTGCAGGCCGGCCGACAATCTGACGGAGTTGCATGAAAAAAATAGGAGGCTACAAAATACTCTTTGGAACAAACTTGACGTGATACTGATAATGATGCGTCTGGATACTTAGTGTACTAAAAGTTAATACAACTTCCGAGCATTTCTGTGGCCAATTATTCTCTTTTTGCTGATAAGCATGGAGGGGCTCAGAGGGGTGTTAGAGGCTCAAATTAGCGCTGGGGAGGCTCAATTTTCCCCCAAAGCATAGAAGTACAGCACTTTCACCCCTGAGTACAGCGCGTACAGCCCTGGATCCCGTACCTACACATGCAGGTGTTGCACACTACACCCACAGGTACGGCACACTACACGCACAGGTACGGTATCCTTCACCCACAGGTGCGGCACACGGCAATGACAGGTGCGGCACAAAGGCACCCACAGGTGTGACTAGCTTTACACGATAAATAGGGCAGGACGACGGCCACAGACGACACACGGTACAGCCTCAGGTAGACACCAGCGTGCCCGCAGGTGGGACACCCCACGCCGATGGACACGGACCGTCATACCCCAGGTGTGATAAGTAACGGACCGTCAGACCCCAGGTGTGATGAGGAACGGACCGTTCAGACCCCAGGTGTGATGAGGAAAGGACCGTCATACCCCAGGTGTGATGAGGAACGGACCGTCAGACCCCAGTGTGATGAGGAACGGACCGTCAGACCCAGGTGTGATAAGGAACGGACCGTCAGACCCCAGGTGTGATAAGGAACGGACCGTCTGACCCAGGTGTGATGAGGAACGCCCGCAGGCGTGACACGACACACCTACCGGTATGGATGTTTGCTGTGAGTGTGCACACTACACTACACTACTACACTTCACCACGCACGCTTCACACCATTAATTACACTTCACGCTACACACAGTACACATACTCATTGTGAGTATCAACTACTACATCCAGAAGTATGGTGCACTTTTACGACCAGCATGGCACACTGCATACCCAGGCCAGCCACGCTACACCCATCATGGAACGCTCCACACCCGCGTGCACGACACGCTACACCCGAAGGCCTCGATTCGTTTTACTCTAGGTACAACTCGGTCCTCCCACACGTTAAACAAGATACACCAGCAAATGGCCTGTCATGAACCGGGCTCAGGGGCTCAACATCGTTCAGTCGGAAATGCAGTACTTTGCATTCGTAACTTCAACTTCAGCGAGTAAGCGACCATCCGAATAAGATATTGAGCGTCTTGTAGGAGCTCTTTGGAGCAGGCGTTGTTTGTTTACTTAACGTACATTTGCAAGCGTCGGTGAGCTGGCGCTGACCTATTGCATCAAACGAACCAAACATCCCGGCAACTAGTGAACTTCAACTAGTGAGCAACTTGACTAACGAACCCGTTAACACACGATCTGACGGGACATCACATAGTGGTCGCTCTCGAGAACGCGGTGGCCTGTATTTGTCGAAGCACTAGGAAACCTTTCGCTACGCCCGCGGCACCCATATGCATCCACCACGACGGGTCTGCACCGGCCACCACACCCTGTGGCCGGCCTGCGTCTCACGCAGCCAGCAGCTCTATGACCGCCGCGCCCCTGAGACCCGCCCGCGTCGCACGCAGCCAGCAGCAGCGGCCGAGTGATGCGCCGCCCGCCCCGTCCCGTCCCGTCCCGGCGCCGGTGTCGGCGCAAAACAGCGCCATGAATCGGACAGGATGTCAACCGGCGGCGTGCGTTACGACGCACCCCGTCCAGCGCGTCTCAGACGGCGGGCCGCACCGGGCCAGGCGGCGCCGACACGGTCCGGAACGGCACGAGTGAACCGCGCCGCCGGCCGCCGGGAAAAGCGGTGCCGAGCGCGTATCTCTGGTTGACTTCTGCGACGGCGCGGTAGTCCTGCGGCTAATCTGTGTCATGATCCGTTGTTGGGTTCAGGGTCGGGTACCGGATAAACTTGTGTCATCAGAACGTCTGATCTCATTGGCAGTGGTAATACGGCTAGGCCTACCCGCCAAGTTCTCTGACTATCGCTGACCGCGGTGATTTCTCCCCCTTCGCCAACTGCGAGGCTGGGAGGGGAGGGGGGGGGGGGGGGCTGGCACGATAACCGGCGTGGGCTGGTGCTGGCGGGAAAGTGGTTGCCACATGAACTGAACCGAAAGTATCTGCTGTAGAAGCAAAAGAAGTGGTTCACCTATATTGAGTGTTAAGGGCGCCAGCCAAGATGCTGTAAATTCAACTCTATGTTCTGATTTCTGTTGCCGAAATACAATAGCGATGCAGAACATTACGCTGAATCTATCAGCCGGTGGTATGATCCGGTTTTGCAGTATGAGGTAAGGACACATGTGATGTGCGTTAATTGAGTTTTGTCGTTTGCTTTGGAAAGAAATCGTGATTCGATCCATCCTTGGGAGAACAGGACCTAAAAGGTGAGTGAACATTCTGTTAGAATGGAATCGGAAGTAACGAAACCAGTACGGGTGCTAGCCTTTTAATACTTCGCTCTGAGTACTATGGTATGGATGACCTACCAGCTGGTGTCAAACAAAGCCAGATAACGCCTGTTCATCTAAACGACGCATCATACTTCGACAGAGTAAAGACAGCTGGCATAGCGTAAGGACGATGGTCATCCCATGATTCATATAGCGTAAGGCCGTCTCTCATCTCATGATTCACTACAGTGTAAGGTCGTCTGTCATCCCATAATTCATTACGCCTTTTGCCCCGTTTCCGACTCCGAGCTTGCAAAAGCCACCTCTCGCACTAAAAATGTGACGGTGATCTACCGTCAAAACGTTTCCGTAAACAAATTTGCGGGACCCAACGGAGAAGACCACCGTCAAATCATTTGCGTCGAGGACCACCAAAAGGTCCACCACTTCTTACGCACTATTTCAGTCACAGAGTAAAAACGACGATTCCTCAGGCATCAGTATCATCCACACTCGGCTGCTGAGTTATTTCAACACACATCCCACATTACGCATGGCTTATCGCATTATCACTCGCGATAAAGTCACTGCCTACCGGCGTCTGGGAAAAGACGCAGCAGAGACAGACGGGGCAGAGGCTCCTCAATCGAGAAGTTAATGGTCCCTTGGCCGAATAGCCACTCCAACCCCCTCCAAACTAGCACCAAAATTTGCATGTATAGATACCTCTCCGACGAATTGAAATGCAACAATGATGCAACAGCTATGCAACATGGATGAGCCCTTACGAGATACACAGACGTAGTTCCTGGATCATTAAGGAGCTTGCTGTCGTGAAATATGGCCCCTGTATAGAACAGAATGGACTAAATCTGGTAATAGCAGAAGCCTCGGGGAGCGGAATGGATCCGCTGGCTCCCTCGGGTACGCAGACCGTCTGAAAAACCTCCGTCTCCCTCAGCGACATTCTGGCTGCGTGTTTTGCGAGTAGGTAATGCACTTGTTGTCTGGGTCACCACGAGGCCGCTTGTATGTGTGTCATGTCATTGGGGCTTTACGACGCACTCAGCTACTGGGCTATATGGGCGTCGCCTGCCTCTCATCCTGGCAGGAAGGGCGGGCACCGCGGGCATGAGGCCGCTTGACTCGCTCTGTGTCGCCACACCCGTACCGTGTGTGCAACAGCCGGATTGGGCCGTGTTGAAGTGTGCGGCCCTGCGCGCCGGCAGAAAGAAGTGGCAGGCTGGGCTCCGTCTTCATCCCGGACGTCTGGGCTACCTGATCGGCACGCACGTGTTCGGGCCTCGTCGCGCTGCGGCTCGGCCGCTGGCGGGTGGCCGCCGCCGCCATGATGACGTCGGAGCGGCGGCCCTGCTGGTGAGGCCCGCCGACAGGGCGCAGGACGGATGAGGCCTGCCGACAGGGCGGCAGGACGGATTGAGGCCCGCCGACAGGAGGACGCAGGACGGATGAGGCCCAGCCGACGGGACGCAGGACGGATGAGGCCCGCCCGACGGGGCGCAGGACGGATGAGGCCCGCCGCGACGGGACCGCAGGACGGATGAGGACCGCCGACAGGGCGCAGGGCGGATGAGGCCCGCCGACGAGACGCAGGACGGATGAGGCCCACCGACAGGGGTGCAGGACGGACCGCCGACGGGACACAGGACGGATGAGGCCCGCCGACGGGACGCAGGACGGATGAGGCCCGCCGACGGGACGCAGACGATGCTCGGCTAGATACGGCTCCGGGCAGGCGGAGCCAAGTGGCAGTCATAGAGTGTTATTTACTTCGGCGTCTATATAGTGTCTTCTTTTGTTGGTTGATTTCTGGGACATTCCGCAAGTCTTCTCGTAAATGGGGTTGTTTCGGAAATTAAACATACAGCTGAACCAAAATTTACACGTTCTCGTCTCAGAGCTGCTCAAAATTTGGTAACGTAAAGTCATCTCGGTTGTACTGATCGTTTTGGAGTTGGAGCCCGGTCTCGTCACGGGGTCAAGTTGTGGATGTTATGGACTTTTCGGGGTATGTGAATGTGGGCCCACCACAAAACTTGTTAAAAAATAATACCGAATTAAAAGATTATCAACACAGTTTCCCAAACCACAAGGAGCAGAAAAATCTTAAGAGCACTGGGAGCTTACTTGGATCCATGCTTCTTGAGTTTTGTTCATGGAGACCCTATCTCTGGACAGGGTCATCATTGTAGCCCTCCTAGGCTCATAGTAGCTCACCGTTTATATGGCTTGGGGTAGCGTCTTGAAAGCTCCTGACCATTCCCAACATTTATTGCGCATGCTTTTGTTTACTCTGTACTTGACAACCATTCGCCACGGCTATGGCAGACGTTGTCAGATGGTGTGCAACCCCTCACTTGTTCACCGGCAACAGCCGAGGTCCGAGCGCTCAGTAAAAGCCAGTCACGGCCTTTCGCGTTCAGCTGGCATCATAGCCCACTTAACAACACAAATCAACCTTCAGAGCTACCCTGCTAGCTCTTCCCCACACCGACACACATTGTGTACATGTACTGGCACCGACGGCTAAATTCGACTATATAGGGTTGTTTCTGGGACGTTTTTCAGGCTTTTTGCTCGTCTCGCAATGTTAAGGCATTTAATTTGTGTCGTAAGTTCGATAAACTTGTAAAATTAGCATGCATTTCACCAAGTTAACGGCGGAATCAGTTTATATTTCCTCAGCAGTCACACACCACACACACACCACACACACACCCACACACACCACACACACCCACACACACACACACCACACCACACACACCACACACACACCACACACACCACACACACACCACACACACACACACACCCACACCACACCCCACACCCCACACCCACACCACACACACACCACACACCACAACACACACCACACACACACAACACACACCCACACACACACCACACACACCACACACACACCCACCCACAACACACCCACCACACACACACACACCACACACACACACACACCCACACACACACACCACACACACACACACACACCACACACACCACACACACAACCATATATATATATATATATATATATATATATATAATATATATAGGTAGATAGATAGATATGGATATGGGTTTATATTAAGTCAACACGCATATCTGCAGGTGTATAATACAGGCTTGCACAATTCGGTATTGACATTTGAGATATGAAAACCTTTGTAGAAAACAACACGTGCATATGCTTTAGATCAATGCCCATGGATTTAAGGACATGAGTTATGATTATCGACATAAACAGACCTAACATTCATGACTGAATGTGTCAGTATATATCTGTTGTCCTGAATAACGTAGTTTCTAGAAGTGGTCGGGCCCTCAAAAGTTGTCTTATTGTCAGTCATCCGTTCAAAACTAATGACGACGACGCCTCCTTGCATTTTCAGCCATGAACATCCCCGGCCGGCGGAAGTCAGCCAGTCTCGATTGCAGTGCCTTGACCATTTTCATCCTGTATCATCCCTCACCTGTCAGCCGATGGTCGGACTGTCGTGATCATTTTCCTCCGCTCGGATTGTTATGGTATAACTGCAGCGAATCAAGGGCCCCAGTGTCAGTTTGCCCGTCTTCCGTCCAGAAGAGGTCTTGGCGCTGAATGCAGGGCGGTGATAGCACGTTGCTGAATGCGGCAAGCGGGGCCGTGAGCGTCGTGGCCAGCATACCGTGACACGGGAAAATACTTTTGGATCACGCCCCAGAGAGCACAACCGCATGCATTTGTTAGCACCGCGGTAGGGCCATCAGTTGGCGCAGGAACGTGCCTGTCAGCTGAGGGCCTCCTTTTTATTGGGTTGACCATCTAACCGCGTGTCACTCAATGCTGGCGCTGGCCGCAGCAGTGATTTGTAAAGATACGGCGGCCAATTAAGCATAGTTATTGTCACACGTGACGGATGCAGCCGTATATATATATATATATATATATATATATATATATATATATATATATATTACAATGCTGCGGGACACCATCGGACGTCAACATCACTGACGACGTCATGATGTCAGATATTGTTCTCAGAAGAATGCAAAGGCGTGAGTGAATTCCTCGGTTTTCTTCTATTCTGGTGGCATACCAGTTTGCTTTCTTGTATGTTTCAGTATTCTTTTAATACACCATTTGTCATGAACTGCATCCGCTAGCCCCGAAAAGATTGTGACGTCTTCAGCCTGATCCCGTCACCTGACTGAGACAAGTAATGTATCTAGATGACACAATGTACCAAGTTCAAAGTAAGTATGAGAATGCGGCAAGCGGGCCGTGATGAATGCGGCAAGCGGACAGCTCTGTACGACTTTTCCTTCAACGCCTAAGTGCCAGATTCGTATACACGCATGCAGCACGCTGCATTCATGGTCCGAAGCTCGTATCACATCTTGCCTTCCCCACGCTTTAGTGTCGGGGAACTCCGGTGCCTGCTTGGCATGCACCGTCCCTCGCCGTTCCACTCCGTCACGTATCGCTCTGTGCAGTCCACGCCAGCCAGTGTCGTTCATACATGACGTCCTGTCCGTGCCGGCCCGTGCCACCGCGAGCTGGCCCGTGCCATCACGCACTGCCCCACACCGTCCCGAACTATTCCCAGCCATAGCATGCGACTTCGCGCCGTCCCGTGCCGTCTCTTACGATCATGTACCATCCGCTGTCGTTATTCACCGTCCCATACCGTGCCGCACCGTGTGATCACGTGCCTTTCACGTGCCGTCCCTTTCTATAATGTACTGGCTCGGTCACGTGGCGTCCCGTGTCGTCCCCCGCCGCAGCTACCACAGTCGACGCGCATGGTACACCTCGTGCTGCCGCACTTCTGCATCGGCCTGGGCATCGGCATCGTGGACGCGTCGCTGATGCCGCTGCTGGCGCGGCTGGTGGAGCGGGGTGGCCTGCAGGCCAGCTACGGCACCGTCTACGC